>NC_066579.1:382570368-382892153 GCF_024323335.1 Lathyrus oleraceus | reverse complement strand
TGGTGTGTGTGCTAGATACCAAGCAGAACCCAAAGTGAGCCACTTAAATCAAGTCAAGAGGATTCTCAAGTATGTCAATGGGACTTGTGACTATGGTATGCTATACTCTCATGGCTCTGAGCCTGTCTTATCTGGGTTTTGTGATACTGATTGGGCTGGGAGTGCTGATGACAGAAAAAGCACATCAGGAGGATGTTTCTTCTTGGGAAACAATCTCATATCATGGTTCAACAAGAAACAGAACTGTGTATCACTGTCCACTGCAGAGGCTGAGTACATAGCAGCTGGAAGTAGTTGTTCCCAACTGGTGTGGATGAAACAGATGCTGACTGAGTACAATGTCTCTCAGAATGTCATGACATTGTTCTGTGACAATCTCAGTGCCATCAATATTTCAAAGAATCCCATCCAACACAGCAGGACCAAACATATTGACATTAGACATTACTTCATCAGAGATCTGGTGGAAGACAAAGTGATTACCTTGGAACATGTAGCCACTGAACTACAACTTGCTGACATATTCACAAAGGCTGTGGATGCTATTCAGCTTGAAAATTTAAGGGGCAAGTTGGGAATATGCCTTCCTGAGGATTTATAGCAACCAAGGATGTTTGGAATGTATTGTTTAATATTTCTAACTATTAAACAATTGAAAGTGTGCTCTGATTGGTCAACAAATCATAGCTATTTCACTTGCTGCAAGTGAGTTACCAAGATGTTAAGGGGATATCCTAACATGAGACAGCCTATGTACCTGCTGAAGTTCATGTAGGAGTGGTTCAAGATGTCATACACAAAGTCATGGCATCTGATATACCTGCTGTGAAGACAGAGTGTGTCTCTACTTGATCAAAGCTGTGAAGCAAGGTCAAGTGGATGTTGCCTTGATCAAGGCTGAGAAGCAAGATCAAGATTGTGGTTCTGTCATTTGTGTGTAATTCTGTTTTATTTTGGTCAGTAATTTAAAGTGTTGCTTTGGCAACATTTTTGACAAAAAGGGGGAGTAACACCTGTGGTGCCCCAGGACAACAAATTTGCTATGTGCTTGAACAGATATTGATGCAGCGTGATGTTCAACTCCTATGTGTGATGAGTGTATGTGTGCTGCTGTTAGAAGTTTTTATTTAACTTCTGTGTATGTGCTGCTGGTAGAAGTTTTTATTTAACTTCTATGCGTGTTGAGTGTGTTGCTGCTCTGAGTGTATTAGCTAGGTAAATTTCCCTGCTAGATGTGTGTTTTCCGCTGCTGTGAACTCTGTTGTGATGCCAAGTTGTTTTAGCCAAAAATGTGCCAAAGGGGGAGTTTGTAGATGTTTGATTGGCTGCATTTTGTGGTAAAACACTAACTGGACTATAATGTCTTGACCGATGTCATGACATGCTTTGGAGATGTTTGATTGGCTGCATTTTATGTTAGAACATCTAACTGTACTCTGATGTCTTGACTGATGTCATGACATACTTGAGTAGTATGCTGCAGGTTTAGCTAATACAAGATTTACTGAATGTCAAACTAAATGTTGTGACATTCATCCCTGTCAGCAGATACTGAGGTATAGAATAGTTGGTTGTCTGCTATAACTCAGTATTTACTTCAGTCTGTTCTTCAGGAGGATACCAGACCTGGCATAAGGCTCATTGTCAAAATGTCAAACTGGATGATTTGACATTTATTACTGTAGGCTGATACTGAAGTATAGACTTGTTGGTCTTTTACAGTACAACATTTAGCACAGTCTGTTTTCAGGAAAATAACAGACTTAGCATATGGTACATGTTCTGGACGTCAAACTGAATGTTGTGACATTCATTCCTGACAGCATATGCTAAAATGTAGGATGGTTAGTTTTTCTGTTTCAGTATTTTTCTCAGGCTATTTTTCAGGAATCCAACAGCTGAGCTAAAATCCAGGAAACTAACAACTGAGCTACAATTAATGAACCTAACAAATAGCCTATTTGTTAGCACCCTAATATGTGGAAATTAGGTTAACTTGCTTAACCTTAATTTTAGGAAATACAAGTACAAGGCCCAAGTGCTGCAATATAAAAGGATGGCAATCCTTCTTTCAGAACTCAGGGGTTTTAGGCGTGAAGATTTTATTGTTCCATCATACTTCACTGCTGTAATTTTGTTTGTGTCTTGTATTAGGTTGATCTTGTGAGCCAAGCAATTATCACCTAGATGATTGCATTGGACTAGGGTGTTCATTGAGTTGTAAGTGTTGTGTCACTCTAAGCTTTTAAGCGTGAGTGTTGTGTATCTTGATTAAAGCTGTGAAGCACAATCAAGAGTTGTTTGAAGTATAACTTCACCATTTAACTTTAATCTAATTAAAGGTTGTAATCACTGAGGTGATTGAGGGGGAGTGAGTAGGAACTCTGATCTTAGTTTAAGATTGAAATTGCATTGGGTGGTATTAAGTGATAGGATTAAACAGGTGGTTTAAGGCCTGAATTAATACTGCTAATAGTGGATTTCCTCTCTGGCTTGGTAGCCCCCAGACGTAGGTGTGTGTGACACCGAACTGGGTAAACAATTCCTTGTGTTATTTACTGCACTTACACTTACCTGCTGTTTAAATTCCTGTCTGCACAAAATCGGATGTCATAACATCCTGTGTGACATCGATAGTCTGTTAACTAGAATTTCAATTGGCATCAGAGTAGGCACCCTGCCTGTTAATTTCTGGGTGAGATCTAGGGACGTTACTTTCTAGTACCATGGACAAGGATGTAGGATACTCAAATAGAGCACCCATGCTGGATGGTTCTAACTATGATGACTGGAAACCTCATATGATAGCCTTCTAGAGGTCTCTAGATAGCAAGGTCTGGAGAGCTGTGAACAAAGGATGGGAACATCCAACGAAGACTGGTAAAGATGGAACTATTTTGCAAATTCCTGAAGAAGAGTGGGACAAGGAGCAAGAGGCACTAGCCCTTGGAAACTCTAAGGCCTTGAATGCACTGTTCAATGGAATAAATAAGAACATCTTCAGACTGGTGCATCACTGTGAACTGGCTAAAAAAGTTTGGGATACTCTCAAAACAACTCATGAAGGTACATCCAAGGTGAGGATGTCTAAACTTCATATGCTGACCACCAAGTTTGAAAATCTGAAGATGAAAGAGGAAGAGACTATTCATGACTTCCACATGAATATTCTTGAAATTGCCAACACTTCTGGTGGCTTAGGAGAGAAAATGGATGAAGAAAAACTTGTAAGAAAGATTCTCAGATCATTGCCAAAGATATTTGCCATGAAGGTCACCGCTATAGAAGAGGCTTAAGATATCTGCAATATGAAGGTTGATGAGCTTATTGGTTCTCTCCAAACTTTTGAAATGGGCTTGTGTGAGACTGTTGAAAAGAAGAACAAAAGTATAGCTTTTGTATCAAATACTGAAGAGGATTCAGAAGAGGGGAGTACTGGAGGTGATGAAAGCATATCAGAAGCCATAGCCATGCTTGGGAGACAGTTCAACAAGTTCATAAAGAAGATTGATCTAAAAGGTAGACCTAATGTCAAGAACATTTCGTCTGACATCAGGAAAAGATCAACATCTGAAGAAAAGTTCAACCAAGGCAAGGGAATCCAGTGTCATGGATGTGAAGGTTTTGGACATGTTAGAGCTGAATGTCATACTTACCTCAAGATGCAAAAGAAGGGACTATCTGTCACCTGGTCTGAAGAAGATTCTGAGAGTGAATCTGAAGGAGAATCTGCTAAACATGTCACTGCACTAACCAGTGTATGTGCCTCTGATGATGACTCAAGTGGAGATGAACTGACTTTTGATGAACTTACTGCTTCATATAAAGAGCTATGTGTCAAAAGTGCAGAAGTGTGTGTACAAGGAGAAAAGCAGAAGAAACTCATCAAGGAGCTGGAGGATGAGAAAAAGAAGCATCTGACAGTCATAGATGGTCTAAATGGTGAGATAACCTTGCTGACCTCCAAGCTAGATCAAATGACAAAATCCATCAGAATGCTAAATAAAGGAACTGACACGTTGGAAGAGATCCTAAAGGTGGGACAAAAGTCCGGAACCATGTCTGGTTTAGGCTTTATGAAGAAATCCTCTGCTGAACTCAAACGCTCAAAGGCTGAAGTTCAGAAATTCAAGCAGAAGTTGCAACCAATGTCTCAACATCAGGGAACCAGGATGAGTAACCATCAGAAGAAGAAATTTCAGAGATGGAGATGTCACTACCGTGGTAGATTTGGTCATATAAAAGTCTTCTGCTACAGGTTGCATGGTTATCCTAAACAAACCCCTCATGTCAGACCTAAGCATAAGGCATATAAGCATAATGCCCCCATCAAAAAACGACAATGGGTTGCTAGGTTAGCTCACACAGCTCTAAGGGCATCTACCGGAGAAGACTGGTACTTTGATAGTGGTTTCTCAAGACATATGACTGGTATGGAGAATTTATTGGTGGATATACAACCTCACACTACCAGTTATGTGACCTTTGGTGATGGTGCTAAAGGAAGAATCAAAGGTGTGGGTAAGCTGAACAGTTATGGAGTTCCAGAACTGAATAATGTGCTGTTAGTAAAAGGACTAACTGCTTATCTCATCAGTATAAGCCAGCTGTGTGATCAAGGGTTCTATGTTCAGTTCACTAAGGAGCTATGTGTTGTGACGAATGGAGATAATCAGGAAGTTATGAGAAGATCCAGATCCAAAAATAATTGTTATCTATAGGAACCTAAAGTCTCAAACTACTCCACAATTTGCTCCTCAGCCAAGGAAGAACAGGAGGTGAAGTTGTGGCATAGACGTCTTGGTCATCTTCATTTAAGGGGAATGAAAAAGATCATATCCAAGGAAGCAGTTAGAGGAATCCCAAAGCTGCTTATTGGTGAAGGAAGAGTCTGTGGAGAATGCCAGGTTGGCAAGCAAACCAAGATGTCACATCCTAAGCTGGGACATCCTACAACATCCAAAACTCTGGAACTTTTGCACATGGACTTAATGGCACCTATGCAGGTTGAAAGTCTGGGTGGAAAGAGATATGCCTATGTGGTTGTTGATGACCATTCCAGATACACATGGATAAGCTCCATCATAGAAAAATCAGATGCATTTGATGTCTTCGAAGATCTATGCATCAGACCTCAAAGGGAAAAGGATAGTTGTGTTGTCCGAATTAGGAGTGACCATGGGACGGAGTTTAAAAATTCCAAGTTTGATGAGTTCTGCTCGTCTGAAGGGATAAGTCATGAGTTTTCCTCTCCTATAACTCCTCAGCAAAATGGAATAGTTGAAAGGAAAAACAGAACTATTCAAGAATCTTCCAGGGCTATGATTCATGCAAAGAAACTTCCTATGCATTTTTGGGCCGAAGCTATGAATACAACTTGCTATGTTCACAATAGAGTTACCTTGAGAAAAGGAACCTCTTCCACTCTGTATGAAATATGGAAAGGCAGAAAACCTACTGTGAAGTACTTTCATATCTTTAGAAGCAAATGTTACATTCTTACTGATCGTGAACAGAGAAGGAAAATGGACCCCAAAAGTGATGAGGGTATATTCCTAGGATACTCAACTAACAACAGAGCCTACAGAGTGTTCAACTCCAGGACCAATGTCCTGATGGAATCCATAAATGTTATTGTGGATGATAAAGAGGAAGGAGTCAATGTCATAGAGGATGTTGGAACATTCCTTGATACTTCAACAAACATACCAGTCAAGTCTGAAGAGGTACAGGAAACTCCTCCTGAATGTGAGGTAGATGCATCCAACAAAGTGCCTTCTATCAGAATTCAGAAAGACCACCCTAAGGATCTTTTCATAGGGGATCCCAATAGTGGTGTGACTATCAGATCAAGGGAGAATAGCTCAAATTCCTGTTTTGTATCCAAGGTTGAACCAAAAAATGTGAAAGAAGCCCTGACTGATGAATATTGGATCAATGCCATGCAAGATGAACTGGAGCAGTTTAAAAGGAATGAAGTATGGGAGTTAGTTCCACGACCTGAAGGGACTAACATCATTGGTACCAAGTGGATTTACAATAACAAGTCTGATGAGAAAGGAGTAATCACTAGGAATAAAGCAAGACTAGTGGCACAAGGGTATACTCAAGTTGAAGGGGTTGATTTTGATGAGACGTTTGCACCTGTTGCAAGACTTGAGTCAATAAGATTGCTGTTAGGTGTGGCCTGCATTGTGAAGTTCAAATTGTTCCAAATGGATGTGAAGAGTGCCTTTTTAAATGGCTACTTGAATGAAGAAGTCTATGTGGAACAACCTAAAGGGTTCTGTGATCCTAACTTGCCTAAACATGTGTACAAGTTGAGGAAAGCTTTGTATGGGTTGAAGCAAGCTCCTAGAGCTTGGTATGAAAGATTGACTGAATTTCTGACCTCTCATGGGTACAGAAAAGGAGGGATAGATAAGACCTTGTTTGTGAAGGATGAAGATGGCAAAATCATGATTGCCCAAATTTATGTGGATGATATTGTCTTTGGTGGAATGTCAGAGCAAATGGTGAAACATTTTGTTCACCAGATGCAATCTGAGTTTGAAATGAGTCTGGTTGGGGAATTGACTTATTTTCTTGGAATGCAAGTTAACCAAATGGAGGATTCTATGTTTCTCTCCCAAAGCAAATATGCCAAAAACATAGTTAAGAAGTTTTGTATGGATAATGCTAGGCACAAAAGAACTCCCGCACCTACTCATTTAAAATTAACCAAAGATGAAGGAGGTCCCAGTGTTGATCAATGCTTGTATAGAAGCATGATAGGTAGTCTACTATATCTAACTGCCAGTAGACCTGATATTTCCTATGTAGTTGGTGTGTGTGCTAGATACCAAGCAGAACCCAAAGTGAGCCACTTAAATCAAGTCAAGAGGATTCTCAAGTATGTCAATGGGACTTGTGACTATGGTATGCTATACTCTCATGGCTCTGGGCCTGTCTTATCTGGGTATTGTGATGCTGATTGGGCTGGGAGTGCTGATGACAGAAAAAGCACATCAGGAGGATGTTTCTTCTTGGGAAACAATCTCATATCATGGTTCAGCAAGAAACAGAACTGTGTATCACTGTCCACTGCAGAGGCTGAGTACATAGCAGCTGGAAGCAGTTGTTCCCAACTGGTGTGGATGAAACAGATGCTGACTGAGTACAATGTCTCTCAAAATGTCATGACATTGTTCTGTGACAATCTCAGTGCCATCAATATTTCAAAGAATCCCATCCAACACAGCAGGACCAAACATATTGACATTAGACATCACTTCATCAGAGATCTGGTAGAAGACAAAGTGATTACCTTGGAACATGTAGCCACTGAACTACAACTTGCTGACATATTCACAAAGGCTTTGGATGCTATTCAGTTTGAAAATTTAAGGGGCAAATTGGGAATATGCCTTCTTGAGGATTTATAGCAACCAAGGATGTTAGGAATGTATTGTTTAATATTTCTAACTATTAAACAATTGAAAGTGTGCTCTGATTGGTCAACAAATCATAGCTATTTCACTTGCTGCAAGTGTGTTACCAAGATGTTAAGGGGATATCCTAACATGAGACAGCCTATGTACCTGCTGAAGTTCATGCAGGAGTGGTTCAAGATGTCATACACAAAGTCATGGCATCTGATATACCTGTTGTGAAGACAGACTGTGTCTCTACTTGATCAAAGCTGTGAAGCAAGGTCAAGTGGATGTTGTCTTGATCAAGGCTGAGAAGCAAGATCAAGATTGTGGTTCTGTCATTTGTGTGTAATTCTGTTTTATTTTGGTCTGTAATTTAAAGTGTTGCTTTGGCAACATTTTTGACAAAAAGGGGGAGTAACACCTGTGGTGCCCCAGGACAACATATTTGCTATGTGCTTGAACAAATATTGATGCAGTGTGATGTTCAACTCCTATGTGTGATGAGTGTATGTGTGTTGCTGTTAGAAGTTTTTATTTAACTTCTGTGTATGTGCTGCTGGTAGAAGTTTTTATTTAACTTCTATGTGTGTTGAGTGTGTTGCTGCTCTAAGTGTATTAGCTAGGTAAATTTCCCTGCTAGATGTGTGTTTTCCGCTGCTGTGAACTCTGTTGTGATGCCAAGTTGTTTTAGCCAAAAATGTGCCAAAGGGGGAGTTTGTAGATGTTTGATTGGCTGCATTTTATGGTAAAACACTAACTGGACTATAATGTCTTGACTGATGTCATGACATGCTTTGGAGATGTTTGATTGGCTGCATTTTGTGTTAGAACATCTAACTGTACTCTGATGTCTTGACTGATGTATGTTCTGGACGTCAAACTGAATGTTGTGACATTCATTCCTGACAGCATATGCTAAAATGTAGGATGGTTAGTTTTTCTGTTTCAGTATTTTTCTCAGGCTATTTTTCAGGAATCCAACAGCTGAGCTAAAATCCAGGAAACTAACAACTGAGCTACAATTAATGAACCTAACAAATAGCCTATTTGTTAGCACCCTAATATGTGGAAATTAGGTTAACTTGCTTAACCTTAATTTTAGGAAATACAAGTACAAGGCCCAAGTGCTGCAATATAAAAGGATGGCAATCATTCTTTCAGAACTCAGGGGTTTTAGGCGTGAAGATTTTATTGTTCCATCATACTTCACTGCTGTATTTTTGTTTGTGTCTTGTATTAGGTTGATCTTGTGAGTCAATCAATTATCACCTAGATGATTGCATTGGACTAGGGTGTTCATTGAGTTGTAAGTGTTGTGTCACTTTAAGCTTTTAAGCGTGAGTGCTGTGTATCTTGATTAAAGATGTAAAGCACAATCAAAAGTTGTTTGAAGTATAACTTCACCATTTAACTTCAATCTAATTAAAGGTTGTAATCACTGAGGTGATTGAGGGGGAGTGAGTAGGAACTTTGGTCTTAGTTTAAGATTGAAATTGCATTTGGTAGGTATTAAGTGATAGGATTAAACAGGTGGTTTAAGGCCTGAATTAATACTGCTAATAGTGGATTTCCTCCCTGGCTTGGTAGCCGCCAGACGTAGGTGTGTGTGACACCGAACTGGGTAAACAATTCCTTGTGTTATTTACTGCACTTACACTTACCTGCTGTTTACATTCCTGTCTGCACAGAATCGGATGTCATAACATCTTGTGTGACATCGATAGTCTGTTAACTAGAATTTCAAAACCAAAAAGGGACAAAACACATTGCTCAATTAACTACCTAACAATGACTATAACTAGCTATATATTGATGTATATCACACAAAATAATGTTCCTATTTCTTAATGCATGTATAGAAAATCAAATGTAAAAAAAAAATTGGATTAAAAAACTTACCAAATGCGTAGTTCATGTCGAGCACTTAGATTGATTGGATATTGAGAGTAGAAACTTATAAACTACTTGGATTGAATGAAGTAGAAAGGGAACTTGGATTGGATTTTTTTTTTGGAATTGAGGAATGGAAGCGAGAGGAGTTTTAGAGTGTTTTTGTTGCAAATGAAGAAGGGAAAGGGTCTGGCGCGGATTTGATTAAAACTCAACTGGAGGTACACTTCGATAGGTTATACAAAGATAAATTTTTGTATTAATTTTTGCAAAAACTAAGGATCTGACTCACTTACGAATAGATTGAGTGTGTACTGGGTTATGTCCGAAAGTACATTTCTGTATTCCAGAGATGATTTTAATTTTTCATAAGGGTGCATAAACACCCCTTAGGATTGGAGAAGTAATCCTCTAACCATAAATCAATATCATATGATTCAACTTATTAAAATAAAATAAATAAAAAACTTAAAATGCAGTTTACCTCCTATATTTTCATTTTGACTATAATTTTTATCTTCTATTTTTAAAATTAGTTTTTTAGTTTTTCTATTTTTTAAAGCTTTTCATTTCTAATTCATTAGATGTAATTTTTAATGATATGTATGACCACTCATTTAAAATTATTAAAAAATTATATATATGTCTTAGTTATATTATTTATTATTTATATGTTAAAATATTTAAAAATTGTTGAGAAAATAAATATAAATGATTTTCATGCGTGATACAAAGAACAATAATAATGAATCAATTTATTTCAATCAACACAAATAGGTATGGTGAGGATACATTAATTTTTTATTCAATTCGATCAAATCGATATATATTTAGAGGAGATAACAACTCTCTAATTCACTATACTTCAAAAGTTGTTATAAGATATTATTGTTGGTGTAAGCCCTGGAGGCCAATACTTTTGATACTTGTATCGAATTATTTATTAATAATAAAAGGTTTTTTCTTTATTACGTTTGTTTAATAAAGTCCCTAGAATAGCTAGTCTGCTTAATGTATCAAGTGTGACTTGATCATGAGATCACATTAAACATAAGGACACTATTCTTAAAGTATCCGTAGTCGAGCTTTATT
The DNA here is from genome assembly GCF_024323335.1 of Lathyrus oleraceus. NCBI lineage: Eukaryota > Viridiplantae > Streptophyta > Magnoliopsida > Fabales > Fabaceae > Lathyrus > Lathyrus oleraceus. The sequence goes on along the minus strand of NC_066579.1, from coordinate 382,881,756 downwards.
GTGAAGTGAGATAACATTAAAGCATTAAGACTATTATGTATATAGACTGATGATCACATCTCATGGATCATGGATAAGGAGTTATCAAGTCTTAAACATAGGTATGAATATTAAGAGTAATATTTATACTGGATTGACCCGCTATGACACTACGCCAAATAAGGGAAAAGAGGGCGCTTATTTTGGCCTATAACAGCGCTTTTAAGCGCCCTCTAAAGTGGCGCTGGCATAGGTAAAGACAGCGCTTTGTTTTCCTGGAGAAAGCACTGTCTAAAGTGGCCCTTTAAGGGCCACATTATAGTGCGCTTTAAGAAAAAAGCGCCCTCTGGAGTGGTCCATAAAGAGACACCTTAGAGGGCGCTTTCAGGAAAAAGCGCCCTCTAAAGTTGTCAATGTAAAGTGTTTAGAGGGCGCTTTCAGGAATAAGCGCCCTCTAAAGTTGTCAATGTAAAGTGTTTAAAGGGCGCTTTCAGGAAAAAGCGCCCTCTAAAGTTGACAATGTAAAGTGTTTAGAGGGCGCTTTCAGGAAAAAGCGCCCTCTAAAGTTGTCAATGTACAGTGTTTAGAGGGCGCTTTCTGGACAAAGCGCCCTCTAAAGTGTTAGTTATTTTAAAAAAAATTGTTTGAAAAACAGTGGATATTTAATTGGTAACCTGTTCGCATGCTGCAAAAGTGTAAAATTCATATTGATTTCATCCTTTAATCCAATGTTATACACCATTAATCCATTGATATATACAACATGAATCCATTTATATACAACATTAATCCTCCATATATACAACATTAATATATGATTCTTTGATCAAAAATATACAACAACATATTCATGATTTAGTAAAATTACAACAACAATATACAACATATATACAACAACAGCATACAACAACAACATTCCATACATATATGTACAACAATATACAACCTAGCTATATGATTCTTTGATCAACAATGAATTGACACAATTCATCCTTGATTTCATCCAAATGAGCTCTTGAGTAAGATTTGTATTCCTCAAAGTACTACAATTAAGAGAATAAAACATATTCATGATTTAGTAACAAATTAGATGAAATATCCGATAATATTAAAATAAACCCTAAGTTATTATTCCATACCATTTTTGGGATGTCTATACGATTCAACGCAATGATGTCTCTCATAAATCTCATTACAAAAAATCCGCAATCGACCGAATTATTTTGCTGAGGACACTACACAGAAAAACAAACAATATATATATATATAGTTAATTTCTTACAAACACTATTATAAGCAAAAAAACAAACACTATTATAAGCAAAAATAAGATACTTAATATATACCTGAACTCTGATCCAAGTAATGTCCTTCCTATTGCGGTATTTCTTTTTCAATCTAAATTTTATTATTGCCCTAACAAAATAAAAACGTATATTGAGATCAATCTGACAGACATAATTAAATATACAAATACACACGATTATTTAGGGGAATTTCACTTACGCGTCAACCGTCTTCTTCATACTCGGATATTTACTCCAATCACCCGATAAAGAATCGAGATAATACACTATTAGTCTCGAAAGATCCATAGCAACCAACACCCAGTGACCACTGTAAAATAAAACAAAAATTTAGATGAATGAAAACTTTCTACGTAAAAGATATACATAGATTATAATGAAATTATTAGAAAGAAAATCTAACCCGTTGCCAGAATTAAACGGTAAAAAATACAAACTGGGTGTAGACTTATCGCCGGCCGCCATGAATATATCGACTAGATCATTCTTTACGGATGTTGAATTATTCGTTATTAACGTTGCGTTGATACGGGAAGCAGCAATAAAATTGAAACGGTTACACAATTCAGTTCCCCGCATCAATGTTACATACATATACCTTAAATAGAAACATAATAAACATTAGACTACTCATTGAAATGTGTAAATAAATTGTTCAACTAAGTAAATTATAGATTGATCGGAGTACCATATGTATGTATGAATGACAGCGATGCCCGATTCGGTGTGTTCAAAAAGTTGTTGGAAGTCCTCCTTTCCAATTATTTCGAAATGAGCAGCTCCGAAAACACCTTCATCAAAATTTATAGTACGAATGGCCCCCCCATGCATAATATCGGACTCCTCCACCATTTTCTCAAGACGCATCAAAATTTGAGATTTTGTCCCGGACGTCGTTGGAATATCCTTAGCAGCGCTTTTCAACTCTCGACCGGGAACCTAAAAATTCATATAAAATAAATCATGACTTTTTTGATGCAACAGAATCGTTGCGTATATAATTCAATGGGTATATATATTTGTACCTCTTTTTGAGATGCAACCGACTCGATGCGTCTTGAAATCCCTTTACCAACTTTATGTGTGGGTCTTGTAGGAGTCTAACATTACCATATAATTGATTAAATATCATAATTGTAGCTGAATTGAAATGTGAATACTAAATATTCATAATCATTTAGAACATATATACCTCGGCATCAGGGAAAATTAGCTCTAACGGCCAACCAACAAAGGATCCGACTGCATCTCGCATCAACGTTGTCTCTGAAACAACGTCAGGTAATGGTAGACGGGCGTCCGTATCGAATACGAGGTCAACCGAAACTTTCATAAATCCCACCGGGAGGGGATTATGGTGAAGTAATTCACCCAAAGTATTGTGCACTTTTCCCTTGCCAACCATGCGATAAGTTGGTGACGATAGATACAGCTGACAAGGTGAAATGCCCTAAACCAATAATAAATGTTATTGTTAACTTGTATATATGTCAAGTAAAAAAGTGCTATTTTAATTTCATAATAACATATATAATTACCTCGGGAAATTTCGGTTGATGATTGATACTAGCTCGGTCACTAGTATCTTTTGCCTCGGAAGCGCACCTTTCCTCTCTATACCTTGCATTCTCGTTTTGCAGTTGGAGTACTTGTGCCCTTAACTCCGCCAAGGTCTCCATCACCTCTTTGTTGGTAGGATTTTTTGTTTTTGTTTTTTTATAAAATGACGACGGAGTCATACCAAAACCCTTACCCCTCACACGACCGGAATACTCAGGAACATTTAGTACTCGACTAAGTACGCTCCTGCAATCCTGGACCTCGGTTGAAGGTACGGTTTGGGATAAAGTCTCCTGTATTAGAGGAGATTAAAAATGAATTATATGTCTAACAAAATTTTCGATATAATTAAAGAAATAATGTTACATATACTTACAAATTCGTCATAAACATTTTGGACCGCTTCAACGACAGCCCCATCCTTCCCAACCCGAGCAGCCTTCCATAATACGTGATCCGGAAGAGATGTTGCGTCACTTTTCTCCTCGGCTAGCTACACATTGAATTAGATTATAAGATCATCAATTATAACATATTGTGACAATGTATAAGCTCATAGTATTTGAATATACTCACAATTCTTTGTTGTAACCGTGCATAACCCATACGCCCTTTTTTGTACGGATACGCGGGTTTTGATGCCCTTTTCCTATTTATGTCGCTTACTTCCTGGATAAAAAAGTTTAAGGCATATTAGAACTTAGTAACTTAACAATTGTATAATAGCATAATTAATAGACATTACATGGAATTTTTCGTTTCTTCGTTTGGCGACAAAGTTATTCCATTCATCGGCTGAAATAATCTCGGCATACTTCATTGGCCGTTCTCCTTCAACAAATTTTCCTTCCTCATCCTTGAGAAATTTGTTGCACAAAAAGGATCGAAATCCTCGGAGTCTTTTTCCGGCCAATTGAATACAATATTTTTGCCGGCTTTCATCGATGTGAAAGGATCTCTAAAAAACATACAAATGGAGTGTGTTATTATAAAGTAATATTATAACAATATATGGTTAACAAATAGTCAACAAAAAAACATATAACAATATATGGTAAGTACCTTTATCTCCGACCATATTTTTTCCTTGCCAACCTTCAAGTCCGGACTTCTCCAATTATCACATGTAATCGGAATATGTTGGCGAACAAGGAAACCAATGTAACTTGCCAACATTGAACCGTTAGGCTCAATTAGTTGGTCTTCAGCACTCCAATGTACTTCAAATTTTACACCCTTGTCTCTTGCACGAATGATTGACTTCATAACAGTCAATCCTCGTTTGATTTCTTTTTCAACATTATTACGTGATTCATTCGCGGCATTGGTATCGTCTTGGTTAGCCATTTTATCTGTAATATAGAAATGATTCAATAAGACCCAAGTAAGACAATGATTCAATACGTGAACACATTCATATACCTTCCATTTCTCTCATGTTACAACAATCTAAACTCTTTTTTTTTATCATTATTGAATACAAACTCACACACACCTACTGCATGCAAAAGACCAATGCAAACTTATGGTGTTTGGAACATGAACAAACTTGTATCCATAATCATCAAACTTCCAAAAACAAGCTCAAACACACTTCAAATATATCAGTTTTCAATCAGAAATAAAAAACTCAGTTTGCCCTAAACAACATTAATCAACATAATGCACAAAATGAAAAACTAAGTTTAGAAAATGCCATAATCAAACACATGAAGAAAGTGAACGGTAACGATGGAGAATAGAAATACCTTAAAGGTGACGGTAACGATGGAGAAGAAAGTGAACAGTGACGGTGGAAGAGGATAACGCAGTGAACGTGAACGGTGAGGGAGGGAGAACGAACGGCGACGATGACGGTGAGGGAGGGAGAACGAACGATGAACGGTGAGGGAGTAATCGCAGTAGAGAGTAATCGCAGTTGAGAGAAAACGAAATAGCTTATAGAGAGGGAAAATAAAGAGACATGCAGTATATGTTATATTTTTAATGTTTACTAAAGGGGACCTTAGAGGGCGCTTTTTTTAAAAAAAGCGCCCTCTAAAGGGGGCCTAAGAGGGCGCTTCTGAAAGCGCTCTCTAAGGCTTTCCAAAAGCGCCTTCTAAACTGGAAATGTACATGGACTTAGAGAGCGCTTTTTCAAAAGCGCCCTCTAAGGGTAACCTTAGAGGGCGCTTTCACAAAAGCGCCCTCTATTGTTGTCCCTCCATTTTTTTTTGGCTTCACTTTAGAGGGCGCTTTGTTACAAAAGCGCCCTCTAAAGGGGGTCTTAGAGAGCGCTTTAAGCGCTCTCTAAGGCTTTCCAAAAGCGCCTTATAAACTGGAAATGTACATGGACATAGAGAGCGCTTTTTTAGAAGCGCCCTCTAAGGTTACCCTTAGAGGGCGCTTTCAATAAAGCGTCCTCTATTGGTGTCCCTTCATTTCCTCATTATTTTTTCGCTTCACTTTAGAGGGCGTTTTGTTACAAAAGCGCCCTCTAAAGTGCGCTGTCTATTCAAGTTGTTCGCTCCTTATTTTTTCTCTTCACTTTAGAGTGCGCTTTTGTAATAAAGCGCCCTTTATAAAGGGGACATTAGAGGGCGCTTGTGGAAAAAAAGCGCCCTCTAAAGGGGGCCTAAGAGGGCGCTTACGAAAGCGCTCTCTGAGGCTTTCCAGAAGCGCTTTATAAGCTGGAAATGCACGTGGACTTATAACAGCGCTTTATTAAAAGCGCCCTCTAAGGGTAACCTTAGAGGGCGCTTTCTAAAAAGCTCCATGTATTGTTGTCCCTCTATCTCCTCCTTATTTTTTCGTTTCACCTTAGAGGGCGCTTGTGGAAATAAAGCGCCCTCTAAAGGGGGCCTAAGAGGGCGCTTATGAAAGCGCTCTCTAAGGCTTTCCAGAAGCGCTTTATAAGCTGGAAATGCACATGGACTTATAACAGCGCTTTATTAAAAGCGCCCTCTAAGGGTAACCTTAGAGGGCGCTTTCTAAAAAGCGCCATGTATTGTTGTCCCTCTATCTCCTCCTTATTTTTTCGCTTCACCTTAGAGGGCGCTTTGTTACAAAAGCGCTCTCTAAAGTGCGCTGTCTATTGCTCCTTATTTTTCGCTTCACTTTAAAGAGCGCTTTTGTAGTAAAGCGCCCTCTAAGGTGCGCTGTCTATTCCAGTTTTTGGCGTAGTGTGAGAATACTATATAGAAAGTTGTCGCAACCTGAAAAATACAGTGCGCGAAAAAACAACCGGCGAAAGAAAATGACAGAAGAGTCGCCAGCTGTCGCAACCTGAAAAATACAGTGCGCGAAAAAACAACCGGCGAAAGAAAATGACAGAAGAGTCGCCACCGTGCGTTATTCATCCCAAAGGAGGGAAAGAAAACACTCGAAGTAAACCTGAAAAAGGAAAGGACAAGACGGGGTCTTGCAACCAAATCTTGGGTTCGGGAGTCGGTTATGCGAAGGGAAGGTATTAGCACCCCTACGCATCCGTAGTACTCTACGGGATCCACTTTTGTAGTTCTTGTCTAAAGGGTGTGGGTTTATCTAATGTGTTATTTACTAAAAAAAAAGGGGTTAAATGAAAATGACTCGCGCGGATGTCGCATCCACTGCATACGTATCTCATCTGAATATGAGAATCAGAGTCTTCGTAGCTCGGCTGACCTAGGGGTTAAGGGTAATTGTGCTCGCTAAGACATCGCGTCTTATGCCTACGTATCTCATCTGGCCTGAGAGTCAGAGCAAAACGTAGTTCGGCTAACTATGGGGTTATGGATTGGGTTTTGGACGAACGACGTCACTACGCAATCTACCGGATGCTCGACCTTTGGAGACTTACTCGCCTGTAGTAGAAGGAGTTAACGTGTTGCTTTGGGTTTTAGGGTTTGGGATGCTCAAGTGCAAAAAGGCAGTCCTTGACGAAGGAACCGCGCTACCTGCAGGGATACGAACACATACAAAACAAACATGTATAAAGTAAACGTGCCAACAAGGGGCTGAGAAGTAAATAAACAAAAGAAAACAAATGCCTCCTATCGAGGTCTTCCAGCTAAGAAAGCGATAAAATGCGGAAAAGAGGTAAAAGTACCACATGGATGAAGATCCGAAGTAACAACAATTAAAGGAGTAAGAAACCCAGGGATCTCCCAAGCTAATGCCATCAAAGAAAGGTGAGTCAGTACAAGTAATCGAAATGAACCTCCAGGGGGTATCCCACAAATAAAGTGGAAAAATCACGCAAACCATCTCTGCAAGAGTCTGTGAGCTCTCACAAAAACTCAACAAAAGGGTTAGTGAAACACGATAAGCATTTTTTTCATGGATAACAGTATGGTTTCAGAAACCTCAAACCCTGTGGCATACATTTCAGAAATCATGTGATTAAACATTCAAGGCATAGGTTTCACCCATTCATGCATAATTAAACCCGTGGGAAAAAACATAATGAAATTCATCCATCATACCTCATACATTCAGATGATCCAAATTAAGAGCATAAAATCATGGGAATGAGGCAAACCTGATGGGAGAGACTGGTTGAAATCAAATGGCACGGCTGGGTTTGCAAGGCAATGTTAGGGTTTGCGTGAGATGAGAGTGTGTGAGTCAGATTGAATTTTTCAGAGCTGCCTGGGGGTTGCTCTGAGTTCTCTGTCAGGTTTCTCTCCAGGTTTTGTCAAGGGTTTTGTTCCAAGGAAACCTCAGAGTATTTTGCTTCTCTTCCTTTTTCTGTCTGATCTCCCTCTTTTATAACCTGATTTTCATGGCTTTGTGGGCTCAAATGAGAGAGGTCCAAGTCCAAGTTTTTCTATTATATTTTATTTATTTATTTTTTATTATATTTATTTATTTATTTATTTTTGTAAAAAATTATTATTATTTTTTTTTTTAAAAGTTTCTTGGATCTAATTCTGATTGACATGATGAAATGCAATATGAAATGCTAAATGAATGCATGAATGAGGAGGGCAAATTTTGGGGTGTTACAGCTGCCCCTATTCAATCATCAGCTAGCCCGAGTATGATGAAAGTGAACAGCTTATCAGACAAACGGGGTGAGCTGTGATTGAATACCAAAGACAGACCGAAAATTTGCGCTCCGAGAACACCACAAAAACGCGGAAATACACCGCGCTGTTTATTTTTCTTCCGATCCTCTGGCTGGATCTGAATCAGTCTTCTGGCTTAATCTGGAGTTTCGATCCTCTGGCTTAACCTATACTCAATTTAGTCCTCTGGTTGGATATTAATTTTGATCCTCGGGCTGGATACGATTTTGATCTTCTGGCTAGATCTTCTTCGATCTTCTGGCTAGATCTCCTTCGTTTCGATTCTCTGGCTGAATCTATTTCCTTTGATTCTCTGGCTGAATCTACTTCGATCTTCTGGCTAGATCTGAATTGTTGCGATTTTCGATCTTCTGGCTAGATCTTCTTTGTTTCGATTATCTGGCTGAATCTACTTCGATCTTCTGGCTAGATCTGGATTGTTTTGATGATAAATTCCCATCATTATGATCCCGCATCTGAGGCATGCGCTGGTTGACCCTCTTTTGAAATCTACACCCAACCTTCATATTAGATATGCAGCTTCGAGAATATTCCACTTTTGGGCTTCGTACATATTCTTCGGGCTAGAACATGTTGTAACGACTCCACAATTAGACTTGGGCTTGCTGGGGAAATAAAGCTTGTAGGCGACTTCACTGGAGAATCTTCAAATTGAGCCTTAGGCTGGCTTACTGGAACATGATTCTCAAGCTGAATCTTCGAAATGACCCTCAGGATGGATCACTGGAACACGATTCTCAGGCTGAATCTTCGAAATGACCCTCAGGCTGGATCACTGGAAAATGATTCTCAGGCTGAATCTTCGAAATGACCCTCAGGCCGGATCACTGGAAAACAATTCTCAGGCTGAATCTTCGAAATGACCCTCAGGCTGGATCACTGGAAAACGATTCTCAGGCTGAATCTTCAAAACGACCCTCAGGCTGGATCACTCACGCTTGATCCTCTGGCTGGATCTCATGACCTTGGTTGTAAAGTAATTCTTCAGTCTGCTTGGAAGAACCTGTTTATCAGCTTATGTGTATGCTTGATATGATATGCATGCAAATGCATATGTTATGCATGGTGTAAAAAGAAATCTGCTTGGGGAAACAAACTCCGGTAGGGAACAGATCACTGTATCAATCCTTGAATGCTCTGTGGGGAATGATCCGTCTGCCGGGACCAATGAGCCACCAAAAATAAATTGGCTGCTTGAAAAGTTGACCTTGCGGGGGGAGTATCAACTATGGAAACTTTGTTCGGCGAGGCTCTGTGAGGAGAGTCTGTGGGGAAAACACTTCCTGGGGAAATGTCGTAGGAAACGACCTTTGCTGGGGATATGAACTTGCTAATCGCCCTCAAGCTGGGGATTAACAAATCTGTTAAAAATAATCTGTTGGGGAATGAGATGAACACTGGGAACACCACCCTCTAATTTGTTGGTTATGCAACCACTCCGCTATTGCTAGGAAGATACAGTCTGACATTGTCAACTCCGCTGGGGATATATAGTCTGGATACTGTCAACTCTGCTGGGGAACATGCTCTGCTGAGGAGAGACTTTGTCAACCGCTTGGGGATGAGGATTCATGACTTGGCATCCGGTTCCTGTGACCTGCAACCAAAAATACACGTATGCCTCGGGGGAATTACTCGGTTTGAATTCACCGTCCGGGATTAAGCACATTCAAAGCCATTTTAAATGTTTTCCTGTGCAAATAATCTGCAAAAGCCACCATTATGTTCATATGCAATATGTTTTATCAAAAATTCGGACATTTTTGCAAACAAACTGATAAATGAAAAATAAAGAGGCTCTTTAACTGAATTATTCGACTCTTACTGGGGAGAAAATTTGTGCCATGAATAGGCGAGGGTATCAGGAAGCTGATCCCTGAAAAGAGGTGATCGCTATAAAAAGAGAACTATCCTAATGGCAATGGGGATACGGGGTCCCACCGAGTTTCGACTCTGCTATGGTTCGTATGTCCTCAAGACGCTCTGCTCATCTTGCTTTCTGAAGTGGATGATTAGTCGATCTTTAACCTTCGAAGATTACCGGATTGAATGAAACGGTGATATAACACTGATGAACTCAGATCACAGTCATTCGCTTATTCCCTAACTTTTGCCTGGATCGCCCCCTTTTCGGGTTTTCAATCCACCGGGATACCCATTTTTGCCTGAGCTGCCCTTTTGGGTTTTCGACTCACCGGGTGTACTCTTTTTTATATCCCTAATTTTTGCCTGAACCTCTTTATTCTTTTTTTTTGTTTCGTCGGGATGCCCTTTTTTGCCTGGACTATTCTTTTTATCGTCCAGCGGGTCTATTTTATGCGAAGTATTTTTTTTTAACTGCGTCTGAGTTAATAGGGGACGGGAATCCTTTGCCATCCATGGTTGTTAGCATCAAAGCTCCGCCATAGAAAATCCTTTTAACCATGTACGGACCCTCATAGTTCGGTGTCCATTTGCCCCTGTGATCTGTGTTGGGAGGAAGAAATCTTTTGAGTACCAATTCACCGACTTGATACCCCCGAGGGCGCACTTTCTGACCAAATGCTTTCTTCATTCGTCTCTGACCGAGATACGTCAATTCTGGGTACGTAGTTCCAGCATAGCACCTTAATCATCGAAGACAAGGTAAACAAAGCATCAGCAAATTGGTTTTTCTTCAAAAGAAAGTCAACAATCTTCTCGTGTAGTCTCTGTAAGGAGCCAGATGAGGCTGAGGTGTATACCATTTCCCGTTGGTTTGATTGATGACCAAAGCTGAATCCCCGTATACATCCAGGGTTTTAATCTGTACATTGACGGCTTCCTCAAGTCTTAGGATACAAGCTTCGTATTCGGCTTCATTGTTGGTGCAGGGAAAAGTTATTCTAGCACCAAATGGCATATGAACCCCCTTCTGGTGTGATCAACATTATACCAACTCCGCGACCATTGACGTGGACCGCCCCATCAAACATCATAACCCATTTGGATTCAGGGTCAGGCCCCTCCTCCGGGAGTGGTTCCTCTTAATCTTTCGATTTGAGAAACATGATGTCCTCATCAGGAAAGTCAAACCTCATAGGTTGGTAATCATCAATCGGTTGCTCTGCAAGATAGTCTGACAAGACACTTTCCTTGATGGCTTTTTGTGAAGTGTATTGGATGTCATATTCTGTCAGTATCATTTGTCACCTAGTAACCTTTCCGGTAAGTGCTGGCTTTTCAAAATATACTTGACTGGATCCATTTTTGATATCAATAGAGTCGTGTCCTCAACATATACTGTCTTAGTCGGCGAGCAGCCCATGCCAAAGCGCGGCAAGTTTTCTCGAGCAATGAGTATCTTTGTTCACAGTCGGTAAACTTTTGCTAAGGTAGTATATTGCATGCTCTTTTCGACCTGACTCGTCATGCTGACCGAGCACACAACCCATTGACCTTTCTAACACAGTCAAGTACATGATCAACGGTCTTTCCTCTCGGCCTGTAGACTTGCCCCGATCTTGATCTCTTTCTTGTCGTCTGCGGTACCGATGTTGACGGTCTCAATCACCTCCTGATAAGGTGTAATAGCTCGGTCCTCCTGTTTCAACAATCTGGCTAACCCTTCAGGCAATTCACAATCTTCCTCAACCCCTTCTTTGGCTTAATAGATAGGATTGTCGAAGTCATACTTGGCCATAGCAGTGTCGTTAGTAGTGAGATCCGGGTGGTCAGCTCTGCATGATGGAGGATCATGCTTTACCTTAGAATGAGAGATTTTTTTTTTGGAAAGAAAGAAAAAACGAAAAAAGAAACATTGCCATTTTTTTTGTAAAAGTAGAAAAAAACTGAAAGAAAGAGAACACAAAATTGTTTGCAAAAGCCGTCCTTTATTGATGATAAAAATAATTGTGAAATGTAACTAAATGGATGGCCCTACAAATGAGACATTACACCTTGGGCAAAGTGTAAGACTTTATTATGCATGTAATAAAGGAAAACAATAAAAATCACTCTTTCAGTAGAGTAACCCGTACGGTTTTTTCAGACGACCAATTGTCGAGCTTTTCTCCTGGGACACACGGGCGAATTCAGCTATCTAAGTCACAGTCGCTGTCAGCCTTGTCTTCATCTGCAGCATTGACGATGTGGGGAGAAACCAAACCCCCGCTGGAGAGAGTACCGGTTTCATTCTTCTGAGATCCCAGAGCATACCCCAATCCGAACTTGTCTTCTTTGATGACTGGCTCCACAAATTTGCCCCAGCCTTGGGCATTACCAGCTTTAACCACTTCGACAGCTTGCTTGTATGAAGAGATAGAAGTCCCGACCTTCTCAAACTCAGGTGAAAAGACAGCTTCGGGCGCGACCTCATTGATGTTTATGGCTTCGAAGCCCTGACACAGCATCTCGTGCATCTCGCCGTCCATCTCTACATACTTAAATGTAGACAGGTGGCTAACAAAAATATCCTCTTCACCACAGACAGTGACGACCTGACCTTCTAGTTCATATTTGAGCTTCTGGTGGAGGGTAGAAGTAACAGCACCGGCAACATGAATCCAAGGCCGACCTAGCAGACAACTGTAGGCAGGTTGGATATCCATCACATAAAAGGTACTCTTGAATACCTGCGGTCCAATCTTAACTGGCAACTCAACTTCGCCAAATACAGCTCTCTTAGAGCCATCAAAAGCCCTCACAACTAAGTTACTTGGCCTTAGGATGGTGTCATCGCGATCCAACTTCATTAAGGCTTTCTTTGGAAGGACATTCAGAGAAGAGCCTGTATCAACCAAAACATGGGAAAGCATCACCCCTTTGCATTCCATTGTGATATGCAAGGCTTTGTTGTGATTCCTGCCCTCAGATGTCAGGTCATTATCGGTGAAACCTAGCCCCCGGCTAGCGTTTACATTGGAAACTACCGACTCCAGCTGGTTAACAGTTATCTCCGGTGGAACATAGGCCATATTCAGTACTTTCAACAAGGTTGCTCTGTGCGCCTCAGAGCACAGCAATAGTGACAGAATGGAGATCTTTGAGGGTGTCTGATTTAGCTGGTCGACTACCTTGTATTCACTTTTCTTGATAATCCTCATAAACTCATCCACTTTTTTCTCGAATGCGGTCTTAGGAGGATCTTCCTCAGTAGTAACCTCTTCGGCGGCCATCTGTTTCCCTTTAGCCTTGGCAGCTGCCTCGGCTTCAGTATTCGTGCGTAATGTTGATGGTGCAAATAGGCGTCCAATGCGAGTGAAGCCACCAACCCCTCCAACATTGTCTACAGCGGAGCTACCAATGTCAATGTCTTCTTCGTTAACTTTCTGCCCTTGGCAGTAGATATCAGCCCCATAGTGCCACGGGATAGCACTGTCTTTCTCATACGGAACGGGTCTTGGTATTGTGATGGTGATCGGACCAACCAAAGTCGGTTGAGGGCTGTCAGAGTAAATTGAAACTGGTGCTGAACTTTCGATGTTCACCGCTGCTGGTTCTGTACTTTCTGGGAAATATATTATTGTCGGAGCGAGTCTCTCGGGAACATATATTTCTTCATGAGTGAAATAAAACGTCACCGTTGATACATCATTCTTCACTGGACGGGCCTGATCGAACTGAAGACAACCTTCATCTATCAGTTGCTGAATACCCCTTCTCAAACTGTCACATCCGTTTTCGGCAGCTTGACAATTTCTGCATTCTTCCCCACAGCCCGAGAAAATCTGTCCTTTCAGAAGTCGGTCTTTAACCACCGATAGCGAAGTCTTCACCTTAGTCACATCAGAAACCAAATTCAAAGTTTCCCCACTATCAACAGCATTAATCCTCTGCCCGCCGTGAGCCGGCATCGGGTTCTGGATAACATTAGGCACCGGAGCAAAATTGATAGCCTGGGCATCTCTCAAATCTTGTACCTTTAACTGGAGAGCCTTGCAATTATCTGTAGTATGGCCAGGTGCGTTGGAGTGAAAAGCACATCTGACGTTGACATCATAACCTCTAGGCAAATTATTGGGATCGATTGGTGGGGCCAGAGTTCTCAATGTAACTAGATTCATGTCAATCAGCTTGGGAAGTAATACTGAATAAGGCATTGGGATTGGCTCGATGACCTGGTCCGTCTGCCTTGGACGTTGTTGATAGTGTCTCTGCTGACCCGGATTACCTCCTTGTTGTTGATTGTTGTACCTGGGATGTTGTTGCGGATGATATTGCGGTTGAGGAACAGGTGTTGGAATAATGACTGCGGCCACTTGATCTTGATAATAATTAGGGCGTCCTCTACCCCTGCTTCTGCCAGCATACACAACGGTTGCCTCGCCTTCTTTTCTTCGTTGACCGTTACCAGCAAACGGTCTCTTAGGACCTGATGAGTTGGAAGCACTATTGTCTTGAATTCGGCCCATCTTCAACAGACTCTCGATTCTTTCTCCAGCAATTACTATCTCTACAAAGCTGATTGACGGGAAAGAAGCCAATCTCTCAATATAATTGCCTTGAAGAGTGTTCATGAACATGTCCACCATCTCCCTTTCAGACATAGGGGGTTGGACGGACGCAGCAATTTGTCTCCAACGCTGAGCATACTCTCTAAAGGTTTCCTTGGCAGTCTGAGACATACCTTGCAACAAGGTCCGATTTGGAGCCATGTCCAAGTTGTATTGATATTGCTTGACAAAAGCCTCTGCCAAGTCTTTCCAGCTCTTGATGGTAGTACGAGACAAATGAGAATACCATTCACGAGAAGCTCCAGTTAGACTGTCTTCAAAATAGTACATCCACAGCTTTTCATCTTCCGTGTGAGCTCCCAACCTTCCCAGATAAGATTGGAGATGAGTGCGTGGGCAAGAAGCCCCGTTGTATTTCTCAAAAGTAGGGGGTTTGAACTTGTGAGGAATCCTTACTCCCTGAACCAGACCAAGATTTGTGACATCAAAGCCTAAGGAATTTTGAGACTCCAAAGATTTGAGCTTCTCAGCAAGCTCATCTATACGGCGGGTGGTCTCGAGGGCCTCGTCGTGCAAAGAAAATTGATCATACTGATAATCTTCAGTAACGGGGCGCCCGTTAATCCGAATTCCTTGATTCACATTGTACCTTCCGCCAATACCATTTCCAACATTCCCTGTGTTGCCAACATTACCCGAGTTTCCATCAGCATTTGCGTTACCCGCGTTACCAGTGTTCACAGGGTTATCAATGTTCCCAGGGTTACCAGGGTTTCCCTCAGCATTTGGTATCTCCACCTCCGGATCGGGTCTCGGTTGCTCAACCAATTCCCTCAGCTTTTCCTGGCCTTCTGCCATACCAGTCATCAATGTCATGAATTGATCCATCCTTTCACGCATATCAGCCAGCTCTTTCTGTACTTGGTCCATCGCTAGCTGTGGACGATTTTCCTTTGTCGGGTACCTGTGGACTCGCTTGGGACCAATAACTGCCTGATACAGGGAACAAACATTAGACACTGCGGTGACACCTGCAAAACAGACAAGGGTTAATATGCATGGTATGCGATGCACTGCTTGTTCAGTTTTAAGGCACCCCCGTTTTGAAAGGGAATACCCTACAAATGAATAAGCATGAGATGTTGGATGCAAATATGCAGATGATGTTATGCAATGCAAAGGCATGTCAATCAGAATTGATGGATCCGCTTGAACATCTGTCAGGTTGCACTGCCTGGAGAGAAATTCACTGAGGAATATAATACAAGACCAAAACTCTGCTCCAGAAAATCGGGTTGGTTGGAGGTTAAGGTTTCCTGAATTTAGCCCGCCCCTCACTGGTAGGTTCTAAGAACAGAAGTTCGTCAGCTTCAGCCCTTCAGTCGCGAATAATACGTTTACCACTGAAGGTTTGGTATTATTACGGGACAAAAGACCTCCATTGACTCCCCTCAACAGGACATCCTAATAGCAAGTTCCCAGTCTCGGGATCCTCGGATTGAGCAGCAAGAATGCGCCCACCAGAGCTAATATAATCACGTATCGGAGGAGAGGCCTCAACTGAGTTCTCGGGAAATGGTCACCAGAGTCGACGATTTCTAGAGGAACATCCTGCCGTTACGGAACATCCGTAAGACATAATATATCCAAAAGAAACCTCGTCTGGGTGTGGTTCTTCACGAACGACTTAACGTAGCAACACGCCACGCAAGCCTCATGATTATCCACTCTAAACCTGTGTGTACACTCAAGCCTGGGTAATGGGCTTATCTCTCATAGAACACCCCATCCCAACAAACAAACAAACAGATCCAACAGATACAACAGATGCATGCAAGTAGGTAAGCAAATAAAGGTACAAAAGCATGAACACCCAATAAACAAGAAATCAGACAAGCTAGGAGGGACTCGCTTAGGGAAGATGGACCAGCAAGAGGTCAACTTCTTAAAATCCCCAGCAGAGTCGCCAGCATCCAGACTATATATCCCCAGCAGAGTCGCCAGCTGTCGCAACCTGAAAAATACAGTGCGCGAAAAAACAACCGGCGAAAGAAAATGACAGAAGAGTCGCCACCGTGCGTTATTCATCCCAAAGGAGGGAAAGGAAACGCTCGAAGTAAACCTAAAAAAGGAAAGGACAAGACGGGGTCTTGCAACCAAATCTTGGGTTCGGGAGTCAGTTATACGAAGGGAAGATATTAGCACCCCTACGCATCCGTAGTACTCTACGGGATCCACTTTTGTAGTTCTTGTCTAAAGGGTGTGGGTTTATCTAATGTGTTATTTACTAAAAAAAGGGGGTTAAATGAAAATGACTCGCGCGGATGTCGCATCCACTGCATACGTATCTCATCTGAATATGAGAATCAGAGTCTTCGTAGCTCGGCTGACCTAGGGGTTAAGGGTAATTGTGCTCGCTAAGACATCGCGTCTTATGCCTACGTATCTCATCTGGCCTGAGAATTAGAGCAAAACGTAGTTCGGCTAACTATGGGGTTATGGATTGGGTTATGGATTGGGTTTTGGACGAACGACGTCACTACGCAATCTACCGGATGCTCGACCTTTTGAGACTTACTCGCCTGTAGTAGAAGGAGTTAACGTGTTGCTTTGGGTTTTAGGGTTTGGGATGCTGAAGGGCAAAAAGGCAGTCCTTGACGAAGGAACCGCGCTACCTGCAGGGATACAAACACATACAAAACAAACATGTATAAAGTAAATGTGCCAACAAGGGGCTCAGAAGTAAATAAACAAAAGAAAACAAATGCCTCCTATCGAGGTCTTCCAGCTAAGAAAGCGATAAAATGCGGAAAAGAGGTAAAAGTACCACACAGATGAAGATCCGAAGTAACAGCAATTAAAGGAGTAAGAAACCCAGGGATCTCCCAAGCTAATGCCATCAAAGAAAGGTGAGTCAGTACAGGTAATCGAAATGAATCTCCAGGGGGTATCCCACAAATAAAGTAGGAAAATCACGCAAACCATCTCTGCAAGAGTCTGTGAGCCCTCACAAAAACTCAACAAAAGGGTTAGTGAAACACGATAAGCATTTTTTTCATGGATAACAGTATGGTTTCAGAAACCTCAAACCTTGTGGCATACATTTCAGAAATCATGTGATTAAACATTCAAGGCATAGGTTTCACCCATTCATGCATAATTAAACCCGTGGGCAAAAACATAATGAAATTCATCCATCATACCTCATACATTCAGATTATCCAAATTAAGAGCATAAAATCATGGGAATGAGGCAAACCTGATGGGAGAGACCGGTTGAAATCGAATGACACGGCTGGGTTTGCAAGGCAATGTTAGGGTTTGCGTGAGATGAGAGTGTGTGAGTCAGATTGAATTTTTCAGAGCTGCCTGGGGGTTGCTCTGAGTTCTCTGTCAGGTTTCTTTCCAGGTTTTGTCAAGGGTTTTGTTCCAAGGAAACCTCAGAGTATTTTGCTTCTCTTCCTTTTTCTGTCTGATCTCCCTCTTTTATAACCTGATTTTCATGGCTTTGTGGGCTCAAATGAGAGAGGTCCAAGTCCAAGTTTTTCTATTATATTTTATTTATTTTATTATTATTATTTTTATTTATTTATTTATTTTTGTAATTTTTTTTTTTCGTTTTTTTTTTTTTTAAGTTTCTTGGATCTAATTCTGATTGACATGATGAAATGCAATATGAAATGCTAAATGAATGCATGAATGAGGAGGGCAAATTTTGGGGTGTTACAAATGTTATGCAAAGTGTCATAAGTTATTCTCATGGTGATAATGGTGTATACCACCCTTTGACCTGAAACCACTATGGACCCTAGATGTAGAGTCGAGTGCTTTATTGCTGATCAAACATTGTCCGTAACTGGATAACCATAAAGATAGTTGATGGGTACTCCACAAAGTATTCTGAGGGACATGAGTGACCTAGATGGAATTTTCCCATCCTGCGTAACAGGATAAATGTCTATGGATCCAATATTGAACTGGACAAGGATGACACGATCTATGCCTTGTGTTCAATATAGACATAAGGGCAAAAGGGTAATTGTGCACATACGTATTATCACAAAAGGATTTGTCATATCACATGACATTTTCGTGTCTTGGGTAGTAGTGATGTGTTGCTAGATACCGCTCACTGTTTATTATGTTAAATGCGTGATTTAATATAATTGCCAATGTCGCGAAACCCTACAGGGTCACACACAAAGGACAGATTGATGAGAGATAGAGTAACTAAGGAACACCATAAGATACGATGCACTTAAGTGAATTATAGAACATCGTAAGGTACGGTGTACTTAAGTAGAATACGAAATATGGTAAGGTACCACGCGCTTAAGTGAATTTAGCATATTATAAGATATGGGCCACATACACTTAAGTGGACTTTTTAGCTTGAAGCCCACACAAGTGGTTCTATAAATAGAACCCTTGTGCAGAAGCATTTAGTGCGGTTGCAATTTCGTTTTCTCTCTTTTTCTTTCTCTCACTCAAAGCCTTCATTCGTAGCAGCTAACACTGACATTGGAGGAATCCGTTCGTGTGGACTGGGTAGAGGCGTTGTCATCGTTCAACGTTCGTGATCGCTCCGTAGATCTGCATCAAAGGTTTTAATCGTCACAAGAGGTAACTATTCTATCACTGATCATGCCCATTCGTAAGGATCTCTAAAGGAGAAAATTTTAATTTCCGTTGCGTTTTGGATCACAATTCTCCTTCAATTATAATATGAGTTGCAAGAAAATAGCCCTTGGAATTTTCAAACTAAACCATATTTTCTAGCAAACTATTTCTCAACCTCTCCAACGCTTAATACAAAAACCATACAAACCCAAAGTGTTTAAAGTGTTTCCCAAATCCCTTTTATAACCCCAAAAGGCTGATAAACCTCAATAATATAAATTTAGAAATTTTTACCCTTTATTTCCCACTAGTACTTATATCATATGCACTTTCTCCAAATTGTGTTAACAATAAATAAGAGAGAACGATCATTATAATGGTAAAATCTTAAAGATCCAAAGATATGACCCATTAACAAATGGATCCACGAACAAGCCTGAAAATATGACAGTACCGAAATATGTTTTTATCTCTTTTCTCACTTTACATTTTAAGGCATATTACAATAATTCTCCATCTTGACTTTAAATCGATCGTGATGTCAATTTAACTACTAACGATCTTGCCTCTCTCTCTTTAAAGATTGAATCACTCTTCAACAAATTTGATCAAGTCCAAGCAATGCTCGAAACTTGATCTTGGAAATGATATGATGAGCATATCTATTGGATTCTCTTTTGAGGGAACTTTCTAAACCTGAATCTCCTTTGAATCTATCATATCCCTTATAAGGTGTAAACAAATGCCAATGTATTTTATCCTATAATGATAAACTTGATGATTGGAAAAGTGAATGAAACTTTGACTATCATAATTTATCTTCACACATTAGTAATACATAACTCTTTGTTCATGCCTTTTATCCATATGACTTTGTTGACCCTTTCAACAAGGGAATTTTTGTTTTCTTTAGTAGTAGATAACATGACCACTGATTTATGATTTTCGTTCCAGCTTATATTTTTCCCATACAACATAAACACAACACATGATAGAGATTTTCTAGTGTCCACATTACCTACATAGTATGAATCTAAAAACTTCTCCAAAGCATCTCCCTCTTGAGTTGAATTTGTGTACTTTATACCACTCTTTAGATAACCATTCAAATACATCAACACCCACTTCAAAGCTTCCCAAAAAACATGACCAAGATTTCCCATAAACTGACTTACTATGCTAACCACATATGCTAAATCTGGTCTACTAAAAACTACACCATACGCAATACTTACAACCCCATATTCATAGACAATACTCTTCATTATAGTCTTCTCTTCATCAATTTAATAACATTTCTTAACCAAAAGTTTCGTGGGATGACTCAAAAGAATGTTGGTCGTTTTAGTAACTTGCATTCTAAACTGCTAAACTACTTTCTTCAAGTAGCTAAATTAAGATAATAAAAATTCACTCTGCTTGCAGCTTCTCATGATATCCATACCCACAATTATTTTAGCTTCACCATGATCTTTCATCTTAAATTCACCATTCAATATCTCATTCAGCTTAGCAATCTCTATCTTGCTATATATTTCCATCAAAATATTATAAACATATAAAAGAAGGTAGATTTATCATTCCTCTTTAATATTTATACACGACTATCATATAAACTTCTCACAAAACCATGTTTAAGAATAAATTCATCGAACCAATGATACCATTTCCTTAGGATTTGTTTCAACTCATACAATTTTTTTTGACCAAGTGACTCCAAACACATGAGGAGAAAGAGGTGAATTATGATATTGGAAATTCCAAAAAAACCGGTTTAAGAAAACTTTGATTTTGATAATGTTGATGATAGAAGAGATAACTCAGCATAAATAAATCAACAAAACAATAGAGAAGAGAAGATGTAGAGAATAAGCAGTGAAAAAAAATTAAATCACAGAAAATAAAAGAGATAAGGGATAGAAAAATCACACCATAGAATTATCTTGGTTCATCCTTAACCACTTGACCTACTCCAATCCCTAAGAGTTTTCCTTTGTGATTTCCACTAAAACGAACTTTGAGCTTTTGCGCACGATCAACCCGAACCACAAAACAACCTTAGAATTTGAACTTGATCAGCCTAACAATCTTATAAATAACCAAATATTTTACACAGGCTTATCTCAAGAACCTTAAACGACAAGAGCTTTTCACAGGCTTAGCTCAAGAACCTTGAACAACTAGAGGTTTTCACAACCATAACTCAAGAGCCTTAAACAACCAAAGCTTTTCACATGTTTAACTTAATAATCTTCCCCCAAGCTTTTCACAAGTTAAGCTCGCAACCTTCAAACAAATTACTAAGAGATCACAAGAGAAACTACTCTCTTAAAAATATACTTTCAGCATAACACCATTATAACACAACTCACATATGAAACTTTTCACTCTATCGACACTAACAAAACTATAAAATAAATTTATAGAAGGATAAGAAAAACAAAGAATAGTAAAAAGTTTATTTTTAGAAAATTGATGTATTTTTAAATGAAAAGAATCCTCTTTTATATAGGAAAAAAATATGGCTTAGAAAGGAAATAAACCATGTGCATTTTAAACGATATAATAGATTAAAATCATACCTTAATTGATTAACCAAGATATAATAGAAAATATTGATTTTATATGTGATGACTTCTCGGCAAGTGTATTGATACTGTCAAAGTAATAAAAAAGATCGAATCCACATGGACTGCCTCCAAGCAAGATAAAATGTGTGCAATTTATTAAAAACTAGTAAAAGGTGTGTGTGTGTGTGTGTGTGTGTGTGTGTGTGTGTGAGAGAGAGAGAGAGAGAGAGAGAGAGAGAGAGAGAGAGAGAGAGAGAGGGGTGGGGGGTCGGGATTTAGTGGGAAATGTAAATAAACGAAAAAACAATGTCACGAAAGCGGTCAGGCTGTATTATAGAATCCCATATTCCTCTCTTGTTGATGTTTGATACCTTGTATGAATTATCTAATAACTATAACCTCATGGCAAATTAACAAAATCGTTATAGCTGATCCCTCATGAAATAACTCACTAACCACTACTTAGAGCTTTCTATTCCTAGTCTGCCAGCGTAAGCAGGATTAAATGATGTATATAACGTTAATTGTCTATGCCATTACTCGGGTCTCCTTTCCATATTTAACTAGCATAAGTACAACAGTTTCCCTAGGTCCAAAACATAGACTAATGATCAGTATTCCCTATGTACCCAAAGAAGATTAAAAGAGTGTCTAACATAAAAAGCATTACGAACAAGAAGCAATTGAATACGATTATAGATCAATAGGTTCATACAGGTGTTCAAATCAACATAGAATCCAATAATTGAGAAACAGGTTCATCATAATACAACCTAACCTAGATGAATTTAGCTATTCATAGTGTAATTAAAAATACCACAATTGATAAACAAAGATAACATAAGAAGTACCTAGAAAAGATGGTCTCTAATGGTTTCAAATGCTCTAAAAATCACCACTTGTGTTCTCTAATTCATGCTTCAATCTCCAATTCTCTTAACCCTTGAAAAATTGCAAAAAATTTCCCCTTTTAAAGCAGTCAAAACCCGTTAGAAAAACCCAAAAAACAGCCCATCACACGCGTGATACTTTTCCATCACACACATGATATGAATCATGTTGCATTGTGCACGATACTTTATATTCCGCATCCAAAATGTATACATTTCTCTTAGCTTCATTTTACAAATAACCTCATGTCAAAACAAGTTACAGAACTCCAGATATGATCAATTTGCTAGACAGACGTCGAGATGTAAATTATGCTGAAAATTGCTCGATTCTTCATAATTATGCCGATTTCTTGGCTTTGCTCTGTTTCTTTGACTTCTTTACTTTCTTGATACGTCTTCATATTTAGCTCATCTTTAACTTGATATTTCATTGAATTCATTTCAAATACTCATAAAAATCATGTAATGATAAACTGTAGTCACAACCCCAAACTTAGTTTGTTGCTTGTCCTCAAGTAACTCGTCTGCAACTGCACATTCCAAAAAGAAAAAAATAATTTCAATAATAACGAATGAACATCACCCATTGTGTTACTTTATCATCATTCCAGTTCCCAACTTCAATCGATTAAATTTGGAAAAGTTCTTCCAACACAACAAGTACTCAATTTGTCTCTCAGCTCACTAATTTTTCATTCGAATTGACAGAATAATCACACAATCAACGTACAAAAGTATTTTACATAAGTTTGTAAAATTTATAATAAAATCAATCAAATTCATCTAAGCACACACTTTTGGATGTCTTTCAAGGTTGTAATGTGGCTTATGTCAAAGTAGGATAATTTGCGATAATAGGCTTAAACCTTTGGAGTTAGGTACCTAACTTTCCTTATTTTACCATATTACTTTTCCTATCAACTCTTGATTAATTACTTTGGTACTAGATATTAACATTCTATGGTCCTAAATATTGCTTTTCTTATTTTTTTTTTGAAAAAGTTGCTTGGACTTCTTGATTTTTCTCATTTTTCTTTTTGAAAATTTGACCAAAATCTCTAGTACACCAACCCTAAACTTAAACTTTGCTCACTTTCAATACTAACCTCAAACTTATTATTTTGCATATGACCAAGGAACTAAATTTTCCACCTAACTCCAAAAAGAGGGTGAAAATATTTAATCTTTCAAGTAAATTGTCTAATTATTGTGGCGCTGTCACCGAAAGAAAGGGTTTAAGCTCAAAGTGGTTAGCAAACGTATAAACATGATATACATGTTATTTTGAAAAGGCTCAGAGTTTACCACAAACAAGTGTCTCACTGTGTATTTATCAAACCAATAGATTAAATCATAAATAATGCAAATTTTAGAAAATAATAATTGTACAGATACTCTCATAAGAAGGAAAAGTAAACAACAAAATATTTCGCTCGAACCTTACTAGTTGAGGTATATGGAGATTGTGTCCAAGGTAGTTGGTTCATTCTTTCTTCCTCAACTCTCAATTCTCAAGGAACTTTCCTGATGATCACTTTGTTTTTTATGATGCTTATGATTCATCTGTTCACTACTAAAATTGCAATTTTGTAAATCTGAAAGAAACAACAACATCAAACTTATTTATTAAAGATAAACATACATTTATTGTTAGAAAGGGGAACCAAGTATTATAGCTAATACTCTAGATTGACTTGAGAGGTTGACTTGTTATACTTAAAAGGGAATCACAGAAATTCATACAAATTCAGAAAACTCCAAATTAACATGTAATTGGAGCGAAAAAAGTCTTGCATGGTGTTGTTGAAGTCTTGGTTATATTTGGTCAACTATGCCCTCGTCTGATTGATGATGATGCTCGAGAGGAGCGACCTCGCTTTGGACCCATTACCTGAAACAACAACAACAACACTAGAAAGTGAAAAGAGATTAAAAAAAGGATTAGAGAGATTTTTTAGGATCTCTTTGTTCTTTCAATCCATTTCTCAAGCCTTTGTCCTACTGCTCCTAAATGTAACATGCTACAAAACAAAAACAATTAATTGAAATGAACTAAAATTTAAATTTTGGAAATAAAATAAAATCTTATTTAATGGGCTACCTCCCATTAAGCGCTTCTTTAAGGTCCTAAACTTGGCCTTTTGATTTTTGTGTTTGGGCGACATATGTGACACGAAAAACACATAATCCTTCTTCTTCCTTTTGTTTGGTAGGAAGTATACCACTTTCAGGAATTTAAGGTTTTTCTTCCATATTTTCTTCAGTTTGATAGTATCGAATAAGGCATAAATTTCATCCAATACTTCATCTATTTATTCTCTTTTATCATCCTTGTTGCGAGGTATACGACTATTCTTTTGTTGAAGGTCTTGTAGTTAGACATCTACATCTAAAAGGATTATTGAAATTGAAGCTTTATCCAAACCGAGACAATCTTCATCTTGCGCTCTGTCTCTTTTCCTACATATCTTTTTCACCCCTATTGCTTCTATTATCGCTTCTATATCTTTATCAGGTGTTGTTCACTTTTCTTCTTCTTTCTCTTTTTCAACTCCTCCTTCATCGACTACCCGTCATTCCTGTTTGAATTTTTGTTCAGTTTCCTTATCTCTAGGACTATCTAAATTATTTATATTGAAATCCCCACTAGATCTCAGTTTTAATGCTAATTGGATAAATACTAGACCAAGTTGCATATCTAAGTTCTCGAAGGATGCTTCCATGTCCCTTTGTAAGGTTTCTTGCTGCCTGTTGATTTTCTGAAAATTGGTTTGAGTAATTTTCATGAACTGGGTCAAGGTTTCTTTAACTCCTCTTCATCGAATACCTCACATTCTTGTTTGGATTCTCTTTCAACTTCCTCATCTTTAGGATTGTCTAACATATTTTCATAGAAATCCGCACTAGATCTCAATTTTGGTTGGATATTGACCAAGTTGCATGTCTAACTTCTCAAAGAATGTTTCCTTATTACTTAGCATGATCTCTTTATTCTTGTTGAGCTTCTCGAAATTGAGTTGAGTCATCTTTATAAACCGAGTCAGAGTTTCTTCAAGTTGATATGATGAATCCTCCTCCCATGAATTATCAGTGTCAGGCTTTTGCTCCGAATAATTTCTCGCATTTTTTGAATTAGAGTTTTTGCTGCAATTTCCTTTGAATAAGCTTCAAACTTTTCCAAGATAACATAGATGTCCTCTTGCATGACTGTTTTGACCTCGCATATAAAACAAAAAGAAGAATACCTTAGTAGCATTGCACTAGATAAAAAAATCAAACTAAAAAAACTAAAAAGAGAAAGAAATAGAAAAGGAGAATTAAGAAGAAACAAAAATAAAATATTTACAAATAAAAATTATTACAATTGAAAACAAAAATAAAAATAAAAAAACTAAATGTTGCATAAGTGTCGCCTTGTTGAAATTATCAACAGTCCCTAGTGTAATACACCAAAATTTACCCTTCACTTTTCCTGGAAGCATGGGATTATGTTTTACACTTCATTAGCATCATATTAGGTCATACTCATTGCATACTGCATTAGTGACATGGAGATCAGGTTTTGATCGATCACTCCTTAACAGAAGGAGCCCACACAAAGCAAGATTGAGAATTGGACTTCATTTTCTAAGTATACAAGTCTCAAGGGTCTTAGGGGGGTCCAAGTATCTTATTATGATCCTCAGTTCATCAGTGAAGGATTCAAAGCTATCAGAGTGTTCATTTGAATTTAATCAGAAATTAGGGTTTCATGGCTACCTGCAACAGGCAATGTTTGGTTCGAAGTAGAGGAGCTCATCCATGTCATGATTAGAGAGGCATCTTGGCCTAGAAAGATTCACAATTATCTCAGAAAGATCCATTGGCAATCAGTGCAATCAGTTCTTGATCATTTTGCCCTAAAACTAGGGTTTGGTATAAAATCAGTTTATTTCTGATTCTTTGGGTGAAACTCTTTTCCATGGCCCTTCATATGTCCACAAGGGTCTACATACAAAAAATCAGCTCTTTATTTGAGCTAGAAGTGCTTCAATTGATCAATGGAATCGGGAATCAGATAGTTTGGGAAAAGTTAACTGTGGGGCCAGAAAAGTCAACTCCTGACATTTTGAGAGTGGAATCTCAAAATCCATGCCTAGGGGATCCTACATGTGAAATTTGATAAAGTTTGGATCATGGATTCATCATTTAATCAGGAATTGGAAAAGTTACTTAATTTGGAAATGGTTGACTTTCCATTTAGGGCAAGTTTTCATGATCGTTGCACTCACTTTAAGCCCATTTTTCATCAAGATAAAAGCTCCATTTGAAAATTTCTCCAACATGAAAGTTGTTCCTCTTGTTCCAAGCTTTCTAGAGATATAAAGTTTTCTCCATTTGGATTAGAATTGAGAAAGTTATGCTTAGTCAAAGTGAGACATTTGTTTAGGACACTTGGAAAATTTTAAAAGTCCAAAATCTTCAAAATTTGTCAAGACTTCTTGGCCAGTTTTCTTGCACTTCAAGGCATTATTTGAAAATAATTTCTTCACAACAATTGTACCTTACCATGTCCTCTTTCACATCCTTTTGGAATCATCTCATTTGGATCCATGCTTTAAGAGATACATTCATTTAAAGTGGGCACCATGACTTGATTTTCTAGGCAGATTTTGGGTCTGGCTGATCCAATCAGATTTTCTAAGCATGCTGCACAAACCAGTCACGTTTTTTTAACCTATTTTGGCCATGCATTGGACATCCATTCACTCAATTTTGGCCTAAAATAACAACATTTTACACCTCACTTCACACTTTTATTCTTATGGATAAATCACTTATTAAAAAGCCCACGAGAACACCTAATCCACCCTATTTAAGAAGCTGAAACCCTAACCCTAAAGGAGCATTGGAATTTTGTGGCAAGGAGGCAAAGCTTCATCACATATCAGATTCCATTCCACTTCTATTTTCCATTAGGTAATCATCTCTTCCATGACCATGTTTTGATATATCTACGCTTGCTTACCATGTTCATCACCATTAATCCTTCCATTTTCATATTTCTTTTTCTTATTTAAAATATTTTCTTCGTCCATAAAATTACCCAAAAATATTTTTCACTTTTCTTAACATTTTATTTAATTTTATATAATTTTTATTTTCGTATTTTTTTAATATTAATATTTTATTTTAATTATTTATTCTAAATGGTCCATTTTAACACACTTTTCTTTATTGATTTTATTTTTATGACTTAAAATTATTGTTAGCATTTGATTTTTGGGATGAAGGTTGACCACTGTCTCATGGTCAACCTGACCTTTTCTTGGAATTTTATTTCACATTTTCAATTTATTTTGGATTTATTTTTGACCTAGTTTGGTTGGTTGACTTTTAATTTGACTTCTGTTTTATTTTAATTAATTCACGTACCAATTTTAATTATTTTTAAAATACTTTTTGGGGATGATGATGTCCTGACCTCACCTTATTTGGTTTAATGTTTTATAATTTTCTTGATTAATTTACTATTTATTCTTGATTTATTTCTAACCTAGTCTTATTAATTGACTTTTGGTTTGACCTATGTTTTGTTTTAATTAATTCACGTGCCAATTTTCATTATTTTAAAAATCGTTTTGGGGGATGGTGATGTCCTGACCCCACCTTATTTAGTTTAATTTTTCATAATTTTCTTGATTAATTTTCTATTTATTTGTTATTTTTTAAGTTGACTTGAATTTTCAGTTGACTTCTTTATGATTGATGTTTGAATTAGGGATTGCTTATGGCAATTGAAGAGATCTTTTGATCCTCCATTGTTCATCTCATATGCCATGTATTAGAGGCCTTTTACCTTGATTTTATTTGGTCCTTACCTTATTTCCTGATTAAATTATTCAGTGGACCCTTCGTGTGCATATTTTCATCTGTTTGATTCATCTGTTATCTTTTATACTTGTTTCTCTCATTCATGCTTTCTATTGCTTGATTATTTAACATGTTCATACTCCCATGCATTGTTTAAATGCTCCATTATTTGATTCTTTGGTTTGATTATATATTGTTTATTTATCCGATCTGATTGATAATTGTTGCCTACTTGTATGATGTATGAGGCATATATTCTTATTGTTTGTTTGCCATGAACAATCCCCATTCATAACAAATGTACCCCTCTCCCATAAAGTGTATAATATTTATTTCTTTATTTCTTTAGTCACCTGTTAATACAAGAATTAAAACGAACATCCGATAACCATTTCAAAATAAGATCAAAAGCTCGATCCAACGTCGAGTAATCATTTTCAAAACTTAACAGAACCAGCACACATTCATCCATCCTCTTGTAAGTCGATTGCCTCAGGCATCGCCATCTACCTGTAAGTCGATTGCCTCCGGCATCGCCATCTACCCTTATCCGTAACTCCTCTCCGCGCTCCATTCGTCGACTCTTGTCCCGTTTAGGTAGCACCCATTAGGTAGAACCCTTTGTATGATAACATAGGTGGAATTCCCCTATTCTTTGCATGCTAACATTAGGTAGATGTTCCCCTTTGTAAATCCTAACACATAGGTCCATATTGCATGACAACTCTAGAGCAGAGCTTCCCCACTTTTAGACCTTTCGTGTGTCCCCGATCTTGTGGCATGTCAGTCCGTTCTATTGCAAAGAGGTAACTGCCTAAGACTCGATTCAGCGAGCTGTGACACCTACTGCTAGGACGTTGAACACATTGCCCTCTTTCCTTTGACACGGCTGGTGTCCTCTTTTGTAAGTCCATGTTCAGATGGCAATCCTTAACCCCTAGTTATCCGAACTACGACAACTCTGATTCTCATGTTCAGATGAGATACGTAGGCACGAGACGCGATGTCTTGCCGAGTTTGACTGACGACTAACAACTAATCCTTGCTTGCTTTCGCCCTTGCTGCGATTCTTTTCTCTCGCCCTCGTTGCGATCGAGACCGTCCCTTTCCCTTGACCTAGTTGCAATCGAGACCCTTGTTCCCGTAGTTAGCCGAACTACGTTTTGCTCTGATTCTCATTCCAGATGAGATACGTAGGCATAAGACGTGACGTCTTACCGAGCACACTTCGCTTTAACCCATAGGTAGCCGAGCTACGAAGACTTTGATTCTCATACTCAGATAAGATACGTAGGCAGTGGATGCGACATCCTTGCGAGTCATTTTCTTTTAACCTTCCTTTTAGTAAATAGTACTTTAGATATACCTACACCCTTTAGACTAGAACAACACTTATGAAAAGGGCTCCCTAGGAGTACCTAGGATGTTTTGGGTGCTTAAAACCTTCCCATTGCATAACCAACCCCCTTACCCAGATCTCTGACATTTTTACTAGTTTTTGATTCGATAAAACTTTTAGGTTTTTGTTCGCTTTCTAACCATTCCTTTGGATAAATAGAAGTGCGGTGGCGACTCGACTTGTATGGTTTACCTTTGATTTAGTCAATATCTCTAATGGTAACGAATACCCCGCTACACCTAGCAACGGCGCCAAAAACTTGATGACTTCTCGGCAAGTTTACCGTTACTATCGAAGTAATAAAATAGAACGAATCCATGGGGACCCCCTCTAAGCAAGACAAAATATGTGCAATTTATAAAAACTAGTAAGAAAAAGGGGGGGTCGAGTTTCAATGTAAAAAGTAAATAAACGAGAAAATATGTCCCAAAAATGACCAAGTTATGTTATAGAATCCTCTATTCCTCTCTTGTTGATGCTTGATGCTCTGTATGAGTTATCTAGACACTATAACCTCACGGAGAATTAACAAAATCGTTATAGCCGATCTCTCACAAAATAACTCACTAACCACTACTTGGAGCTTCCTATTCCTAGTCCACAAGCGTAAGTAGGGTTAGACGATGTATATAACATTAATTCTCTATGCCACTACTCGGGGTCTCCTATCCCTATTCAACCAATATAAGTACAACAATTTCCATAGGTCCAACATATAGACTAATAGTCAATATTCTCTATGTGCCCAAAATCAGATTAAAAGAGTATCTCACATAAAAATCATTACAAACAAGAAGCAATAGAGTAAGATTATAGATCAATAAGTTTATACAGCGGTCAAATCAACATAGGATCCAACAATTGAGAAACAGGTTCATCATAACACAACCTAACCTAGAAGAATTTAGCTATGCATAGTGTAATTAAAAATACCACAATTCATAAACAAAGATAACATAAGAAGTCCCTTGAAGGGATAGCCTCCAGTGTCTTCAAATGCTCTAAATATAGCCACTTGTGCTCTCTAATTCGTGCTTCAATCTCCAATTTTCGTAACCCTTGAAAAAGTGCAAAAAGTCCCCTTTTAAAGCAGTCAAAATGTGTCAGAAAAGCCCAGAAAATAGTCCATCACGCACACAATATGAATCATGTTGCATAGCTTGCGTGTTTATTTTCGGATGTAGATATTTCTCTTAGCTTCATTTTCCAAATATACGGAACTCCAGATATAATCAATTTACTAGACAAATGTCAAGATGTAAATTATGCTGAAAATTGCTTATTCATTCATAATTTCTTCCTGATTTCTTGGCTTTGCTCTATTTCTTCGACTTCTTCATTTTCTTCACACTTCTTCATATTTATCTCATCTTTAACTTGATATTTCATTGAATTAATCACAAATACTCATAAAAATCATGTAATGACAAACTTTAATCAATATGTCACTTAATCGATTATTAGCCCCTTTAATCAATTACGAGGCGTTACACTTTGATTTATTAATTAAAGGGACACCTTAATCAATTAGCTAGTGTAATTTTTCTTTTATAATTGATTAAAAAAACATCTAATCAATTAAGTGCTTTCCCGAATTGGTTTTAAAAAAGTTTTATCAAAAGAGAACATGTTTGAAAACTCTTTTGTGTGTGTGTGTGTGTGTGCGCGTTGTTGTAGTACCTCAAGACTTACTCTTGTTCCTTTACAATAGAGTGATCAAATTTAAAGCAATAAGCGCAAGATCAGATGAGCTTTCACACTTCACATCATTGAGTTCACAATTTCAAGATCATAATTTCAATATTTCAATTTTCTTAGTTTGATTCAACATTGTCTAGCACTTTCAATTGAAACTTGAAACATTTGAATAATGAGACTTGAGATATCTATTTCTTTTTCATATGGAATCATCAGGAACCTTTGGAATATTTGTCGTGATCAACACCATTTGACAGTTATCATCATCAAAACCCTTTCATAAAATTTCCTACACATCACATAGAACCAAAAATATTTCTTCAACAAACATACCTTAGCCTAATCTTACAAAACCTTCAGGTTGTTCAATATATATTGTCTCTTCAAGGTCTCCATGTAAGAAAGTTGTTTTGGCGTCCATCTGTTTCAACTGAAGATTATATTAATTTATAATTGTCAAAAGTACCCTTATAGAATAGTATTTTACCAAAGGTGAAAAAAATTCATTGTAATAAATTCTCTCCACCTGAGTAAAACCCTTCACTACAAGTCTATCCTTAAACTTCGGTTCTTCAATTCTTAGAATACCTTCCTTCTTCTTGAAGATCCATTTGCATTCAACCAACCTTTATTTATTAGGTAGTATCTCAAGCTCCAAAGTATGATTATTCATCAATGAATTCATCTCATCATTTATCGCCATCAACCATATTTGTCTGTCTTTGCTTTTGACTGCTTCTTTGAAGGTTTTTGGTTCCGAGTCTTGCAACCCTTCAACCACATTCAAAGCTTAACAACTATCTCCTAACTCTATCATGAGCCAACTTATAATTATGAAACATTTAATTTTGCCATTTACTAGTACTAGAAACATGGGTCTCAAGTACCTCCTCATCTATAGTCTCACTAGTAGTAACCCCCCACCTCAAACTGAGTCTTTTCCATGATAGTTTTTTATTCTTTAAGTTCTAGGTCTTTGTACTTCATCTCTATATAAGTCTGACCAAAAGTAACATCCATGTTTATGATAAGTTTTGATCCTTCAAGATCCATCTTCCATAGCTTGTAACCCCCCACCCCTCCAAGATAACCATTGAAGACACACTTTACAACCATAACTTCAAGTTTGGCTTGTTTGACATGAGAAAATTCCAAAGCTTCTAAAACTTCAAACTTGAATACTCTACTGGTTTCTCGCTCCAAACATCTAATGGTATATTGTACTTCACTCTTGTTGATGAACACCGGTTAATCAATTACGTTTTTATAGCAACAACTTCACCCCCCACAAACTTTTTGGTAACCCAACTCCAACTAACATGCATCTCACTCTCTCCAAAATGGTTTTATTCCTTCATACTACTAAGCTATTTTTTTTAAGGTGTGCCATCAATGGTTCAATGCCTCTAAATACTTTGTTTCCTGCAAAGTATATTAAATATCTCTGAAATAAACTCGAAGTGATTCTAATTCTTAATAGAATCCATTTAGTTTCCAATTGATTTATTATAAGAGTATATCATCCTTTAAATTTTTCAAAGGCGTCACATTTTCTTTTCAAAATGTAGACTGATACTCTTCAAGAGAAATAATCAATAATAGAGAGAAAATAGAATCCACCCCAATGAGTTTCCAACCTTGTTGGATCATATAGACCTGAGTGAACATATTCAAAATTTCTACTAAAATTATGCACACCACTCCCAAACTTCACCCTATGTAGTTTTCCTATAATGAAATTATCACAAAATTCTAGATTATTCTATTTCTTAGTCCTTATCAAACCTTATTTAGCAAGTTCAAACGAACCTTTTTCACTGACATGCCCTAATATCAAATGCCATAACTTAGATTTATCAAGAAGGTATTGAGTAACTAGTGATGCATGATCAATAACAATGGAATCATCCAACATATACAACCCATACATTTTGGACCCTTTAGCCATTATTCATTCACCATGAAATTTTTTCAACACCCCACATTCAATTCTATTGCATTATCCTAGATCGTCAAACATATTTATGGATAAAAAATTTAGCTTAAGTTGGAGATTATACCTCACAATATGTAGAAGGAACTCACTCTCATCGAATATTTTTAATCTGATTGTATCATTACCATGAACTTAATAAGAATTACTGTTTCTAAGTCAAATGACTCCACCTTCTTTTAGCTCCAAAGTTTCAAAATGTTATTTTCTTGGACACATGTGATAAGAGAAACCTGAGTCCATAATCCAACTCTTCTCTATTTCCAAACTTGTTACCACTAGTGCTCCATCACTTTCATAACCATCTTTATCTAAGGAAATCACGATCTGAACAAAATCACAATTGTATCCTTTATCGGGACAATCCTTCTTGAAGTGACCAGTTTTGTGACAAGTGAAATATTTAAAATTTGATGTATAAAAAAACTTGAACTTGGACTTTGACCTGAATCTCTTCTCTTTATGGTTTCCTCAACTCCCACTCATTCCTCTTGAGGAAATTCAACCTTCACCATTATCTCCAACCTTAAAACATTTCAACCTTGAAAGCTCCTGTGATCTTATGGATGTTTGGACTTTATTCAAAGTGACAATACATTACTTGCCATAAAGAAGATCATCCTTAAAGTTCCCAAAGGAATTTACACCATTTTCTTCTTACAATTATTTCTACCTTATGCACCTTATGCAACTTGTGTTACAAGAAATGAGTGAAAACATGGTTATAACTGCCAAAATCGTACCAGACCCAAGATACGATACATTAACGAACAAATCAGTGAACATGCTCGAAAATATGCAACTATCGAAATATCTTTTTCCTTCATTTTTCGCTTGAGGTTTTAAGGTATATTATAACAATATAATTATTCTACTCCCCCCATTTAGTTGAGAATGGACGCTAGATTTTGTTTAAAATTAAAACATACAAATTAACATGGTAAATATCTTGGGCGCGTTAATATTTTGTCAATTATAAATATGAGTTTGTCTCATTCATTGTAATACAAGTTGCAGGAGGTGCATAAGGTAGAAATCCTAGTGAGAAGAAAAAGATATAAATCCATTTGAGCACTTTAAGGACGCCCTTTTTTATGGTGAGGAAAGTACTATCGCTTTGGATGAAGTCCAAACGGTTGTAAGGTCAAAAGAATTATCAAAGTTGAAAGATTTTAGGTTGATGATAGTGGTGAAGGCTTACTTGTCTCAAGAGAAAGGAGTGAGAGTATAAGAAACCAGAAAGGAAAGAGATGTAGGACAAAGTCCAAACCCAATTTTTTTTTATAATTCAAAGTTTAAATATTTCACTTCTCACAAAATTGGTCACTTCAAGAAGAAATATCACGAAATATGAAACAAGGGTTATTACGTTTAGATTATGATTTCCTATGAGGAAGATGGTTATGAAAGTTCTAGCGCGCTAGTGGTAACAAGTTTGAAAATAAGAAAGAGTTGGATTATAGATTCAGGTTTCTCTTATCACATGTGACCAAGAAAAAAATATTTTGAAACTTTGGAGCTAATATAATGTGGATTCATTTGATTCGAAAATAATAAAGCTTGATAAATTCATGATTTGGTAAGTAAGACTGAAAATTTTCGATGACTATGAGTTTCTTCAACCCAATGTCAGGTATGTTACCAAACTTAAGCAAAATATATTATCCATAATCATGTTTGATGATCTAGGCTAATGCACTAGAATTGAACACGTGATTTTGAAAATTTCGCATGATGCACTGGTAATGGCTAAAATATCCAAAATGTATGGATTGTATATTTTGGATGATTCCACTGCTATTGGTCATCATCATTATATAGTCAAGACCTTCTTGATAAATCTAAGTAGTGGTGTTTGAGATTAAGGCATGTCAGTGATAGAGATTTAATCGAACTTTCTAAACAAGGTTTGATAAGGAGTGAGAAATTAAATAAACTAGAATTTTGTGATAATTACATTCTGGAAAACAATGGTGTGTTAAGTTTTTGAGGGGTGCACATAACTCTAATAGACATTTTGAGTATGTTCACTAAAATTTATGAGGTCCAACAAGGGTGGGAACTCATGGGAATATGCTATATTTCCTTTTGATTATTGATGATTTCTCTAGAAAAGTATGAGTCTACATTTTGAAAATTAAAAATGACAACTTTGAAAAGTTTAATGATTAATATACTCTAATAAAGAATCATTTGGAAACTCGATTGAATGCATTAATAACTGATAATGATATGTAGTTCGTTTTAGAGCATTTTAATGAGTTTTGCAAGAAACATGGTATCAAGAGGCATAAAATCGTTTCTGGCACGCCTTAACAAATAGCTTAAGCAGAACACTTGAATAGAACCACTTTGGAGAAAGTAAGGTGCATGTTGTTGAAAGTTGGGTTACCAAAGAGTTTCTGGAGTGAAGTTGTTGCTACATAATCTTATTGGTAACACATTTCCATCCACGAGAATAAACTTCAAGACACCTATGGAAGTTTAGAATGGAAAATCGGAAGACTACTCAAAATTTAATATTTTGGAGTTTTGGAGTTTGCTCATATTAAACAGGACAAACTTGATGTTAGAGTTGTGAAATGTCACTTCATTGGTTATCTTAGAGGGGTGAAGGTTATAAACTATGAAAGATGGATCCTGGAGAATTAACATTTATCATAAGAGGGAATTTTAATTTTGATGTGACTCGTATGGGGAGGAACTGCACAGACCTGGAAGTTACATAATGATAAACTATGGTGAAAAAGATTCAATTTGAGATGAAGGTTCCTACTTGTGAGACTAGAGACGAGGACATGGTTGAGGGACAACATACATTATCGAAGGGAAGCATACAATGTCTCTTATTTATTATTTAGATCGTGATAGAGTTAGGAGGGAGATTGTACCATCTCAAAAGTACAATTATGCTAATCTTATTCGTTATGCTTTGAATATGGCTGAAGAGTTGTAAGACTTAAAACCAAAGATCTTTAGAAAAAAAATTAAGATAATAAAAGATAGTTGACGGAAGTAAATGATGAGATGAATCCACTGATGAAGAACCATATTTGGCAACTTGTAAGACTATCTAAGAAACAAATAATGGTTTGATATAAGGGGAAGGTATTCGAGGAATTGAAGAACCAGTGTTTAAGTAAAGACTTATAACAAAGGATTTTACTCAGGTGGAATGGATTAATTACAGTGAACATGATAGAGTTAGATGAGGTCCAGGTTTAAAAAGTGACATCATAAGAGAATCGAGAAGATATGTTCACCAAATCATTGCTAAGACCAAGGTTTAAGCATTGCTTGGACTTGATCAACTTTGTTCAAGAGTGATTCAAGTTTGAAGAAATCAGTAAAATGGTTGTTAGCTAATTTGACATTACCACCATGTTGGAATATTTTGTAATTTAAATATTATTTAATCATTATATTCCAATAATTATTATGTGGATATATATTTTAATTATATTAGCTATTTATCAAATTAAGAGCCTTAATTGATTAAGTGGTTAAATAAATTTAAAAGGCTATTTAGATTTCTATTTAGTAATTAATTTAAAAGGCTATTTAGATTTCTATTTAGTAATTAATTAATTAATTGGATATGAGTTCAAATATGAGTGGATGTCAGGATTGTCCATTTCGGAATAATGAGAACCCTAATTGGTCATCACCTTATATATAGGCTATGGTCCTCAATATACCGGACAAAAACAACCTTATATATAAGCTATGGTCCTCAATATACCGGACCCAAGCAATTTAACTCTTCTTTCCATCTGAAGAGTATTCAAGGTATTATGAATACCGGTCGAGGCAGAACCATACAAGCCACCAGGTGTTCATTGTTTGTCTTCTACCTTTTAGAATTACCGTCAACAAAAACTTTTTCAATAGATCTAGATATTTCTGCAATCTCTTCTTTCATATACTAATATGTCGTAGACCCTGTAATTCTATACATGTCCGTATTATCTATTCTATTCCACACTAAAGTATAGGACTTATATGTAGAACATGTATATGTGAGTAATTATTATTGATTAAATTCCAACAAGTGGTATCAGAGCAGATCTACCTTTTAAGTTTATTGAGTTTTTGTCAACATTTTATTTGTGGCTAGAGAGTATATATTTAGAAATATATATTTATATATGTCAATTATTTGCGAAAGATAAATATTGAATTAAAGTTTTATTTTGGTGATCTGATTCTTGGTTTTGAATTTTAAAAAAATTATTATTAAATCTTTTTATTTGATTTTTAATTATTGTTTATCTTTCAATTTGATTCACATAAAATTTACACATGAATTTAGATTTTGAGAGATAAGACAAATACTAATTTGTTTAACATATATTTAGTTATTATATATTATTTATGGAAGTTTTTTGAATATTTTGAATGTCTCTCAAAATTATAAGGTAAAACTAAATATTTGATTCTTTAAATTTTGGATACTTTGAGTTTTAGAATTAGTTTTGTTGATTCTAAAATGATTTATTAAAAGAATTATTTGATGTATATCTGAATTTGTTTGACACTTATTTTGGATATATAAATATTTAATATTTATCTGATTTTAAGTTATACATTTTCCATGATTTTAAGTTATACATTTAACATGATTATGTTATTTGAGTTTATTGTTATTAAGTTTTATACAATAATATTTTTTTTAATCATGTAATTTATATAAATTCATAGAATTTATGTTTTATTGTGAATTTGTTCTCACACTAAGGACTTTCAAGAAATATTATCATTATTAAACGACATCCTAAATGAATATGACCTACATTTATGGATAGTACCATGTAAATTTAAGACTCTTCCCATTGAATTTATTAAAATGTCTAGTAATTTTGATTGAGTTGATTGAAACAACATGTTGCAAAAGTAATCTCTGTTGTGTAAATTTGATTCAATCAAAATTACAAAAGGTGTAGCGTGTAATTGTTCATGCGAACTGTTATGGTCGGTCAAAAGGAATATACAGTTTGGCCGAATGTAGTCTGATACAACCTGATGCACAAATTGTATAACAGAAAGCACTCTTCGAGTGAGTGTGTACTCCTTAGAGAGAGAAAAGAAAAAAAGAGAGAGAAGAAGTTTCTATTTATTCCACACACCATTCTGTTTCAGTACACAAAGTTATATAGCTATTACATCATAACCAACTTGCGAAAAATACGGAAGGGTAAAAAACGGAATTGCAACACAATTAAACCACTAATGCCTTTCACCAAGGACTCTCCTCTAACAAACAAAGTCTTCCATCCAAGCTGGCTTTTTGGTCAACCTTTTTCCAAGCTTTGGGCTTTCTACTTTGGTCTCCCTCTCACTATTGGGCCTGTTATCTTGCTGTTGTGGGTTCTCACAAACAGGGCTCGTATCACTCCCCTCCCCTTCCGAAATCACCCTGTCCTCAAGGTGGAAAGTAGGATAAGTAGATGTGAATGTGGCAAGATCCTCTCAAGATGCCTCTTCCACTGGAGATCCTTTCCACTGAACTAGAACTTGAGATGTTGGTAAACCATGTATGAGTACAGTGCGTGTGTCCACTATTGCATCCGGCTGTTCTAGGGGCTGGTTGTTGAAGCTGTCACTTGGCAGGTCCTGTGGAGGCGGAATATCAGTGGCGCGGAATGATTTTAGGACTGAAATGTGGAACACGGGATGAATACGACTATCTGGTGGTGTAACACCCCGATAATAATATGATAATTATTTAAATTAAGTTAATAATATATTTATTAATTTAATTAGATAATTGGATTATTATTATTATTATTATTTTGGAATAATATAATTTGGAAAATATATAAGTTGGAATAAGGAAAAAAGGGTTCATTTTGGAAAATAAGGTTTTTCACGTGAAACTCAGAGAAGCGGCTGAAAGAGGCAGAGCAAGAGAAAGGACCAGAGAGCAAAGGTTGGAGAAGAGGAAGCTAGGAGCTCAAAGAATTGCCGGATTAACTCAGGTAAGGGGGGTTTATCGTCGATTAATGGGTATTATGGGATAATATGTAATGGGTAGTGATAAGCCGTTGATTTGACCCTAATTGGGATTGTTGATGCTGAAGAATTATGTTGGATAAATTGTATTTAGACTGTAATTGAATCTGTGTTTGGGTTAGTTGTGAAATTCCGAACGTATAGCTTTTTACGGAATTGGAATCGGAGGTCCGGAAGTCCTCCAACGGCGGAAAATGCGGAGAACTCTGCATTCTGCCTTGAGTTAGCGCAGGAACAGCTTTTGTCTTGCGTTAACCGGTTAACCCAGGGTGTTAACCGGTTAACACTATTTTGAATTGTGAAAATGTGCTGTTTTGCTTGCGTTAACCGGTTAACCCAGGGCGTTAACCGGTTAACACTGTTGTGATTGCTGAAATATGGCTGTTTGTGCTGCGTTAACCGGTTAACCCAGGGCGTTAACCGGTTAACACTGTTAAGTTTTGGGACAGGAAGCGTGTTGTGCTGCGTTAACCGGTTAACCCAGGGCGTTAACCGGTTAACACTGTTGCAGAGTGGAAAATTGGTGTTTTAAATGTTGTGTGCCTATTTGAGGTTTGGCCTATGTTGGCCTATGATGTAACAAGGATTAATTCTCGTTGTTTTGAGCAGTATAGGTATTAGTAGAGTGTGCTAATACTGTGTTTAATTATTTGACATGATATGATGTGTTGATGATGTATGATGATATGCATAATGTTGTGAATGTATATATTATGCATGTATTTGTGAATGGACTGTAGTATGGCTTAGAGTGTGAGCATATGTCCATTGTGGATTGTTGTTGATGTTGCATTGCTAGATGATTAGCGTGCATAGCATAGCCTTCGGGGCTGTAGCTAATTCCCATGGTGAGGAATTAGTGAGTGAATCATTGTGGATTTGTTGTTGATGTTTGCATGCTAGATGATTAGTGTGCATAGCGTAGCCTTTGGGGCTGTAGCTAATTCCCATGGTGAGGAATTAGTGAGTGAGTCATTAGATCTCAAATGAGTGGGACTAGTGAGCTTAGTAGCCGTATCTGGATTTGATCGGTGAGCTTGAACTAGATGTTCAAGAATAGTCGGTACCGCATGTGTGGAGTCTCATTGCATAATGTATGTATGGCGTATAATATGAATGGATGTATTCCAATATTATACGTGTGTTGTGTTGTTATGGAGTATGACTTGAGATTATACTTGTGTTTTATGTTGGTGTTGAGCATGATGTTGAGCTGATGTGCTGTTACTGATCGTATGTTGTGATTAGGGTGATTAATGTGTCAAATTACTTAACATGACATGATAACTTATAATGCTTATTATATCGATTGAGGAACTCACCCTTACAACTATTTTTCAGGTAACGAGCAATGAGTTGAGTAGAAGCTAATACTTGGAGTCTAGTGTAGTCTCCTTAGTGGGTCATGCTCTGATAGATGTAACATCGGGATGGGATGTTTGGAATATTTTATTAATTGGTTGTGAACCATTTTATATGTAATATGTTACATGTTTTGAATGATTGATTTGATTTATATCCGCTGCGATTTATGCAAATGTTTAATTAATTAAATAAAGAGCATGACAGTTATGTTGGAACATGGTGTGAATGATTGTGTGACACCCTTAACTGCATAATTACTCTGATATATGTTTATTATTTTAATTAAATATTTGGGGTATTTTAGAAGGGTGTTACATTAGTGGTATCAGAGCATAGTCGGTCGAGTCGAGTCGTAATTATTCTGTTTTCCCTGTACGGGATAGGTGTTGTGTAACCCTATCAGTACTTATTGTTTTAGCTTGTTGGGTTTTCAGAATAGAGATGGCTGGAAGAGGTAGAGATGATGCTGCGATTGCTGAGGCTCTGGGTATGCTAGCTGGAGTACTTGGAGGGAATCCGAATGTTGAGGGAATGGGAGCTGCTCGTCAACTGAGTGAGTTCCAGAAGAACAATCCTCCAATGTTCAAGGGAGCATACGATCCAGATGGCGCTCAGAAGTGGTTGAAGGAGATAGAGAGAATCTTCCGAGTGACTGAGTGTGCCGATAACCAGAAGGTCAGGTTCGGTACGCATATGCTGTCAGAAGAAGCAGATGATTGGTGGGTTGCTACCCGCACTGAGTTGGAATCTGCTGGGAATGCTGGGATCACTTGGGCTGTGTTCAGAGAGAGATTCTTGAGGAAGTACTTTCCAGAAGATGTCAGAGGAAAGAAAGAGATAGAGTTCTTGGAATTGAAGCAGGGTAACAAGTCGGTTACTGAGTATGCCGCTAAGTTCACAGAGCTGTCGAAGTATTATACTCCCTATAATGAGGCTGCTGGAGAATTTTCGAAATGTGTGAAGTTTGAGAACGGGTTGCGTCCCGAGATCAAGCAGGCTATTGGATACCAACGGATCAGAGTGTTTTCTGACTTGGTTGACTGTTGCAGGATTTTTGAACAGGATTCCAAAGCTAGAGCAGAGAGCTATCAGCAGAGGGTTGATAGGAAAGGCAAGAATCAGAATGATCGTGGGAAACCGTATGCAGCTGGCAGAGGTTTTCAGAAGCAGAGTGGGATGAAGAGGCCTAGTGGGGGAGACTCTAGTGCCCCTGTTAAGTGTTATAGATGTGGTCGGGCTGGACATCATGTCCATGAGTGTACCAGTGCTGAGATGAAGTGTTTCAAGTGTGGAAAAGGTGGTCATTTGGCTGCAGAGTGTCGGTTGAAGACTGTAACTTGTTTCAACTGTGGAGAGTTGGGTCATATCAGTCCACAGTGTCCTAAGCCGAAGAAGGAGAATCAGTCAGGAGGCAAGGTCTTTGCCTTATCGGGTTCTGAGACTTTTGCAGATGATCGTTTGATCCGAGGTACGTGTTATATTAATGGCTTTCCTCTTGTAGCTATTATTGACATCGGTGCTACTCATTCCTTTATATCTTTGGATTGTGCTGTGAAACTTAAGTTAGAGATATCTGGGATGCATGGTAGTATGGTGATTGATACTCCTGCGAAGGGTTCAGTGACTACTACTTCAGTTTGTTTGAATTGTCCTTTGAGTATTTTTGGTAGAGACTTTGGGATAGACCTTGTGTGTCTTCCACTAGTGCAGATTGATGTTATCTTGGGGATGAACTGGTTGGTGTTTAACCGAGTTTCTATCAATTGTTTTGATAAGACTGTGATATTCCCTGAGATTGAGGAAGGAAAGAGTTTGTTTCTATCAGCAAGGCAGGTGAATGAGGAAGTAGCAGATGGGGCAGAATTGTTTATGCTGTTAGCGACTTTGGAAGCTAAAGATAAACTGGTGATTTGCGATCTAGCTGTGGTGTGTGATTTTCCTGATGTGTTTCCGGAAGAAGTGAATGAATTGCCGCCAGAGCGTGAAGTTGAGTTCTCGATTGATTTGGTACCTGGTACTAGGCCAATATCGATGGCTCCGTACCGTATGTCTGCTGTTGAGTTAACTGAATTAAAGAGTCAGCTGGAAGATCTGTTGGATAAGAAATTTATTCGTCCGAGTGTGTCACCGTGGGGTGCACCAGTGTTATTGGTTAAGAAGAAAGAAGGTACTATGAGGTTGTGTGTGGACTACAGGCAACTGAATAAAGTGACGATCAAGAATCGGTATCCTTTGCCGAGGATTGATGATTTAATGGATCAGTTGGTTGGTGCGAGTGTGTTCAGCAAGATAGACCTGAGATCTGGGTATCATCAGATACGTGTGAAAACTGAGGATATTCAGAAGACTGCTTTCAGAACAAGGTATGGACATTATGAGTATTCTGTAATGCCTTTTGGTGTGACTAATGCGCCTGGAGTATTTATGGAGTATATGAATAGGATTTTCCATCCGTACCTAGATCAGTTTGTTGTGGTGTTTATTGATGATATTTTGGTGTATTCGAAATCTGAAGAAGAGCATGCTGAGCATTTGAGAGTGGTTTTAGGAGTTCTACGAGAAAAGAAGTTATTTGCTAAACTCTCTAAATGTGAATTTTGGTTAGAAGAGGTTAGTTTTCTTGGTCATGTGATTTCAAGAGGCGGTGTTGCTGTTGATCCTTCTAAGATAGAAGCGGTATCTAAGTGGGAAGCTCCGAAGTCTGTTGCTGAGATTCGAAGTTTCCTTGGTTTGGCTGGTTATTATAGGAAGTTCATTGAGGGATTTTCTAAGTTGGCGTTACCGTTGACGATGTTGACTAGAAAGGGGCAAGCGTTTGTTTGGGACTCAAAATGTGAAGAAGGTTTCCAAGAGTTAAAGAGAAGGTTGACTACTGCTCCTATTTTGATATTACCGAGTTCATCGGAACTATTTAAGGTTTACTGTGA
This sequence comes from Lathyrus oleraceus, assembly GCF_024323335.1. NCBI lineage: Eukaryota > Viridiplantae > Streptophyta > Magnoliopsida > Fabales > Fabaceae > Lathyrus > Lathyrus oleraceus. Next base: position 382,838,119 of record NC_066579.1, on the reverse strand, counting down.
TGCTTCATTGTTGGGTTTGGGTGGTGTGTTGATGCAGAATAAGCAGGTTATAGCTTATGCTTCGAGACAACTGAGGGTTCATGAGAGGAACTATCCGACACACGATTTAGAGTTGGCAGCTGTAGTGTTTGTTCTGAAGTTATGGAGGCATTACTTGTACGGGTCGAGATTTGAGGTTTTCAGTGACCATAAAAGTTTAAAGTATTTGTTTGATCAGAAAGAGCTGAATATGAGACAGAGGAGATGGTTAGAGTTTCTGAAGGATTATGATTTTGGTTTGAATTACCATCCGGGTAAAGCAAACATAGTGGCTGATGCATTGAGTCGGAAATCATTGCATATGTCTATGTTAATGGTTAAGGAATTGGATTTAATTGAGCAGTTTAGAGACTTGAGTTTGGTGTGTGAGAGTACTCACAATAGTGTTAAATTGGGAATGTTGAAGTTAACGAGTGGTATTCTGGATGAGATTAGAGAGGGTCAGAAGTCCGATATGCTTTTGGTTGATAAGTTGACTTTAGTGAATCAAGGCCAAGGTGGTGAATTCAGAGTTGATGAAAATGGTGTTTTGAAATTTGGTAATCGGGTGTGCATTCCGGATGTTACCGAACTTAAGAAGAGTATTCTGGAGGAAGGACATCGTAGTGGCTTGAGTATTCATCCTGGAGCTACGAAGATGTATCATGATTTGAAGAAGTTATTTTGGTGGCCGGGAATGAAAAGAGAAATTGCAAGTTTTGTTTATTCCTGTTTGACTTGTCAGAAGTCAAAGATTGAGCATCAGAAGCCGTCTGGGCTAATGCAACCGTTGGCTATTCCAGAGTGGAAGTGGGATAGTATCAGTATGGATTTTGTTTCTGGTTTACCGAGGACAAGTAAGAGTTTTGAAGCTATTTGGGTGATTGTGGATAGATTGACGAAGTCGGCTCATTTCATTCCGATCAGAATGGATTATCCGTTAGAGAGATTAGCCGAGTTGTATATTGAGAAGATTGTAAGTTTGCATGGTATTCGTCGAGTATTGTTTCGGATAGAGATCCTAGATTTACATCGAAATTCTGGGAAGGTTTGCAGAGGGCTTTGGGAACTAAGCTGAGATTGAGTTCTGCATATCATCCGCAGACTGATGGTCAGACTGAGAGGACGATTCAGTCATTAGAGGACCTTTTGAGAGCTTGTGTTTTGGAAAAAGGAGGTGCTTGGGATTGTTATTTGCCTTTGATTGAGTTTACCTACAACAATAGTTTTCATTCGAGCATTGGTATGGCACCGTTTGAAGCTTTGTATGGTAGGAGATGTCGGACACCTTTATGTTGGTATGAGTCCGGTGAGAGTGCTGTGGTTGGACCGGAGATTGTTCAACAGACTACGGAAAAGATTAAGATGATTCAGGAGAAGATGAGAATTGCTCAGAGTCGTCAGAAGAGTTATCATGATAAGAGGAGGAAGTCACTTGAGTTCCAAGAGGGAGATCATGTGTTCCTTCGTGTTACTCCGATAACTGGTGTTGGTCGAGCTTTAAAGTCGAAGAAGTTGACACCTCGATTTATTGGCCCTTATCAGATTTTGGAGAGGACAGGGGAGGTAGCCTATCGTGTCGCTTTACCACCGTCGCTTGCGAATTTGCATGAGGTTTTTCATGTGTCTCAGTTGAGGAGGTACATTCATGATCCGTCACATGTAGTCCAAGTAGATGATGTACAGGTGAGAGATAACCTGACTGTTGAAACATCACCTATGAGGATTGAGGATCGAGAGTTGAAGCAGTTGCGGGGTAAAGAGATTGCCTTGGTGAAGGTAGCTTGGGGAGGACCAGCAGGTGGCAATGTGACTTGGGAACTGGAGAGTAAGATGAAGGAGTCTTACCCAGAGTTGTTCGCTTGAGGTATGTTTTCGAGGACGAAAACTCTTTTAGTGGGGGAGAGTTGTAACACCCCGATAATAATATGATAATTATTTAAATTAAGTTAATAATATATTTATTAATTTAATTAGATAATTGGATTATTATTATTATTATTATTTTGGAATAATATAATTTGGAAAATATATAAGTTGGAATAAGGAAAAAAGGGTTCATTTTGGAAAATAAGGTTTTTCACGTGAAACTCAGAGAAGCGGCTGAAAGAGGCAGAGCAAGAGAAAGGACCAGAGAGCAAAGGTTGGAGAAGAGGAAGCTGGGAGCTCAAAGAATTGCCGGATTAACTCAGGTAAGGGGGGTTTATCATCGATTAATGGGTATTATGGGATAATATGTAATGGGTAGTGATAAGCCGTTGATTTGACCCTAATTGGGATTGTTGATGCTGAAGAATTATGTTGGATAAATTGTATTTAGACTGTAATTGAATCTGTGTTTGGGTTAGTTGTGAAATTCCGAACGTATAGCTTTTTACGGAATTGGAATCGGAGGTCCGGAAGTCCTCCAACGGCGGAAAATGCGGAGAACTCTGCATTCTGCCTTGAGTTAGCGCAGGAACAGCTTCTGTCTTGTGTTAACCGGTTAACCCAGGGTGTTAACCGGTTAACACTGTTTTGAATTGTGAAAATGTGCTGTTTTGCTTGCGTTAACCGGTTAACACTGTTGTGATTGCTGAAATATGGTTGTTTGTGCTGCGTTAACCGGTTAACCCAGGGCGTTAACCGGTTAACACTGTTAAGTTTTGGGACAGGAAGCGTGTTGTGCTGCGTTAACCGGTTAACCCAGGGCGTTAACCGGTTAACACTGTTGCAGAGTGGAAAATTGGTGTTTTAAATGTTGTGTGCCTATTTGAGGTTTGGCCTATGTTGGCCTATGATGTAACAAGGATTAATTCCCGCTGTTTTGAGCAGTATAGGTATTAGTAGAGTGTGCTAATACTGTGTTTAATTATTTGACATGATATGATGTGTTGATGATGTATGATGATATGCATAATGTTGTGAATGTATATATTATGCATGTATTTGTGAATGGACTGTAGTATGGCTTAGAGTGTGAGCATATGTCCATTGTGGATTGTTGTTGATGTTGCATTGCTAGATGATTAGCGTGCATAGCATAGCCTTCGGGGCTGTAGCTAATTCCCATGGTGAGGAATTAGTGAGTGAATCATTGTGGATTTGTTGTTGATGTTTGCATGCTAGATGATTAGTGTGCATAGCGTAGCCTTTGGGGTTGTAGCTAATTCCCATGGTGAGGAATTAGTGAGTGAGTCATTAGATCTCAAATGAGTGGGACTAGTGAGCTTAGTAGCCGTATCTGGATTTGATCGGTGAGCTTGAACTAGATGTTCAAGAATAGTCGGTACCGCATGTGTGGAGTCTCATTGCATAATGTATGTATGGCGTATAATATGAATGGATGTATTCCAATATTATACGTGTGTTGTGTTGTTATGGAGTATGACTTGAGATTATACTTGTGTTTTATGTTGGTGTTGAGCATGATGTTGAGCTGATGTGCTGTTACTGATCGTATGTTGTGATTAGGGTGATTAATGTGTCAAATTACTTAACATGACATGATAACTTATAATGCTTATTATATCGATTGAGGAACTCACCCTTACAACTATTTTTCAGGTAACGAGCAATGAGTTGAGTAGAAGCTAATACTTGGAGTCTAGTGTAGTCTCCTTAGTGGGTCATGCTCTGATAGATGTAACATCGGGATGGGATGTTTGGAATATTTTATTAATTGGTTGTGAACCATTTTATATGTAATATGTTACATGTTTTGAATGATTGATTTGATTTATATCCGCTGCGATTTATGCAAATGTTTAATTAATTAAATAAAGAGCATGACAGTTATGTTGGAACATGGTGTGAATGATTGTGTGACACCCTTAACTGCATAATTACTCTGATATATGTTTATTATTTTAATTAAATATTTGGGGTATTTTAGAAGGGTGTTACAGGTGGCAGCTGCAGCTTGTAGGAAACAGGACCAATACGCTCAATAACCGGATACGGTCCATAATATTTCTTAGACAGCTTGTGATAGCGGTGTTCACGTGCCGTCGTTTGACGATATGGGCGAAGACGAACAAGGACCAAGTCTCCGACAGCAAACGAGAGTTCGCGGCGATGGGCATTGGCTTTTTGAGTCATACGATGTTGAGCAGCTAGCAAATTCTCCTTAAGAGTGCGTAATAATTCATCACGAGTAAGGAGAGCATCTTCCAACGCTTGAATAGAAGTTGATCCTCTGGTGTACACCGGAATGGAAGGAGGTTTTCTACCAAACAGAGCTTCAAATGGTGACATTTTGAGGCTGCTGTGATAACTAGTATTGTAGTGGAATTCGGCCCATGGAAGAAAAGAAACCCAAGTAGAAGGTTTGTGTTGAGTAAATGCCCGTAAGTACTGCTCCAAGCCTCTGTTAACCACCTCGGACTGCCCATTTGTTTGCGGATGGTAGGCACTACTCATAGATAACTTCGTGCCACTCAACTCAAAAAGTTTGCGCCAAAAGTTACTCATAAAGATCGGGTCACGATCAGACACAATTGAGCGGGGAAAACCATGGTGGCGAACAACCATGGAAACAAACAATTCAGCCACTTTGGAAGCAGTAAAGGATGCCATGAGAGCACCAAAATGAGCAGATTTGGATAAGCGGTCAACCACCACTAAGATCACCGTATAACCATAAGCTGAAGGTAGTCCTGTAACAAAGTCCATAGTGATGTCTTCCCACACCACCTCTGGCACAGGCAAGGGTTGTAACAGCCCGGCAGGAACTTGAGTGGAGTATTTAATTTGTTGACAAAGAAGGCACGAAGCTACAAAATGTTCCACAGCTTGGCGCATACCCTGCCAAAAGAAATTGGCTGCAACACGAACAAGGGTACGTTTAACACCTGCATGCCCGCCACTAGGGGTGTCATGAAATTCACTAATAATAGTAGTGCAAAGCGGCGACGAGGGATTAAGAACATAGCGCCCATGACGTAAAACCAGCCCATTGCTGATGGAATAAGGAAACATCAAGGTAGCTTGTGCAAATTTCTCATGAAAAGCCAACAAAAAAGAATCTGAGGCATTTTCCTTTCGGAGTTGCTGTATAATCCCGAAAGTAGGGGAAGAGACTAAAGCCAAAAGTGCAGAAGAATCAGGTGAATCCCAATCGGGCCATGCTGTCGGTACGCGGGACAGAGCATCTGCAACTTTATTTGAGGCACCGGGTTTATACTCTATGCGAAATTGAAAACCCAATAACTTTCGCACGTATGCTTGTTGATCGGGAGTCTGAATAACCTGCTGTAATAATTCCCGGATGCTTTTATGATCAGTCTGAATGATAAAAAAATGACCCAAAAGATATTGTCTCCATTTGAGGATTGCGTCGGTGATGGCATGCAGTTCTTTTATGTACACAGATGTAGCCTGTAATTTTGGGCCAAGTTTCTTACTAAAAAACGCAATGGGATGACCATCTTGCATTAGGACAGCCCCAATACCGAAGTTAGAAGCATCAGTCTCTATGACAAACTCTTTAGAGAAATCTGGTAATCGGAGAACTGAAGCTGCCATCATAGCCTGTTTAAGAGCAGAGAATGAAGCAGTGGCGGCTGTAGTCCAGCTAAAAGAATCATGGCGTAAGAGATCTGTCAACGGTGTTGCAATCGTGGCATAATTTGCAATAAAACGGCGGTAATAACCAGTCAAGCCTAAGAATCCCCGAAGTTGTTTAACATTGGAAGGCGGCGGCCATTTCATCATGGCATCCAACTTGGTGGGATCAGCATGAACACCCTTGGAAGACACTATGTGGCCCAAATAATCAATGGATTCCTGACAAAACAAACATTTGGACAGCTTGACAAAAAATGAATTAGTTAACATGCACTGTAAAACCAAATCCAGGTGATTTAAGTGGTCCTTAATAGAAGAACTGTACACTAAAATGTCGTCAAAAAAAACAATCACAGACCTCCGGAGGAACGGAGAAAACAGTTGATTCATGGTCGCCTGAAAAGTTGAAGGCGCGTTAGTAAGGCCGAAAGGCATGACCAAAAACTCAAAGTGGCCCTCATGTGTGCGAATGTCGTTTTGTACGTGTCGCGAGAATGCACTCGAATCTGATGATACCCTGCGCGAAGGTCCAGTTTGCTAAACACAGTTGCCCCACCAAGCTCGTCCAAAAGTTCATCGATGGTGGGGATAGGAAATTTATCCTTAACCATCGCTACATTCAAAGCACGATAATCGACACAAAACCTCCAAGAGTCGTCTTTCTTTCGGACCAACAATACAGGCGAGGAGAAAGGACTATGTCTGGGAATGATGATCCCTTGATCAAGCATTTCGCGGATTAATTTCTCCATTTCTGTTTTCTGAAATTGTGGGTAACGGTATGGTCGCACATTTACAGGTTTTGTTCCTTCAATCAAATGAATGCGGTGATCGACGGAACGACGGGGAGGGAGGCCCATAGGGGTGGTGAAGATGTGATTGTAACTCTGTAAAAGGTCGTGAAATGGTGAGGTGAGGTGTTTGGGAAAGGAATGGGTGGAGTCAGGTTCTTTATGTGACTCCGGGAGGGACTTTGTGATAGTGAAAATACCCGCAATATCATCACTGTGTACAAGGGCTTGGAGTTGATGCAAGGAAACAGAGTGTGGTGCCAAGGAGGAGTCTCCTACCAAAGTGACTGGAGTACCTTTCCAACAAAATTCCATGGTGAGAGCAGAATAATCATGGGAGACCTTTCCCAATGATTGAAGCCACGGAAAACCCAACACAACCTCCGGGCCCTCAATTGCTAAGACAAACAGATCAACGGAAAAGGTAATACCTTGTAAGGTAAGTGGAGCATTCTTACAGCACAAGGTACAAACCAAGAAGGTGCCACATCCGGTTGCCACCCGGAAACGAGAACACGGAGTCATAGCTAGAACCAAACGCTCTGCCAGTGTTGGTTTAATGAAATTGTGGGTACTTCCGCTGTCAATAAGAATCGGAAAATTGTGGTGCTGATACACCCCTGTAACGCGCAGCGAACGATTCTGTAATTGACTAGATAACGCGTGTAAGCTAGAGATGTCACCTGAAATTTCATCCGGCGGGTGGTCCTCAAGTTCTAGGTCTGGTTCCTCGTCTTCATCACCCAGGAGGATGAGAACCTTGCTACTGCAACGATGGGATGGATTCCATTTTTCATCGTATCGGAAACATAACCCCTTGGCACGGTGATCCCGGAGTTCCGCCGGAGGTATGTGACGAACAACAACATTGGTTTTAGGTGTGGGTAGTAATGGGGGTAGGGTATTCGGTTTAAGGGTGGGAGAAGTATTTTGGGCGAAGGAAGTGTTTTGGGGATTGGTCGTAGAAGTTGCAATAGATGATATGTTTGGGTTTGTGTTGTGAGCTGGGCCTTTGGACCAAAATTTTCCCTGGGTTGGAGTGTCATCCAAACGGGCTTCATAAGCCCTTGCCATAGCAAAAGCTTCCATAAGTGTTGAGGGTCGGTGGAATTGCAATTCCCGGCGGAGATTTCGTCGCAAACCAGTAATAAAGAAACTGATAAGTAAGGATTCAGAAATACCAGTAACTTTGTTCATGAGATCTTCAAATTGGGCCTGAAAATCCGCTACTTAACCGATTTGAGAGAGTTTAGATAAATCACCTTCTACGTCTTCGTATGGAGTTGGGCCAAAGCGGTTGCGAACAGCTTCCATGAAGACGGTCCACGACGGAAGCAAGTGGTTGCGCATCGCCCACTGGAACCATGCGGCGGCGCGACCTTCCAAGTGAAATGACACGATCTGAAGACGTGCGTTTTCTGGTGTCTGGTGAAAATCAAAAAAAGCTGTGATCTGAAACAGCCAATCGATTGGATTAGAACCATCGAAACGAGGAACACTGAGTTTAAGCGAACGTGATGCCGTTTCCAGAGACCCGTGCGGTGGATGTTGATACGTGGAACGGAGGTTAGCAACCTTGGCATCAACCTCTAGTAAATGACTATGGAGAGTGGAATGAATGGTGTCAGAATGTGAGGCAAGTGATGATTTCAGAAGATCACGTAACTCAGCCGATTGGGCGTCCATTTTGGATTGAAGAGCGTTCATAAGCTCAGAAGGGTTCATGATGAAAGCACCAGTGATACAACCTGCTGCAAAAATTGTATAACAGAAAGCACTCTTCGAGTGAGTGTGTACTCCTTAGAGAGAGAAAAGAAAAAAAGAGAGAGAAGAAGTTTCTATTCATTCCACACACCATTCTGTTTCAGTACACAAAGTTATATAGCTATTACATCATAACCAACTTGCGAAAAATACGGAAGGGTAAAAAACGGAATTGCAACACAATTAAACCACTAATGCCTTTCACCAAGGACTCTCCTCTAACAAACAAAGTCTTCCATCCAAGCTGGCTTTTTGGTCAACCTTTTTCCAAGCTTTGGGCTTTCTACTTTGGTCTCCCTCTCACTATTGGGCATGTTATCTTGCTGTTGTGGGTTCTCACAAACAGGGCTCGTATCATAGTCATTATTAATTTTATCCATGTGGGTAATGATTGATGTCAAAGACGTCCATTTATTCTCTTTTAAGATAAATCTAACTTATGATTATAAAATATGACATTTCCTAATTGTTGGTATCATTTAAGATTAGACAAAATTTTCCATATTTTCTTTATTAAATCTAAGGTATTCTTAAGGCAATAACGAGACAAACTCTCATTGGAGTGATGACTTTTCATTTAGATTATTAAGCAAAAAAAATATCAAAAGTGCATTAAGAAACTATTTAATCTTGCTGATGCGGTCGTCTCTTTACACAATTAAGTTTATAATATTGAAGTTAGAATTTATTCTTTAATAGAATAATTTCATAAAGTGTGCAATAAAGAAAATATTGAAGCAAGAGAAAATAAAATAGTCTCATTTGATAAACACCTCAAAGGATAAGGACAAATAAAAAATAACAAGAAAATATGATTATAATATGAACTGATAAACGTTCAATGATGTTGGTGTTGAAAGATACATCAATTTAAATGGAAATTTTTGATGAAGATTGATATTTTTTATTTTTTTATTTTTAACTATTCTAGATTGTCATTATAAGAATTGTATTTAAAAGACAATTTGGTGAACGAATAAAGGTTTGTTTTAATATGATAACTTCTTCTTTTCTTTTTTAAAGGATGAATTCAATTTGTCTTTTAAATTTAAATATTATTATAGTTACTTTAGTCGTGACGACTTGTGACAATCTAGAATTGTTGAAAAGTTTGAGAAATATAAACTTTAGTCCCAAGTTAAAGAATATTTTGAGACAAATATTGTAATGTGTCTTGAGAATATTGAGTTTGAGGGAGAGATATGATCAAAGAACAAAATTGAGTGGAAAATAATTGATTCTAACTCAATTCATATAGTTGTCATTTATATAGAAATTTTGAACCCTCATGAGTATATTATTGTTCTTTCTCTCAATTAAATTAAGAAATTAATTCTTGAAGATCAAACTCATCATTTTATAATTTTGGAGCTTCATAAGATGGATATCAAGTTAGTGTTTCTTAATATAGACATTAAGAAATACAATATGGTGCAATGAGAGAAAATTTTGTGTCAATAAATACAAAGTTTATGATTTTTGAACAAATAAAAACTATTTATGAGTTAATAAAATTGTCTCATTAGTGATACCACAATATTTCATAAGATAATTGTCTCATTTGGTTTTGAGATGAATATTATAGAGAACAAAAGAGCTTGTGCTCACAAATCGGAGATCGGACAATGGAGATATCATCAATATGTTAGACTCCAATATTTTAGATGTCAAATAGACATTCTAATACAAAATAAACGAAGGTATGTATTTATGTCCGTATGTTAGACTCCAATATTTTAGATGTCAAATAGACATTCTAATACAAAATAAATGAAGGTATGTATTTATGTCATTCAGTTGCAATTCAATATAAGGATTTGAAATACCGCTCAAGTTATATTGTGTTGTAAGACAGTCATATAATGTTTTAACAATAGATTTTAAAAGGCCCGTTGACTTAGAAGTTATTATTGTTGAAACTAGAATATATACATATAGAATTTAAGCTACAAACTCATTAATCAAAGACTTGACATATAAGATCTTTCATATGATTGTTATCACTAAATATATCGTAGATTAGTGTGAGTCACTCTTTCTTTATGTCTTATAATATTGTTTTGATACCGATACAAACTTTATGTTAAGATTATCTGCAAAAATAAAGTTTTTAAGGTTATTATTGTTATAACAATTTCTATATCGTTTGTGCAAATATTGAATTTGCAAACTTCAGTTTGATCTTAATAAAGAATTCAGTTGGACCAGTTGAAAATAAGCATGATTCAGATATCACATTACATGAAACTTTCATGTCACTCATCCATATTGATCTATGTCATCAAATACATTGATGTGGTGGTCGTCGGGGTTCTGTCACGTTATACGTCAGTGACAACAATCGCGGTGGTCCCATTATTGATGTATGAGGTGAACCAGATTGTAAAGTTGAAATCTAAAGATAAATACATTCGGATGCGCGCCTAAAGAATTGTGATATAATTATTAAAAATATATTGTACAAGTGAGAGATTATTGGAATATTTTGTAATTTAAATATTATTCAATCATTATATTCCAATAATTATTATGTGGTATATATATTTTAATTATATTAGTTATTTATTAAATTAAGAGTCTTAATTGATTAAGTGATCAAATAAATTTAAAAGACTATTTAGATTTCTATTTAGTAATTAATTAATTGGATATGGACTCAAATATGAGTGGATGTCAGGATGACGCATTTTGGAATAATGAGAACTGGAATAATCTATCTCTTCTCCTCATCTGAAGAGTATTCAAGGCATTAGGAGTAAGAGTTGAGAAAGAATGGTATTCCTACAATCTCTTCTCTCATATACTAACATGTCGTAGATCATGTAATTATATATATGTTCGTATTAACTATTTTATTCTACACTAAAGTATATGACATAATACCAGGGTCGGCCCAATTATATCGGAGGCCCCGTTCTAATTACAAAAATATGTCCATTGTTTTTTTAAACATAATTATAATAATTAAAAAAAATATCAAAAAAATATTTATATATAAATTAAAAATAAATGTAATTATAATTATTTTGAGTTTTGATCAATCTTGATTTTTGTATGTATTGAGTTTTTATCATAACATTTTTAACATTTTATTTATTTTTATTAATATTTATAAAAAAAATGAAAATTTCAAAAATTTGGGCCCTCTAATATTTGGGGCGAACATGTATATGTGATTAATTATTATTGATTTAATTCCAACACAGCAGTCTAAATTCAATGAAGAATGGTAATAACATGCCTTAAAACCTCAAATGAGAAAAGAGAAAAAAATTATTTTGGTATTAGGAGTTCATGGATTCGTTCATTAATGGATTATATCTTGGGCATGTTAAGATTTTGTCATTTATAGATATGATTTTCTCTCATTTGTTGCAGCACAAGTTGTAGAAGGTGCATAAGGTAGAAGTCCTAGTGAGAAACAACGTGTAGAATTTTTTAAGATTATATTCTTGGGGCTTGACAGTTTTTTTTAGAGTTATCAAAGGAGTTTGGAAAACACTTTAAACACACTGAGTTTATGTGATTCATATATTGTGAGTTGAATGAATTTAGAAATATTTTGGAAGAAAATATGATTTAGTTTAGAAACTCCAAATGCTATTTTCTTATAACTCATTATAATTTTTTGTAATAACTTTTGAAATATAGTGAATTGGAGAAGATCTCTTTCTCTTACATTAATTTGATCAAATTGAATAAACAATTTCTATATATCATCGTCCACTATTATTTTTAATTTCTGAAATCGTTTATCTTAATTGCCATTGTCCTTTTATCCCCCTCATTAAAGTTTTGGGTGTGAAAATTATTTTAGGTATTTTCTCAACACATATATTAAGATTATACCCACATACATCTTCTGGTTCATACAATATTTCGAAACGTGTAGAAGCAACCATCTAGTTTATTATTATTTTATTGCCCCCTTTAATTGTCATGAGCATGAGGAAATCATTTACAATTTGACTTGAAGCTAGCACCCCATGTATGAGGAATGTGGAAATAATAGACACAATAGCCTATGCTATGGCTGCAAACTTTAAGTCATCCACTGAAAAAATAAGCAAGTGCTTACGCAAGATTTTGTGCTACTCATGATCTAGCATGATATGCATAATATTTCTATACACCTACCTACTTTGATTTGAGTGTGTCATTGAGGCCTTAGAATTGTTGGAAGAAGTGGAGGGGTCCCATTGTCCAAATTTGAAGATATTTATGCGTGTCACATAAAGCAACAATCATTGAATAATTTTGCAACATGATTGATTTTTCATATCAAAGTACAACCGTTGGAATGATGAAGTGCTCAAGTCCATAAGGAATATTCACATTCATTATAGAAATTGTTTAGTTAGGTAAGGGAATAAGCAACCGTTTAAATTCCTCAATTCATTACAACTAGGCACCACTTTGTTTACTGTACAAGTTTGTTCAAGCTCATATCAATTGAATTTGAACTGATTTCTTGTTCACAATGTGATAAAGTCATTGTGCAACTTGGTGCATAAACCACTTTTTAAAAGAAGCTATAACAACGAGAGTCTAACGATAATTTAATAGTTTTTATTTGATTGACTTAAATGTATCCAATTTTATATTTTTTAATTTTTAATTTTTCTATGTTTAGTTGATCTTTTTTCAATTTTGTAAATATGTTAGTGATTATTAGGATAAAAAATTATTTTTAATGATGTGTGATTGATAATAATGTAATTTTAATTAATTAATAATTATGTATTAATTAACTTTTATATAATAAATTAATAATTCGCTTAATATCTTATTTGGTCTTTTAATTTGGTTTAAAATTTTATTTTCCTCATTTATATAATAAATGTTATATTTTAATTTCTTAAAAATTATTCCGTTAATCAATTTAATTTATTATATTAACTTTTAACTTTACATGTCTTATGTCTTAGGTAAAACATATTGTTGAGGGATCACCATAGACTTTATTTTTTTTTAATTTTAACCATTGGACAATTTTAAAAAATATCACACCATTGATTTTTAATGGTCTATTGAATTTTTGTTGGTGCACAAGATGAAGAATATGAAGATGGAAGATGAGAAAGAAGAGAGAATAACAAACTTTCATTACTCGCTAAAACGGTTATAATAAAATGATTGCACACACACTGCACTATATTACTCAATGGATACAATTGTTGACAACTACAGTACTATATATACATAAATAATAATGTCACATAGACAAAATATTAAAAATACTGAATTATCCTTCAAAACCATCCCTTAATTCAGGATTTAACTAATCAAAATTAATAGTTACATCCCTTAAGTGGAGAAATTGACCAGTCTTGATCGCTTTCGTCAGAATATCCGTCAGTTGCTTCTAGGTGCTATAGTGCATAACTTCTGGCACTCCATTATGAACCTGACTTCTCAGAAAATGAAAAGACTTATGACAATCTAGAATTGTTGAAAAGTTTAAGAAATATAAACTTTAGTCTCAAGTTAAAGAATATTTTGAGATAAATATTGTAATATGTCTTGAGAATATTGAGTTTGAGGGAGATATATGATCAAAGAACAAAATTGAGTGGGAAATAATTGATTCTAACTCAATTCATATAGTTGTCATTTATATAGGAAATTTGGACCCTCATACGTATATTATTGTTCTTTCTCTCCATTAAATTAAGAAATTAATTCTTGAAGATCAAACTCAACATCCTCAAGAACTAAAACATCAAGTGTCATAAAGAAATTACTGAAAATAGAAATTTTATTTGATATGATTGAAAGACTCTATTATGATAGTTGTGACACTTGTTACTTGTTATAATTTTGGAGTTTCATAAGATGGATATCAAGTTAGTGATTCTTAATAGAGACATTAAGAAATACAATATGGTGCAATGACAGAAAATTTTGTGTCAATAAATACAAAGTTTATGGTTTTCGAACAGATAAAAACTATTTATGAGTTAATAAAATTGTCTCATTAGTGATAGAATAATATTTCATAAGGTAATTGTCTCATTTGATTTTGAGATGAATATTATAGAGAACAAAAGAGCTTGTGCTCACAAATCGAAGATCGGACAATGAAGATATCATCAGTATGTTAGAACTCCAATATTTTAGATGTCAAATAGACATTCTAATACAAAATAAATGAAGGTATGTATTTATGTCATTCAGTTGCAATTTAATATAAGGATTTGAAATACCGCTCAAGTTATAATGTGTTGTAAGACAGTCATATAATGTTTTAACAATAGATTTTAAAAGGCTCGTTGACTTAGAAGTTATTATTGTTGAAACTAGAATATATACATATAGAATTTAAGTTAAAAACTCACTAATCAAAGACTTGACGTATAAGATCTTTCATATGATTGTTATCACTAAAGATATCGTAGATTAGTGTGAGTCACTCTTTCTTTATGTCTTATAATATTGTTTTGATATCGATACAGACTTTATGTTAAGATTATCTGCAAAAATAAAGTTTTTGAGGTTATTATTGTTATAACAATTTCTATATCGTTTGTGCAAATATTGAATTTGCAAACTTCAGTTTAATCTTAATAAAGAATTAGTTAGACCAGTTGAAAATAAGCATGATTCAGATATCACATTACATGAAACTTTCATGTCACTCATCTATATTGATCTATGTCATCAAATACATTGATGTGGTGGTCGTCGGGGTTCTATCACGTTATACGTCAGTGACAACAACCACGGTGGTCCCATTATTGATGTATGAGGTGAACTAGATTGTAAAGTTGAAATCTAAAGATAAATACATTTGAATGCGTGCCTAAAGAATTGTGATATAATTATTAAAAATATATTGTCCAAGTGGGAGATAAAAACTTTCTCAATAGATCCAGGTATTCCTGCAATGAGCAACACCTTTGTGAGAGACACACCACATATTCACCCAAAATCTTAAGGTGATAGGTGAGTGGGTTCTCTCACTTATAAATGCTCAAGTCTCCACATTATCAACCAATGTGGGACTATTATTCATACTACTCACATTTGACACATTCTCAACACTCCCCCTCAAGTGTGAGTCCACAATGCTCCCCTAAAGTGAAAGCTCTACTTACTTCTCTTGTATCGCACATAACGTTTCTTATTCACCACACTGGCGCCGTTGACTTTCGATACAAGTAATCTGGTCCCTTTCTGAAACCAAAGGCTCGTGATACCATTGTTTACTCCCCTCAAGTGTGAGTCCACAATGCTCCCCCTCAAGTGAAAGCTCTGCTTACTTCTCTTGTATCGTATAAAACGTTTCTTATTCACCACACTGGCGTCGTTGACTTTCGATACAAGTAACCTGGTCCCTTTCTGAAACCAGACTCTGATACCATTTGTTGGGGAATTTTTTCACTAGGGAGCATTGAATATTATGAGTAGAGCAACACCTTTGTGAGAGACACACCACATATTCACCCAAAACCTTAAGGTGATAGGTGGGTGGATTATCTCACTTATAAATACTCAAGTCTCCACATTATCAACCAATATGAGACTATTATCCATACTACTCACACTTGACACATTCTCAACACCACTAAAGTATATGACATAATATGTAGAACATGTATATGTGATTAATTATTATTGATTTAATTCCAACACACCAGTCTAAATTCAATGAAGAATTGTAATAACATGCCTTAAAACCTCAAGTGAGAAAAGAGAAAAAAACTTATTTCGGTATTAGGAGTCATGAATTCGTTCATTAATGGATTATATCTTGGGCATGTTAAGATTTTGTCAATTATAAATATGATTTTCTTTCATTTGTTGCAGCACAAGTTGTAGAAGGTGCATAAGATAGAAGTCCTAGTGAGAAACATGTAGAAATTTCTAAGATTATATTCTTGGGGCTTGGCAATTTTTTAGAGTTATCAAAGGAGTTTATGTGATTTATATATTGTGAGTTGAATGAATTTAGAAATATTTTGGAAGAAAATATGATTTAGTTTAGAAACTCCAAATGCTATTTTCTTATAACTCATTATAATTTTTTGTAATAACTTTTGAAATATAGTGAATTGGAGAAGATCTCTTTCTCTTACATTAATTTGATCAAATTGAATAAACAATTTCTATATATCATCGTCCACTATTATTTTTAATTTCTGAAATCGTTTATCTTAATTGCCATTGTCCTTTTATCCCCCTCATTAAAGTTTTGGGTGTGAAAATTATTTTAGGTATTTTCTCAACACATATATTAAGATTATACCCACATACATCTTCTGGTTCATACAATATTTCGAAACGTGTAGAAGCAACCATCTAGTTTATTATTATTTTATTGCCCCCTTTAATTGTCATGAGCATGAGGAAATCATTTACAATTTGACTTGAAGCTAGCACCCCATGTATGAGGAATGTGGAAATAATAGACACAATAGCCTATGCTATGGCTGCAAACTTTAAGTCATCCACTGAAAAAATAAGCAAGTGCTTACGCAAGATTTTGTGCTACTCATGATCTAGCATGATATGCATAATATTTCTATACACCTACCTACTTTGATTTGAGTGTGTCATTGAGGCCTTAGAATTGTTGGAAGAAGTGGAGGGGTCCCATTGTCCAAATTTGAAGATATTTATGCGTGTCACATAAAGCAACAATCATTGAATAATTTTGCAACATGATTGATTTTTCATATCAAAGTACAACCGTTGGAATGATGAAGTGCTCAAGTCCATAAGGAATATTCACATTCATTATAGAAATTGTTTAGTTAGGTAAGGGAATAAGCAACCGTTTAAATTCCTCAATTCATTACAACTAGGCACCACTTTGTTTACTGTACAAGTTTGTTCAAGCTCATATCAATTGAATTTGAACTGATTTCTTGTTCACAATGTGATAAAGTCATTGTGCAACTTGGTGCATAAACCACTTTTTAAAAGAAGCTATAACAACGAGAGTCTAACGATAATTTAATAGTTTTTATTTGATTGACTTAAATGTATCCAATTTTATATTTTTTAATTTTTAATTTTTCTATGTTTAGTTGATCTTTTTTCAATTTTGTAAATATGTTAGTGATTATTAGGATAAAAAATTATTTTTAATGATGTGTGATTGATAATAATGTAATTTTAATTAATTAATAATTATGTATTAATTAACTTTTATATAATAAATTAATAATTCGCTTAATATCTTATTTGGTCTTTTAATTTGGTTTAAAATTTTATTTTCCTCATTTATATAATAAATGTTATATTTTAATTTCTTAAAAATTATTCCGTTAATCAATTTAATTTATTATATTAACTTTTAACTTTACATGTCTTATGTCTTAGGTAAAACATATTGTTGAGGGATCACCATAGACTTTATTTTTTTTTTTAATTTTAACCATTGGACAATTTTAAAAAATATCACAACATTGATTTTTAATGATCTATTGAATTTTTGTTGGTGCACAAGATGAAGAATATGAAGATGAAAGAAGAGAGAGAAGAGAGAATAACAAACTTTCATTACTCTGCTAAAACGGTTATAGTAAAATGATTGCACACACACTGCACTATATTACTCAATGGATACATGGTTGACAACTACAGTACTCTATATACATAAATAAAATGTCACATAGACGAAATATTAAAAATACTGAATTATCCTTCAAAACCATCCCTTAATTCAGGATTTAACTAATCAAAATTAATAACACCAATTACATCCCTTAAGTGGAGAAATTGACCAGTCTTGATCGCTTTCATCAGAACATTCGTCAGTTGCTTCTAGGTGCTACAATGCATAACTTCTGACACTCTATTATGAACCTGACTTCTCAGAAAATGAAACTTAGTCTCAATATGCTTGCTTCTCCCATGCAGCATTGGGTTCCTGGCAAGAATGATTGCATAAGCTTTAGAGACTTTTTACCTTGATCTTCAAATCCTACAATAAATTCAGAAGCCAAACAACTTGACATACAACCACAACAAAACCTACAATATATTCGGCTTCACAAGTTGACAAAGCAACAACTGATTACTTCTTGGAACACCAAGAAATAGGACCTCACAGATACTTAAACAAATATCCATAAGTACTTTTTATGTCAACTATGTCTCCACACCAATCAGAGTATGAGTAACACATCAGCTCTGAATTAGTCTTCTCTCCAGAAAGGAACAAAATTTCATACTTCAGAGTTCCCTTAATATACCTCAGAATTTTGACAGCAGCTTGTTAGTGAGGCTACTTCGGTTTACTCATGAACCTACTAACCACTCACCCTGCATATCATATGTCAGATCTGGTATTATACAAATAACTCAGAGAGTCAACCAACTACTTGGAAGTTGTGGCATCTACATCATCACCTTCAGAATTAGAATCTTCAATTTGTACAGTTTCTTCTTTTGTCTTTGAATCTTCAGATCCCTTTCATCAATAATGTCGTCATCTAACCCTTTGAAATAATTGCATCCCTTATGCATATGATTCCTGTAATTTCTACAAAAACACTCCTCCCTCTTGTTTTTACGGATTACCGACCTAATTGTTTCAATAGAAGCACTCCTTGACAACTTTGACATTGGAGAAGATGAAGTTTAAAACCCTAGAAACAAATACAATATGATAGTTCAACGCAACCTTGATTCTAACGCAGACAACATACATGATGAGATTGAGGAAGAAAGTAAACACAACAGGAGGTTTTTTTTTACACAGACAACCTTTAAGAAAGTTCAACACAACCCAGATTCTAACACAGACAACCTTAAACAATAATTTTTCTTAATCATTTTGATGAGTCATTACACAGTTGACACGCCGCGTTGGCAAATACTAACGTTTTCACAACTAAACTAACGAAAGAGACCAACATTGCTAACGAAACTAATATTACGGGACCAAACTGTAACGACATTTTATTAAGAGACTAAAGCGAAATTTAAAATTAATTTATGGAACCGGGAGACTAATTATGCTTTTTTTTTTTATATTGTTGATGAAAAGAGATTTTGTTGAATTGCCATTTATGTGTGGTGTGTGTAATCCCTAAATTTTTTTTAACAAGTGCTTTGTGAGAAGATGATTTTGGTCGACAATGGCCTTCAATGGATATATACCATATAAGAAAACGAAAAAGGCAACATGCCCAAGCCAATGAAAGTTTGTATTTGCAGGTGGCACTTAGCAGTATATTAAGTACTAGTACTTATTCTTAACATTCAACTGCAAGTTTCATTAAAAGAAAAGAAAATTGGAGTTTTCAAAAGCCCAAACAAATTTCTGAAGAAACATCTTATGGTTTGGTGATAATGTGAGATATCAAACCAATGCAGCTTCATATTATGCATCATATTTGAAATCAGAAGGGTAGACTATGCTTACCATTTTGCGAGTTAAAGAAAGTGATGGTGAAGATGAAGATGAAAAGATGGAAGAAGATGATTTGGAAGCACATTAGTATGATCGTTAACATGCGGCAGTTGACTTCTTCGGTTCATAGCTTCTTCGTGAAAGCACATTGTTACCATGATTTGGTCACTTTCCAACATGTCGTGTTTTTTTGGGATAGGTTTTATATCAAAATATTGTTTATTATAATAGGTAGGGGGGAAATTGTGCTTTACATGGTATGACATGAACATGTTGCTCTGTTGCATTAGTGTTATTTGTTTTGGAATACATTTTCTTTTGGTTCAACAGTAATTCTAGCATGTGGATCTGAATAGTTATGTCTTGTTTTATCACGCATAACTTTACCTTTTCTTCTCCGCCATTTAGCTTACACTTTAGAAATTCTAAACATAATAAACATGGGTGTATCTTGACAACAATTTAGATAGTTGACAACCATTTTGTACAAACATGATTTTTTGGTTCAGCTTTTGTTATGTGCTGTTCTCAAACATGACAACAATTTTTTGGTGCTTAAGAGGAAGAAGAAGATAATGAAGATAAAAGAGAGAGAATAGAGAGAAAGAAAAGTTTCTAACAAACTTTTAATAGAAAATTGGAATTCTGTTATAAAGAAAAGATCTGCTTACAAATGAAGTTAGGTTCTACTTATATACTAATCAAACAAATTCAAATTCAAATTCAAATTCAAATGCAAACTAAATTACATCTAAAATGAAATTGAAATGAATTATATCTAACACCATCCCTTAATTCATATTTAGCTAATCAAAATCAACAATACTAATTTCATCCCTCAAATTGATAAAGAGTTTCGTCTTGATTGTTTTGATCAGAACATCTGTCAGCTACTTCTGAGTACTATAGTGAACAACTTCAAACACCTCATTCTAAACCTGGTTCCTCGGAAAATAAAACTTCGTGTCAATGTGCTTGCTTCTTCCATGCAACACTGGATTCTTGACAAGGCTTATAGTTGATTTCTTGTCAATCATCAACTTTACAGACTTGCTCACATTGATCTTCAGATCCTGCAACAAGTTCAGAGTCTACACAGCTTGATAAGTAGTCAAAGTATCTGCAATGTACTCAACTTTGCAAGTTGACAAAGAAACAAATAGTTGCTTCTTGGAGCATCAAAAAATAGGACTTCCCAGATACTTAAAAAAATATCAAGAAGTACTTTTTCTGTCAACTCTGTCTCCACACTAATCAGAGTCTGAATAGAACATCAGCTCTAGCTCAGTTTCAACACCAGAAGGGAAAAAAACTCCATACTTCAGAGTCCTCTTTACGTACCTCAGTATCCTGACAGCAGCTTGACAATGTGACCACTTTGATTTGTTCATAAACTTACTCACCATTTCAACTACATAACAAATAACGGGTCTAATATTACAGATATATATCAATGAGCCTACCAACTATTTAAAACTTGAAGTATCTCAGCAAAATCCAATTTGTGATTTATCTCAGCAGGTGTGATTGTAGACTTGCGATTCATCAACTCAAATCTCTTTAGAAGCTCAAGTTCATACTTCAGCTGATGCAAGATTATACCCTATCAGAATACATAATCTTCATCCCTAGAAAATATGTCATATTCCTTATATCAGTCATCTTAAGCTCATTCACCAACATCTTCTTGAACTTATTTATCTCATATGAATAACTCCCTGTTAGCAATATGTCATCAACATAGAGACACACCAGAATCATATTGTTATAAGACGTACGCAGAATATAAACCCCATATTCCAACTCAGATTTTATGAATCCTTGAAGCTTGAAAAATGAATCAATTTTCAGATTCTAGACTCTAGGAGCCTGTTTCAGTCCATACAAGGCTTTATGCAACTTGTACACCATCCCCTCCCGATACATAAACTCCCTCTTGTAAAGAATCGTTCAGAAAAGAAGATTTTACATCTAAATGCATCAGATACCAATTCCTATTAGCAACTATAGCAATCACCACTCTGATTGTTTAATGTCTAGCTACAGAAGCAAACACATCAAAGTAATCTAGTCCAAATTTCTATAGAAATCCTCTAGCAACTAACCTTGCTTTGTGTTTTCCAATTGATCCATATGACTTTAGTTTCACCTTGTAAATCCATTTGACACTGATGGATTTCTTGTTATTTGGAAGCTCAGTCAATTCCGAATTCTTGTTTCTTTCTATAGTCTCAAGTTCTTCTTTCATGGTCTTCAACCACACTTTCTTTTTGGGAGCTTCTTCTGCACTTACTGGTTCATAGTCTACCAACATGGCATACTTAATGACTTCCCCTTTAGATTCTATCTCAGTATCTTGCAACATATCAAACTTTGTAAATCTTCTTGGTATTTTTATGATTCTTTGTGGTCTCTGAACTTGTTCAAAATCTTCTTCAGATGCTGGAACAGTAATAAATGTCGGACTACCTTCAGAGTCTTAACCACCTTCAGAGGCATCATTACCATAAAAGTCAGGATCATTATCAGAATCAGATTCACCTTCAGAGTCTTCCTCGGCATCAGAGTCACCTTCAGACTTAGACTCATCTTTTGACTCAGAATCTCCTTCAGAGTCAGATTCTTCTTCAGAGTTTGAAATATCTTTAAAAGTTAACTCAGGTGTTAACACTGCACCAGAGTTGAATAGAGACTTGTTCCAATATCACGCTTCTGATTCTTTCACAATGACATCTCTTCTAAATTCAACTTTGTTTGTAACAGGACAATAGAATTTATAAGCACGTGTATTATGGTATCCTATAAGTAACATAACTCTGCTTATGTCATCCAACACTAACCCAACACTAACCGCCATAATTTATGACAATGTATTTTTGGCTGCCTCTAAGTATAAAATGGCGTTTTCACATTGACTGCCATAAAATGCCGTAATTTAATTAGCGAAAAATGTCGGTTTTTGATTTGTAGATAATGGTCTTTTTAACTGCCATAATTTCACAGTTTTCACCAAAATAAACTGCATATTAGTATTTAGTATAATGTGTCATTCAAATTTGTTACAAAAATAAATAGTATATACTAGCCCATAATGTTTTACAAAAGATAATAGATTTGTAAAAATCTAAGGTTCATTAAGAGAAAACTATAATTAAATACTTCAAAGGGAAAAGAAATCCAAATTCACAAGCTACATATCTTGTACCTTCAGCATTGTTAGCCTCTAGGTAAAACAACAAAATCGAAGGCGTCAACATAAAGAAATGATACTGAATTGGCTGACTACTTCCATTTGTGATCCCTAATCAATAATAAAAAGCATCAAAAGTGCATCATGTTCATATTCTTTTACCGTAAGCAATTCTATTTTTCTTATATGTTATATTTATTATATTACAAATTTTAATGCAAAGATTTAATAGTGCTATTTGGAAAGGAAAGTCTACATTGCTTAACTAGAAGACAAGAATCACAAATCAAGGTTTCATTCACAAAAATATATGAAAACTACTTATACATAGTATGAGAAACAATGCAAGAGGAATGACATAGTCTAAAATGCCAAAGATAAAAACAAAGCACAATTGATAGGTTAAGGTACAAAAGTAGTAGCATTCACAGAATTATAAACAATGTAATTAGGTCTTTAGGTGGTGGGATAATTGAGTATGTACAGGTTATTCTTGAGCTCTACATGCCCAATCATTTTATTGAAATCCATATCCTGATCCACACACATAATTTGGGGAGAAAACTAAATTTTCAATTTATACATTGAACAAGTTTAGAAATTGAAATAAGACTGAAATATAATTGAGATATGTACAAGATATCTTTTAGATTTGAGATGCAAAAGCTCATTAAGGTGTATAGTGTCAAAAAAATGTTGCAGTTATAGTATTTTCAATATAAAAATAATGGAAATATGTGATATTTTTTAAACAAATGAAGAAGACTTAATAAAATGGCATACATGATCTAAATAACCTGATTCTAGAGTCTAGAAAGTAGAGTTTTTGTAACAATTACCTTGGTTTGGTTTGAAATGCCGGAAACAATGTGTACTTGTAAAAAAGTACATGGTGTGCATGTTCCTCCCGTAACGGTAGGAAGACTTAAAAGACTTTTGTAAATATATTATAATTTGGGTAGTGATGGTTTGCTCACGGTAGTGAGAAGACTTGTATGGTGGTTTTTGAGGATGTTTAAGGGATCAACTCACATGAGGTGAGAGGCCTATTGGTGGTCGGCGCTGCTGGATTGCAGATGAGCGATTAGGTTGATGGTGTGTTAAGGCTACTAGGAGCGTAGTGTTCTCTGAATAGTAGTAAATGTGTATGACTTGAGAATCTTTATATCTCTTTGAGAGGGTAATGTATTTACAGAGGCTTTAGGACCTAGGGTTACCTCAAAAAATGCCACTACCCACTCAGTCAAATGATGGACACTTGAATCCATATTCCCAAGGGTGATGGGGGTCAGCAATGACTCTGACTTTCTCTTTATCCAAGACATGTCTTATCCCACGTTTGTTTCCCTCTAGGGGCGAGGAAGACTTAAGGGCGAGGTGATACCTCCCTTCAGGAGACCTCGTGTTGTTGCCTCATCCTACGGAGGTCCCAGGGCATCGCCCTAAATAAGGCTTTTTGCAAATACAACACTACACAACGTGATTGGAAGATTATGTGGATTGTTGCTAATTTGATGAAGTGTCTCTCTTGGGTGACTTTAAAAGTTCTACCAGGAATGAATAATATTATTGGATGGTGGAGCTAGAATCCTCCTTAGAAGTAGAAATACTTTATTTTTTGACCTAATTAGTGGACTCATCATTCAATCAAGTTTTTTATCTATAGCACAGGGGAAATCCATGTTTAAAATATCATTTGTCAATTGTATGATTGGTTTTGTTGTTGTAGTTGCACAACCTAGAGTTCCTAAGCTTCCATTTTCCTTTACATAGTCTTCCATTTTACTATGATAATTGTCATTTAAGCCTTTCAAGAAGCAAGTGACATACTCGAGGTATTTATAACTTTGAACTAAAGAGTTGATGGAGTAAGTGCATCACGGTGTACAAATGCAAGATAATGTATGCCTTAAAAATTCAGATTCAACCCAAATAATCTTGAGATAGATAAATTATTTGGATTAAGAGAAGTCACCTTGCTGATTGGAGATGAAATATTTGTGTAAGTCAAAAAATTGAAAATGATTTCCCTTTGTAAAGCGATATTCCAAATATTTCCAAATAACGGGAGTTGTGTAAATGCAAATCGCACTTTCTGCAATAAAGGTTGATGTTGTTCTTGTGATTCAAGAGAGCATCTTGTTGTTGTGGAAAATCCTATAACTCGAAGTCTTTATCTAAAGGCGTCGATTGTGGAACATAGCCATTGTTGAATGAAGTTTTGTTCTTCTATGTGAAAACTCTTCTCATGCATTTGCTCATGTTATGATAGACGTTGTCATCAAGAGCCAAAGAGCCGAGGATTTATCAAAATTTCTAATTGGGATGAAGATAATATGGATTTCTAACCCTCACATAGATCGATCCAACTAAGATCCCAACTAAAACCCTAAATATCCATCTTATCCTCATCACTGCTTCCATTGAAGGGATTCAGAGAAGCTAGGGAAGATTGTCGAGAAAGAAATTCAAAGGTGAATGATGAAACAACAACAACAACAACAACAATAAAGCTTTATCCCACTAAGTGAGATCGGCTACGTGGATCAACTTTCGCCATAATGTTATATCAAAGACCATGTTTCTTTTCAAATTTTTAATTTTCTTAATAACTTCTCTAATATTCTTTCTAGGTCTTCCTCTTTTTCTAATTGTTTTTCTTCTCTCCATTTGATATACCCTCCTTACTACATAATCTACTATACTTCTCTTTACATGCCTAAACCACCTAAGTTTATTTCCCACCATCTTCTTGACTATAGACGCTACCCCAAAACTCTCTAATATTTTCATTTCTAATTTTATCCTGACAAGTTTTACCATACATATACCACAAATTCCTCATCTCTGATACACTTGTTTGATTCTCATGTTGATTCTTAACCATCCAACATTATGTCTTGTACAAACTCGTAAGTCTTGTAAGAACAAGATTTCGTGTCTACAATTCATCTCTAATATTTTGATGATAACAAAGGATGGAACGAATTGGTACCCTAACAAATTTATCTAAGTGTACAGGACTTTAATCAAAAAGAGGTCAGATAGACATATATCAGATACACATGCAAGTCCAAAATGACCACTTAGAAGGTATTCAAGCAGAAGCTCTGACTCTGAACAAAGGAAGCGTACAAAGCTCAACGAAGAAAGAGATATCAGATGCTCTGATTCTGAAGAGCGCACTATAGGGTCTGATGATCCCTCACTCTGATGCAATCAGTATCAGGAAGACACCAAGAAACTCTGAAGTCAATCAGCTCTTAGCATTATCTAAAGATACACACGCTGAACAATAACTCTGATCTCCGCACACTCTGAATCAGAAACGATCAATATAACTTAGCTATGAAGTCTTCCACTTATGGCCAGAATCTAATTTTGGAAGAAAGTTAAAGCGCCCCAAACTGCTTTGGAAAGAACAAAGATATTAATTACATTAAACGTCCATCATTCCCAAGATCATTTCATCCAATGGTCTCTTCATCAAACCCCTATATATATGATGGATCATTGTCATCAAATGACACACGCGAGAATACTAAAACCAATCTCAAATCTCTTATTCATTCTCCTTTCACACAAGTTGTTTCTCTAAAGTGTGAACCTTCCTTCTGTTCTTATATTATGTAACTTCTGCTTACCTAGAAGCATTAAACACATAACTGTAATTTTCCTAACTGCTGAATATTCCTCAAGTGACTTGTGAAGTCTGTAAACTTGAGAGGGCTAAGAGATCTTTATCCTCTTAGACGCTCATATTGTAATCTTTCAAGATTAGTGGATTAAGTCCTTGTTGAAGGCGAAATCACCTTGGCCGGATGGACTGGAGTAGCTTTGAATTTCAAGCGAACCAGGATAAATATTTTGTGTTGATAGCTTTATTTTTCGCGTGTGTTTTATTTTCAAAAGTTCTTATTATCAGTTAAAACAATTCAAAGCCCCCATTTCTTGTTTTTCTCAACCTTCAATTGGTATCAGAGCTTCGGCTTTGTTATTGATTTTCTAATCAAACACTTAATAGTGTAGAGAGATCCAGCGTGAGAAAAACACTATGGCTAACACCAATGAAAGAGACAGTTACAATGTTAAACCTCCAGTTTTTTATGGAGAAAAATTTGATTACTGGAAAGACAGAATCGAAAGTTTCTTTCTGGGTTATGACGCTGACCTATGGGACATAGTTACTATTGGCTACGTACCTCCTGTATCTGATGTTGGTATTGCTATTGCCAAAAACAAGATGATGGATGACCAGAAGCGTGACTTCAAAAATCATCACAAAGCCAAAACAATATTGTTGAATGTCATTTCCTACAATGAATATGAAAAGATCACCAACAGGGAAATTGCTAAAGAAATACGTGACTCCCTAAGGATGACTCACGAAGGCAACTCACAAGTCAAAGAGACAAAGGCTCTGGCTCTAATTCAGAAGTATGAAGCCTTCAAGATGGAGGACAACGAAGCTATAGAGGTAATGTTTTCTATATTTCAAACTTTAATTGCAGGATTCAAGGTTCTGAACAAAGGCTACACAACTGCAAATCATGTAAAAAAGATCGTCAGAAGCCTGCCAAAGAAGTGGAGATATATGGTCACTGCATTAAAATTATCAAAGGATCTGAACAACATAAGCCTGGAAGAACTCGTCAACTCCCTTAGAAGTCACAAGATAGAACTTGAGGAAGATGAGCCCCAAAAGAAGAACAAATTTGTATCCCTGAAATCAAGATCTGAGAGACGTAAACCAGAAAGGAACAAAGCCCTACAAGCTGAAGAAGATGACAATGACGACTCTGAAAAGGAAGATTCTGACGATGAGGAAGAGTTATCCCTTCTGACCAGAAGAGTGAAACAACTTTGGATAAAAAGGAATAACAACTTCAGAAGACCAAGACCCAAGGGAGATCGCTCAAAATCAACCTCCATAAGCAAATCAAACAAAGAGGTAACATGCTATCAATGTAAAGAAACAAGTCATTACAGAAACGAATGTCCAAAGCTCAAGAAAGAAAGCTCCAGGAGAGAAGGATTCAAGAAAAAATCCTTCAAAACTAAGAAGGGACTCATGGCCACCTGGGACGACTCTAAATCTGATGCCTCAGAATCAGGCTCTGAAGAAGAACATGCAAATGTGGCACTCATGGCTACCACATCTGGAAACTCATCAGAAAGAGAATTTGATCACTAAGAGGTATTTTCTTATCTTTCTCGCTCTGACCTTGAATCTTGCCTTTCTGAATCTCTAAACTCATATCAGAAACTTCAACATAAATTTAAAGCATTAAAAAGGGTCCTTGAGGGAACCATTGAAGAATGTGATAAGCTTGAGATAACAGTTTCTGAATTAAAGGATGATATTCTGATTTTGACAAGAGAAAAAGAATCTACAAATAAACAATGTTTAAAACTTGAAGAAGCTTTATCTCAAGCCCCACAAACTTCTAACAAAATTATATATGTGTAACACCTCAAAATTTGCCCTCCTCTCTTGGGACTAGCTTGGCATCTTGCATCTCATTTTTAGGACATTAGTCATTGCATATTGCATATCATGTGGAAACAATAAGCAAGTCATCCTCCTAAGTCTTGCTCAGAAGATAAAGAGGTTAAGAGATTCAAGCCTGAGGGTCCTATTGAATTGATCCCTAGCCATCTGAGGGTTTGTGCTTCAATTAGGGTTTCTTGGTTCCTCAAGGAGATTGGGTATTTTTTTGGTTGAAGTGGTACACCACCATCATCATGGCTTTATCATCACCAAGAGGTTCATTGTGCCTGATCATGTGCCTTGGGATTAGGGTTTTGACCTCTGGTCAACCCTAATCAGTTGAATTGTACCAATCAGGGTTTTTCAAGGAGATGAGGTCTTTAATGAGATGGGGATCATCATGTGGTTTTATTGGGCTTGTATAAGCTAGGGTTTCATTTTGGGGCCATTTCATCAAGAGGTTGAGGCTCAAATTCATCTGTGCATGGCCAGGTCATCTGTCAATCACAAAAGTCAACCACAAGTCAACTGTTGGATTTGGAGGTGGGAAGTGATTAGAAATACTCCATTCATGTTCAAACAAGTCTCATTTGACATTTCAAACATTAACTTTGAAGAAAATAAAGTCAGGACAAAACTTTCCAAAAATAGTAAGTGACCTGTAATTTGAAATTGCCAAAAATGGAAAGGTTTTCTCCTCAAGATTACATCATCAAGAAAGCTTCAAATTAAATTTTGTCCAACATGAAAGTTGAAGATCTTTCTCTCCCATTTCCAAAAAGTCCAAGATCATGAATTTCTCATGTGTGGTTGAAAAGATATGGATCAATCATGGCCAAGTGAACTTGAACTTCAAACATGCATAACTTTCACACCAAATATCCAAATGAGATGGCTCTTTTTGCAACATTTTTCTCTTGATCTCTACTATCCAAAACATGCATCACAAGCCATGCATTCTCATCACATATTTTTTTGGTTTTTCATTTGAATTTTGGAGGGAAAATTCAAATTTAAAAATAATGCATTGTTTTCACATTCTAGCATTGCATTTGGCTTCCACACAACATTTCAAGTGAATTTGATCAAAAATTCGTGTACTGTTCCATTGGTTTCATGCATAAAGGGTGAAATTGCAAATTGGCATAAACACTCCATTCTCACTAATCCAATTACAAAATGGCTTAAACATGATTAAGGATTGGATTAACCGGACCTATATATAGCTAATCCTAACAGAATTCAGCATTAACATCACCACATTTTCAGATCTAAAAATTTTCTTCAAACTTTCTCTCTCAATTTTCTTTGATTTTCTTCAAACACTTTGCCTTTTTCTTGATCAAATCATCATCCATAAGCATGGTGGAGCATTATTGAAGCAAGATCCAAGGGATTTCGTGCAGTTGGGAGTTGTTTAGAACTTGAAGATCATCCATGGCAGTTGCAATTTCTGGAGAGATCAAGCACGATTGAGCTTTCATTCTTCATTCATTCATCCATACAAGTGCTGTGGAGTATCTGTTGGTGCTTAGCAAGGCCTGAATCGAGCTGTTTCACTTCTGCATCTTCATCAAGGTCAGAAATCGAACTTCTCTATTCATGAAATTGTTAGGTGATAGTTGTAGATCCTTCAATGCTGAGCAATTTGAGCTTTGTTTCACTGAATTCCATGTAGAAATGAAGTAGATATAGTGATTTAAAGATTGACATGTGAAACTTCATTTAATCGATTTGCTTGATATATGTTGATTCATGTTAAACCGTGCCTGGATTTGTGATGTGTGTTGAGAGATGAACGTGATGATATGATTATTTTGTATTTCTGAGACATTTGTTCTTGGCCTGGGAAGAACATGATGAACATGATGAATATGCTAGGGTTACGTTTCCAGAATTTCATTTGATCTTGCCTAGCGCGTTTTGGTTGTTGTGCATGTGTTTTTGTGAAAGCTGGACATGTAGTGGTCCATGTGGCGCTTACAAGGCATTTTGATTGGCCAGCATTGCTTCCCTTATCCACGTGCGTTTAATGAAACGCAGTGTTTTGATGTTTGGCGCCAGCTTTTTTCAAAACTATCCTCCCTTCGATCTTGGCTCGTGACAATCCAAATATGCTTCACATGCATTGTTTCCTATTCTTCATATATTCATGTGCTATGCTTTTCATGTGTTTTTTTATTTTTCCTCACTTTAAAAATTCATAACTAAGTGAATATTGATCCAAATAATGTGGGATTTTTTACATCATACTCCTTATTGTTTCTAGTTTTTTATGAGCATTTTCCAGAAATTGTGCTTGGCTGAAAATCAATTGGTGCTAGGGTTCGTGTGCATGTGTCATATTTTGTACCTTGCTTGCCATATGCTTTGTGAAATGATGAGTTTTTATCCAATGCCTATGAAATTTGACATGCTTAAAATAGACTTCATGCTGGATATTTTGGTGTTGAGTTTACAATTTTATCATGTGCCATTGCTGAGATATGATCTTGTGAATGTAGGTGTGACAATGTGTGTCACACCTTGTGATGTCCAACCTGCTTAATTTATTTGCCTTGCCAAATAAATTCCAAATGCCTTGATTTTTTGTATGATACTTGCTATGCATGTTGTGAATGATCATGGATTTTCTTGGAATTTTTGGATTCATTTCTGATTTGTTTGAGATTTTTCATTCTGGATGGTCATTTGTGCACTTTTGAATGGTCTTGAATTTCAATCATTTGTGAAATGCCTGTGCTTTATCCTATGAATGTGAAATTTTGCACATTGTTTCTAGACATGTTGGAGATTGTTTTGGCTTTGATTTGAGGTTTTTACCTTGTTCCAATTCTGTTTTAGGCTTGTGCTAAGTTGGTGTAACATTTGGTGTCATATGGAAGCTTGTTTTAATTGCCTTGTCTTATACAATTTGATTACCATGCCTAATCATGTCCAAATGCTCTAATTTTTTGTGTGATGATCATGTTGTGTGTTCTGTTTACCCATGATTTTTGCCAAAATTAATTGAAGCATTTTTGAATTAATGTGCATTTGTTCATTCTATTGTCACAATGTGGTTACAATGTGCATACCTTGCCATATTTGTTTCATGAAATGAATTTGGTGATCGACATTGGGATGAGACCTTTTGGATGATGTTCTTAATTGATTGAAGTTGATTCATGTCAATTTTCATGTTCTGTTTTGAATTTTTTCTCCCTCTTTGACCCTAGGCCTTGACCTAGTGGTTTGCCTCTCATGTTTGAGCTTTGATTTCAGGTTAAGAAGCATTTGCCAAAATTGATGATGCTCACTCATTTGGATTGATTAATTGGTTGACTACTAACTTTGTGTGTTTTGTAGGGTTGTTAACTCATTTGAGTTTGACTTGTTGGCTTATGCCTTTGCTCATTGGGTTTGACTGTTGATATTCATGTTATCTGTTTGTCTGTACAGTTGAACTGACTTGTGTGATGTTTCAACAGGTACATAAGTTGCTTAAGTTCAATTTGAACTTGCTTTTGCTTGGTTGCTTAACCACATAGGTATAACTTTCTGACTTCATGTAGTCTGGAAGACCTGTCCTGTTACTTGGGCAGGCACCTGTCTGAAGCCTTCCTTAAGAGGCAATGCTTGTGTATGTTTATTTTTGTGCCAAGCAGGAAAAGTCCTTTGATAAGGCAATTGGCAGATAAAAGAGATGTGTAGTCCATCTCCTGCTATTCAGTGTGTCATCCACTTTGCTCACACACCTTGTGTTGATGCATTATGGATATTAACCCAAGATCTTTGTTGTGTCAGTCATATGTGGAGAAGAGTTCCAACTTTCTGAACTCCCGCACTTTCATTTGTCTGAAGCTCTCCCAGGCCAGGGATAAGAGCTGTGAGGTCTTACCCTCACTTCCCATTTCATCTGCTTCACCCTAACTCTCAATGTTAGGGTTAAGAGCTAACATCACCCTGTTACAGTGGCTTGTTTGTCGAGGTTGACATGACCCCTCGACTAAAGCTTAACCTTGTGTGAGCCCATCTGTTCGTATATAGTGTGTGTGCTTGCTCTTGTGTTTGTATGACTTTGCCTGTGCTGTTTAGGATAGCTTGCTCCCTGTGCAAGTTAGATAGAAACCTTAACCTAGGACCATGGTGAATTCACATGATAACTATTAGGCTCGAGTTAGTCTCCCTTCTAGTTTGTCATTTCCCAGTCTCTGGTTAGGAGAAAGTTTCTCCCCTGTTAAGGGGAACTACGTTGCCCTGATCCTCATACCAGATGAGGTACGTAGGCAGGAGATCGTACGAGATCTCTCCGGGCACCCTTTTTCTTTTTGTGTGTGTTTGCTTGACAGCTAGCAGGCTCGAGTACCAGACTCCCTGTTAGCTTGTTTGTTCAACTTTTTTGTTGCTTTTGACGATTCAGCGTCCGGTTAAACCCTTTGTGTGTGTAGGAGTCTGACGTAAGCCCAGCGATTGGCAGTTGGTTTCCTGTGTGCGTTTGTTGGTTTGGAGTCTGATGTAAGTCCAGCGATTGACATTCGGTTTCCATGTTTGCCTGTTTGTGTGGAGTCTGACGTAAGCCCAGCGATTGGCAGTCGGTTTCCTGTGTGGGTTTTGTTTGGCGTGCGTGAGCCGAACTACGGTAGCTCTGATTCTCATTCCAGATGAGATACGTAGGCATAGGATGCGATATCCTAGCGAGCCCTTTCCCCTCTTATTCCACCTGTGTCTTATTCTAGTGTGTGCGTGCATTCTTTTGAGCAGTGTTTAGCAACCTTTCTTCTATCTTTTTGAGCGTGGATCCCGTCGAGTACGACGGATGCGTAGGGGTGCTAATACGTTCCCTTCGCATAACCGACTCCCGATCCCATCTCTCTCTGGTCGCGAGACCATGTTCTTTCCAGGTTTACTTCGAGCGTTTCCTTTCCCTCTTTTGGGATAAATAACGCACGGTGGCGGCTCTGTTTGTTTTGTTTTTGCCCGCCGGTTGTTTTTCGCGGATGCGACAATATGAATATGAAAAGGCTTTTCAAAAGTTTCTGAAAAATGGGATAGAAAGAAGCAGAATGGCCTCTATGATTTATGGAGTCAGTCAGAATAAGAAAAGAGGAATAGGATATGATTCTAATGAAGACAAATACATATCTTCTGCAAATGACAAACCTAAATCCTCATTTTCTTATCACTACACACATGCACAAACACAAAGTTTTACTAATGCTAGAAAACTCAAGGTTTTAAGAAACTCTAGGAGAACTAATCACAAGGGACCCAAATGATTTTGGGTACCAGAGGATAAGATAGTTTATGTTGCAGATATCATATGCAGCAGAGTTGAGACACCAATCATGGTACTTGGACTCTAGGTGCTCGCGACACATGACGGGAAGAAAGCATATGTTCCAAAGCCTGAACTTAAGGATGCTGGCTTCATAGGTTTCAGAGGAAATCAGAAAGGAAGAATCAGAGGCTCCGAAACTATTGGTAATGGATCTCTTCCTTCTATATTTGATGTTCTATATGTAGAAGGATTAATGCATAACCTGTTGTCAATGAGCCAATTAACTGATAATGGTTATGATATAATATTTAATCAAAAAACATGTAAAGCAATTAATCAGAATAATGGAACAGTTATATTCACTGGCAAGAGGAAAAACAACATTTACAAAATAAATCTTTCATATCTAAAAGATCAAAACGTAAAATGTTTAATGTCTGTAACCGAAGAGCAATGGGTATGGCATAGACGCTTGGGCCACATTAGCATGAGAAGAATCTCTCAGCTAAATAAACTCGAGTTAGTCAGAGGTCTACCTAAACTGAAGTTTTCTTCAGATGCTCTGTGTAAGGCATGTCAGAAAGGAAAATTTTCAAAAACATCTTTTAAAAAGAAAAATGTTGTTTCTATCTCTAAGCCTCTGGAACTTCTTCACATTGATCTGTTTGGACATGTTAAGACAACTTCAGTCAATGGAAAGAAGTATGGACTGGTCATTGTTGATGATTTTAGTCGTTGGACATGGATAAAATTCCTAAAGCACAAGAATGAGTCTCACTCTATATTCACTAGCTTCTGTTCTAAAGTGCAAAACGAATTTGACTCTAAAATTATCAGAGTCAGAAGTGATCATGGTGGCGAATTCGAAAATAAGTTCTTTGAAGAACTTTTTGATACTAATGAAATATCCCATGAATTCTCCTACCCTAGAACTCCACAAGAAAATGGGGTTGTAAAGAGTAAGAATAGGACACTCAGAGAAATGGCTAGAACCATGATTAATGAAATAAATGTGGCTAAGCACTTTTGGGATGAAGCAGTAAATACAGCGTGCTATATTCATAATAGAATCTCTGTAAGACCTATTCTGGAAAAGACTCCTTATGAATTGTGTAAAGGAAGGAAACCCAACATTTCTTACTTCCATCCTTTTGGTTGCTCCTGTTCTATTCTTAATACTAAAGAACATTTGAACAAGTTTGATTCAAAAGCACAAAAAGCTAGTATGTTAGGATACTCAGAACGCTCTAAGGGCTACAGAGTATACAACACAGAAACCAAAATTGTGGAAGAATCAATACATGTCAGATTTGATGATAAGCTTGACTCTGGAAAGTCAAAGCTAGTTGAAAAACTTGCCCATTTGGAGATAACTCTTGCAGGTTTTGATGAAAAGACTAAAGAATCTGAGGAAACTGAAAAGCAAAATCCAGAAACAACTGCAAACTCAACTATTCAGAAAAGATCAAGAAATCGGCCATACGTCTCTGAAGAATTAATTCTGGGAAACAAGGATGAACCTGTCAGAACAAGGTCTACATTCAAAGTATTTGAAAAAACTCCTCTGGGACTAGTGTCTCTGATTGAGCCTACTTCCTGTGATGAGGCACTTCAAGACAATGACTGAATTCTGGCAATAAAAGAAGAAATTGATCAATTCACAAAGAATGATGTCTGGGATCTTGTTCCGAAGCCAAAAGGAACTCATATTATTGGAACAAGATGGGTATTCAGAAACAAACTAGACGAAAAGGGAGAAGTAGTCAGAAACAAAGCACGACTGGTGGCACGATGAAAGGCTCATCGTGGCGTGATTCATCCCAACATGGCGCGATGATGCGAAAAATTCGGACACACTTTGATGTCTTAAATAGAGAGTGTTGGCTACTTTTTTAGGGTTCCAAAATTGATATAGAAAGTGACAACTGAAGTTTACCAAAGTGACGATTTTGAGGATTTTGGAAGCCATTGAAGACCGGATTCTCTCTGAATTTTCATGTTCTCTCCATCTAAATCATGGTAATTGTTATAATCATTATGAGTAGCTAGATTCATTTATATTAGGTCCTTTTAGACGAACCTTCTTATACTTGTTGGGCCATATTGTTGTTTGAAGTTAATTGAATTATTTTATGTTATTGTTATTATTTAATTATTTTTTATCTTAATGTTTTTTATGTATTGCCGAATGTATGAATTGATTTCAGATGAGTGGGGATTTCTGATCATTACGATCTAGGACAATTATTCAACTTAGTAATTAACTAGGAATATGTAATTATAAGTTATGACTTTTGAATTAACAAACTTAGAACGTCTAATTTAACTCTAAATTGGCCTAAGGAATTATGAAATTATTGTGTAGATTAGTGAGTTGTATACCAAAAAATTGGATGCAGTGGTTGTGTTAATTATCCATAATACTTTAACATATTATAAATTTGATTAATGAATAATTCATCAACAAATATGAAAAAGGGATTCGAAAGGCCTTTAGTAACTGAAATCAACTTCGTTAATTTCTCGTTTTTATTCTCAAACCGAATAACTCTGAACCTCACCCCCCTTGTTAGTTACCTTATTAAAATTAACAATCCTAGTGGAGACGAATTTTATTTTATTACTTTGATGAAACTAGTACACTTGTTAGAATTGTCCATCACAACTTTTTGAAGAAAGTATTAATAATAATATGCAATGAATCAGAAAATGAAAGAGTTGCGTCATAAAAGACCTTCACTAATTTCAAAAACACTATGTTCTCGATCAATATTCATAGGAACATCAACTCTTTCACTATCAAGAAACACACTAAATGAGTTATCTTAATATCAAGGTCGGTTAAATGTCTTTTCATATTTGACAGCAACTTATAACATCAAATATGTGGAATTCCACTTTGTTATCACATCAAGCGCTATCATTGTCTTACTATTTATGTTACAATCAGGTGTACACCTTTTAAAGGAAGATAATATAGCTATATATGACTTAACAAACTTACTGGTAACCCTTGCCTTACAAATGAATTCATCCATTGTTTTCAACTCATCACTAACAATCAAGTTTAAAATGTATATTTTGCACCTCATATGCATGTACTCTCTCTTTATAAAAGTATCACCATTCCAATCACTCATTCTTCTAATTAGATATGTGAGTGCAACATTATTATCACATGCATTGTCAATAGTTACAATAAAATTTTGTAATCCCCCACTCTTTCAAGCATGTCTCTGCATGCCTTAAGTTCTTACCAATTTTTCCCCATTGTGATCCAAAATCAAATTAAAACACAATATTTTCTTATTCATCTCCCACCCCTCATCAATGTAATGACAAGTTAGACACATGTAATTCAAACTTTATACTGATGTTCAACAATCAATGGTAAAAGAAACCATTTGTTTATATGAGAACAATATGCTCTTCAACATCTATTTTTCATAATTATACAAAAGCATACAATCTTTAACAACAGTGACACGTGTAGGAACTTTATATCTAGGACAAACCACACTAACAAAATACCTAAATCCTTCATTTTCAACATGTTTAAAAGCAAACTCATCCATAATTATCATATTTGCAAGGGATAATCGTGTTAGTTCTTCACTAAATTTGACACATTTAAAATTAACAGTGATATTAGGGTCATCTTCACTCTCTTTCCCAAGTACAATTGTTTGTTCATGCTAATGGTTCCATTCCTAAAACTATTACATGCATAAATTTTGCTACAAAAGATACACGTAGCCTTACCATTGTCCATTTATGAAGTACAACAAAGCATTAGAACTTTGTATACTAGGCTTTCTTTCAATACATATACATATGTATCTTCTGGAATTATACCTTCACTTATTCCTAGTAGTGTTGGTATTTGAGCTTGAGGTGCTTTTATTCTGCTTGCGTTGGAATACTGATATTTAGATAAGGAGGGATGGATCCACTTGTTGAAGAAGAATTAGCTTTTGTGTTGCTGCATGTGACACTTTCACTTTCCATTTGTCTCAATTTTCAATTACCTAGAACAAAAAAACCTTGGTAAAATAGACACAAGATCAAAAGATCCAACGCAAAAGTATAATAAGGAGACTTAGGAGGAGAGATGTATCATGTTGGAAGGTTGAGAAAAGTCTTACATAAACTAGAAAAGATTGACGTCTCTATATTAGCTACAAGAAAATAATTTTTTGCAATGAACAAGGTAGATTCATTGTGACCTTTAAGATGCATTGAGCCACACTTATCAACAAACATATGTTAAACCAAGGTTACATATGTTTATTGGTACCAAAAAATAATTCGATGCATCAAAGAGAAGATATTTTTTATTTGAAGGACCCAAAAGAGAAAATATTACACAAGTAACAACCGGGAAACAAAAGATCCCATGCAATCATTCT
This sequence comes from Lathyrus oleraceus, assembly GCF_024323335.1. Classification (NCBI taxonomy): domain Eukaryota; kingdom Viridiplantae; phylum Streptophyta; class Magnoliopsida; order Fabales; family Fabaceae; genus Lathyrus; species Lathyrus oleraceus. The sequence continues at coordinate 382,800,284 of NC_066579.1, read as the reverse complement.
CTAACAAGTGAGAAATGAAGTCAGGGCAAGCATCAAAGGTAAACATCAGCACAATAGTTGGCATTTCAATACACATGCTTGATTTCATTTTCATCGATTCGATTTGGTTTTCAAACCAAATTAGAAAAACCGCTTTCCTTGTTTGATTTGATTTGGATGGTTTACTTAATCGGTTTTTTATTCGCTTACATCCCTAATTATAAGATTATTAGGGGTCAAAATCTATTTTTACATTAAAACAATTAAGTGACCTCAATAGTAGTTTAGAAAGATTCGACTATATTGGATTTGTCGAATCTTAAATCAACTCGGCTCAAATTTGAATGTAAGTGCCAATAAGAAACATCTTAAAACAATTGGTGTATGAAGACTAGCGATTTAAAGCACAGCCAATAATACAATAGAATTGAATAAAAGTACTACACTTTTCTCAATGATATTTCATATATAAGGAAAGAAGTAAACAATCCTATTGAGCACTTCCACACATAATGGACGAAAGAATCAAATTGTTTGGAGACAAAATCATATTGATTTCCTAATTTGTTCATTAGAGGAAAGCTTTTTTCTTTGTGATTAGAGGGAAGATAGGTCCACATGCCATTTCTTAATGTTTTATTAGCACCAACCAACCAAGTAAGTTGTGGTGGTTCATAGTGCATGATTCTAAGGTGCAATATCATTGATTTAACAAGCTTAAAAAGAAAAGCTATTTTTCTTATATGCCTATACAAATGACGCACAAAGTTGAAAAATTGCACTTTAATGAGTGGTGATTGTTGAGCTAAGGAAAGAAGTGTGTTGTAGAGAATACATTTGAAGCATGAAAAAGCTACCTAATAAAGGTGCAACATGAAAACTCAATGAATTTAGTGGGGAAGAAAAGTACAGCTTTAAGACTGTTTTGAAAATGACATCACAAATAGGTGAGTGTTGAGTGCCTCAGTGACCCATAGTATAGTCATGTCCTCAAATGTTGAACCTAAAAACTAGCTTCCATGACCAACTTATCAAAATACACACCTCATAAGATATTCTCCTAAATGGAAAAAATGAAATAACTGGATGAAACTTATTGGCTAAAAAAGACAAAAAAATATGTTGAAACTTGTTGCAGATTAGTAATAGAAACTACACAAGTCTTCCCTTAAAATGGAACACTGATGTTTAGAAAACCAAAACAAGAGTATTTAGAGATAACACCAATCTAAAGTATACAATGCTAACTGGTAATTATTTTAAATAGTATGTATCAGAGAAAATCCAACAATATAGGATAGAGATAGAGAGAAAATCATAGTGACTTCCCTTCATCCCTACCCCTAAACTAGCTCAGTCTGTACCAAACAAATTTCAAATCAAATATGGAACAACAATATGGCAAGTCTGAAATACCTGAAAATCTAATCATGAGATGCAATTTTTGTCCCTGCAATGAGTTTCTCCTCGTACAAGTTTAATAGATAAGACGACTTCTTCTCAAAACGTTTTATAAACCTATCAAGAAACATCTTCTCAGACGGTACAAATGGAGAAGTTAAGCTTGCGTTCTTATTTCTCAAACCATTCATCAAAAGAAATTGCACAACCGAGGCCCTTGGAATGATCCTTTTTTCCAAACTTAAGCTAAAAAGCGTGGGTTGTTTGGCAAGGGCCATAGCATCCCAGCCCAATTGATTTACCCAGAAATTCATGACTAAATCAATCTTGTCAATGGACCTTAACATACAATAAGGTTGCTTTTTAAATGCTTCATTGACATCTTGATCAGACCAACCCCATTTCTTATAGGTATCAACTTTTTTGTTCCACCTGGTTTTGGGTACCGATGTTTTGGCAATCAATGCTGCACCAAAACTTATTTTTGAAGGATTAAACCCCAAATCTTTTAATTCCTCCACTAAACTCACCATGTCACGCACCTGCAATGTCCGGTTCCTGTTTCGAAGAATTTTGGCAATGGTTGTGTGGGCTACTCCATTCTCAATGAGCGTTGTAATGTTACGCGACACAAGAGGGTGATAGAGTACATTTGGAGCCTGAATTGCAGAAGCAATAATGTCCTGGTCTGATCGCAGGAATGTATAAAGCAATTCATAGGTTGGGGCTATATGATTCTCCAAGCTGGGACGCAAGATTCTAGGGTTCTCGCTGACAAGATTAACAACGTCAGAGATAGAAGCACCTTTGGAGAGAAAAAATAGAAACTTTGGCAAGACCCTTTTGGAGAAGTTGCATGAAAGCAGCCACGGTTCCTTGGCAATGATGTGGCGTAACTGGGAAATAGAGAAACCGTAGTCTGTGAAGAAGTTGATAACAGAGTCAGGATTTTGGGTGGTTTTGAAATTAAGACGGTAGGTGGAGCAAAGTTTGGAAGCGGATTGTGGGGAGAAATCGAAATTGTTGATGAGGTAGGAGACTTGGAATGGGGTTGATTCGAAATGTAGAGAGGATGGTGATTGTTGTGGGGAAGGTAAGCAGTTGAGATGGGTTAGGGTTTTGATGGGACATATACTGAACTTCAACATGATGATGATGATGGAAGGAATGAAAATTAAAAGAGAGGGATATGAAATAATTTTAGTTGGCGGCGGTCGAAATGCTTGGCTCGCTCAAGTTCTCATGAATAGGTTGGATAAGGTTACGCCTGTGAGAGTTACAGTAAATCTCAGACAAGTAAACTTATCAAACTTACATCGGAGTTCAACCAATAGGGTGAACTAGCTTGATTTTTGTTACCAAAAACTCCCTATATTTTGTTTCAATTATATTCACGGTTGATTATTTTCTTTAAATAATATTAAATTCTATATTATTTTAATTTTAGTGGCTATTATAAAATTCTCAATTTCACTGATTACCGTGAACACAATATTTTAATCAATATTTATCTTTTTTATTTTCAAATTTAAAACTTATATGATTAATATTATAATTATTTAATATATTTAAATTTAAATGCTCATAATTGATTTTACACTTGAATAATTTATTTTTAATTTACATTTATATTTAAATATATTTTATATTGTATCTTGAATTTTTTAATAATAATAATAAGTGATTATTACGATTTTATCTATGTGGTCTGGAAAAAATAATAAATAAAAATAATTATTTAAATTTTTAATATTCGTTAAAAAATATTTTAATAGATCTGGATTATTTTATTTTATTTTATAAAAAGAAAAATATTATTTATATTATTTATATTCAATTTTTGTATTGGTATGATAATTGAGTAAAGTGATGTGCTATTAATATTGGTAATTATTATTGTCAATATGGTGAGTAAAAAACAATCAATGTTAATAATAAATCTTTATAATTATTATTTTTTATTATTTAATTTAAAAATATTTAAAATCGGAAAATTCTACATATTTATTTATCATATAAAAAAATTGTATTAACTATTATTAACGTTATTATTAAAATTTAATTAAAATAAAGTAAAAAAAATTGTATACCTATAAAAAAAAATTGTATTGATATCTTTAACATTATTCTATTTGTAAACTTTTAGATGGTTGATGGATAATGGGTACGGAAGATTTAGTACATAAATATGATAGTAAAATATTTCATCTCACAAGGTCTGAATTTATTTAATTAATTATTAATTTTATTTGAGATATCAATTTACTTTTATTTGAGAAAAAAAAATTATTATGAATGGTTTATATCTTAAAAAACAAATCTTGAGAAACAAATAACTGTTTTATATATAAAAATTTAAAATGAATAATTTATTTAATACAACATCAAATAATTTTTATTTTAATATATTTTATTCATTTGTATTGCATAAATTTCATTTAATATATTTTATTGAGATTAATTGAAATACACTAGCAGTGTAAAAGGGTTTTACACCATCAGTTAATTAAACTCTATTTTATTATGAATTAATTATTTAAGATATTTTATTATGAATTAATATATTTCATTTAAATTTTAATGTATATTATTTATTTTTGTTGTGCATAAAAATTGTAATATTATTCTTCATGTGACAATTTTTATATAATTATTAAATATATATACAAGTAGTTTTTTGCATTATGACTATAATCTACTTTTAATATATAAAAGTTAATTACCACCATAATTACTTAATTACCCTAATTACAATCCATAATACAACTACTTTCATGTTCCTATAAGTAATTTCGTACTAAACTCTATTTATACTACTAAAAAATATTACCGTTATTTTATTGTTGTTGCAATCTTATCATTCCAAAATGAAATCAATATTCTGAAATTAAATTAATTATTATTGTAGTTTTTTTGCCAAATATTATCGTTACTTGATTTTCTTTAAATGACAAAATGAATATTTAATTGTATAATTATATGTTATTAAATTATAATTTTAAAATTAAAAATAACTATTTAATATAGTTGATTAATATTAATTGAGTAATTTAATATTATTGTTAATTTACCTACCAATTAATTATTATTATTGTTATTATTATTATTATTGATATTTACCCGCCATATATGATAAGAATATTTTTAAAATTTAAATAGTATATTTATTATTTGATTTGATTTGATTTAATTGAGATCCAAACTCTATAAATTAAAATCGGTTACTTATTATGAACAATAATATAGGATCATTCCAATGTCAATCTATTATTAATTGAATTTTACGTAGATGTAATTTTGCAATAACACGCTGGCATATTTTATCCTTTCAACAGAATAATTATGCAATGGTAAAAGATGGCCAATGACTGCTGAATTTATGCATAACTCTATGGTGGAGGTACATTGTTATACATAAGTTAAAATGTTAATAGTTTATCGAGTTGTAAAGTTCAGATTATCACTCATGGTTGATATTTTATTTTTCCATTAGAATGGAGAAGATGATCCAATGGTTTATCCTGATGAGCTTGAAATGCTGTTGAATAAGAAAATGGCTTTTAGAGTTAAGGTGCAGCCAACGTTTTCCCAAGCGTTTGTTTGGAAGCTTTGTGATGATGAAGCCTTTGTTAAAGAGATTGAAAATGACTACATAGTAGAAGACGTATAATATTCACTTAATTCATGTATTATTTAAACATTTAACAAGTATAATAAATATTCGATGTTTCAATGTGCAGAATCAGTCTAAAACTGAATATGCAAAGTTGGTCCCTAACAAAGAAAATTTGGAAACTTCCGCAGTAAGTATCTTCATTTGTTAACATAATAATTTTCTATGATAAATATTGTATTATTATAATTCATTTTATATCTGACAATTAATTTTTTATATTGCAAGCAAACATTATTTGCATCTGATGAAAATGATCCATACGACTAAATTATAAATAGATTATTGCATGTCATGTTTGGTTTCAGCATGCCTAATGGTGTTAGAAATTAAAAAAACAATTACATAAAAATTTATTATGAAATCCTTCAAAACTAATTATAGAAAACACATAGAAACACATTTTTTTACAATTTTTTTCAAAGTCTAATACATATGTTAAAATTGCAGGTAGTTCAGAAATGTTAGAGCAATGTTTGAATCTTGCATTCAACTGAATTAAGGATTTATAAAAAAAAACAAGGTATAATTATCATATACAGTGAATTGTCTTTTGATTAGTAATGGAAAATCTACATTGTTTGTTTGAAATGATTAAGTTAAGCATGCAACTATACTTTTTACCAATCTCACGTCATCATATATAGTATTATAACTCAACATATTTAAATTATTTATTTGCCAAAATATAGTTGGGGGTTGAAATGAATAATTATGTCCACTGCCTCCTTTCTATTGGCTAGGTCAGTGAAGTATTAAAATAATTCAGCCGTAAGATAATTAATGTTATGCATGATTTGTAATAAATCAATAAGAATATCAATTCTTTATACATTTAGTTGTACAAGAAAATGATTGTAAATAATTAAAGTGGGCTAAGAAAATGGGCCCCACTAAATCCCACTATATATTATATAAAATATAATTAAAAAATTGATTCAAATATATCAAAATACATTAAAAGAGAGTTTTTCATTGGGTAAGGTGATGTATGATATGAGTAATTTTCAATGGGTGAATTATTTTATGGATTTGGGATAAAAAGAGAATTTTGAAATCTTGAATTATGGTGTGGATTTGGAATAAGAGGTGGATTTCCAAAATATGGGGTGTTTTGTTGATTTGGGATACAAAGAGGACTTCCATCAATTTGCATAAAATTGGAGCATGTGTTATGTTGATTGAGGTTCATTTTCAAATGAAATGTGTACACAAAAAAATTAAAATTAAATAAAATAAATTGGTCAAATTTAGACTAGATGTGAGTGAAAAATGTGATAAAATAAATTACCTATTTATACTACTAAAAAATATTACCGTTATTTTATTGTTGTTGCAATCTTATCATTCCAAAATGAAATCAATATCCTGAAATCAACTTAGTTATTATTGTAGTTTTTTAAGGTTGCAGACAGGTTTTGAATCATCACTTCCTAAAAGGTTGCGGGCAGGTTTTGTATAAACCCAGTTTTTTAAGGACCAAAGAATTGTACGAAGTTAAATCATTTTTGTTGTTGGACTTATTTCTCACAATTTTAACTAAAATTGTGAACCTTTTGTTTCAATATCTTTTGTTGCATTAAACCTTACTGTATCAATTGCAATTAATTTCAACATTTGGTAGTATTCATTACTATATTTTAAAACAAATGAGGTTCTGGTATTTCTTTTACATGGTTTATGTATTTTGGTTAAATAATCATTTATTATGAAGGTTAATATTTGCGCTTTTATACCTCAAATTAGTAACAGATTGGAAAATTTCATCAATTACTAAATAAATATATTTTTATTTCTTATGTCTAAAATCTCAATAATAAATGAAATGTTTATTCATAACATTAACAATGGAATATTTATTATATATCAATATATCAATAAATTGTAAAAATATTTTTGTATTATATTTTTTTATTATTTCCTTAATATAGTATACAAAAATTAAGCAAATTATATTACTATAAATTAATAATGTTTTACTTTATTATGTCCCAAACTGGAAAAAGTTATTTGTGAAAAAATTTTGAACTCATTTATTGATCATTTAACATCCATTACATTAAAAATAACTCTTATGCAATAAATTTGTGTACGTTGATCCAACCATATATATATATATATATATATATATATATATATATATATATATATATATATATATATATATATATATATATATATATATATATATATATATATATATATAATATATATATATATATATATATATATATATATATATATATATATATATATATATATATATATATATATATATATATATAAACAAAAAAATATATTATATTTTAATTTTTTTAAAATAAATTATTGCACTTGCGTGACCCGTGCGAACACACGGGTCCTTTACTAGTTATTATTGTATCTTAATATTATGCATAGTTATTTCTAAAGATATTGCTATGTAGACCAGTTAATAAAAATAATAAGATTTACAAATGATATGTATTACTAGTTTGTTGTGTTTAAAATATTTTTTAATTAGACAATATTGGTGCATTTTGTGTGTTTAATCTCAAGTCATATTTGCTCATCTGATTCAAATCATATTTTTCTCTTGATTCGAATCTAACTACTTTTTTCAACCATTTTGTATGCTTAATCTCAAGCACATATAAAAGCTTTTTGTCATCATCTATCATTCTGAACATATTTTTCATTGTGATCGTGAAAATCAATTTTTTCTGTTTTAAGTGTTCAAAGTCTTGCTACGAAATTCTTGCATCTTTAACTTCAATTGAGTTCAGATCTTGATAACGAGAGTTCTAAGATTGATTGGAGGAGGCACGTACTTGAAACTAATCATTCTTGGAGATCTTGTTGAGTTTTTCAGGTTTTTAGCAAGATTTTGGGATTGTCAATGGTGGTGACAAATTCCATTGAAAAAAAGTAGGTTATTCTCTCCAACATTGTCTTAGTAGTAACTGTATGGAAGACTACAGATAAGGCGAGGTTCTTCTCAGATCTTAGGACAATTTCACCGCTCAAGGAATCGGTAGGATTAAGGGGTTAATTGCTACACACGAGGCTTGAAGCAGAATTTGTATTATTGAAAGATTCAAGAAACATATTCGAGTAAAGATTACATAGAAGAGTTTAGCAAGTGTGTTGTATATAAGTCAATATCCAAATTAGGATATTTATTTTCTCAGTTGTATTTTATATTGGTGATTGTATGAACTCTTGGAAATATTTTTCAAATAACAAAGAATTATGCAAGTTCCAATGGGAAACCATTGAAGAATGCATGTAGGCAAAGCGAGGACGAACGTCAGAGCACTATAAATCTCAGTGTCTTCTCTCTAAATCTTACTCTTGCATTTAAATTTGTAGTGATTGCATGCTTAGGTTTTTCAATTCCGTCGTATTATATCATTTTGATCTTGATAGCAATTTATTACGTAAGCATTAGGTTTTGTTGGAATTGGAAAATTTGTTAAGCAAGATTTTGATTGATAATCTGGGAACGGATAGAATTTAGAACTCCACAAATTGAATTATCGTGTACACTTCTCGTGACTACACAAATTGAATTGATGCATACCAAACGTTTCATCATTACAATCTTTGATATTTGCGAAATGAAACATGTTCAGTTAATCAATATGCATTTGTATAATTTTCATTTTCGCATCAAACCTTTCGCTCGCAACTTATTTTTAAAAACACTCTGATTTTGGAAAATGGCGGTTGAATTTTAATTTGGATCTATTCACCCCCCCCCCCCCCCATTGCTAGACCATTTTTCTACTTGCATATTTGCATCCAACTATTGGCATCAAGAGTTGGTCTTTTGATTATGTATAATCGACATCCAAAAGTTTATGAATATGTCGGAAGACGACGATCATAAGGGAGCGTATAATAGATCACCAGTTTTCAAAGGCGAAAAATATACATATTGGAAATTGATAATGTATATACATTTGTTATCGGTTGACAAAAAATTTCGGTGTGTCGTCACCAGATGACCATTTATTCCCAAGGGTGATAATGACATTATTAAACATCCAAAAGATTGGGATGATGCTGAAACCAAAAAGGCTTCATATGATTCGAAAGCGAGGAACATATTTATTTTAACATTAAGTGCTAAAGTGTTTTATTCGATTTCACATCATGCAAGTGTTAAAGGTATGTGGGATGCTCTTCAAACTCTATGAGGGAACGAAGTACGTCAAGGATTCTAAAATCGATATATTTACAGAGGAGTTTGAACTATTTCGTATGAAACCCGAAGAATCTGTGGATTCCATGCAAATTAGATTCTTCCATTTAATCAACAAACTGCGAGACTTGGATAAAATCTTTTCCAACAAAGATTGTACTAACAAAATATTGAGATCCATGTGTAGGATGTGGCAACCTAAAGTAATTTCAATAAAAGAAGCAAATAATCTTAGTACTTTGGACATTAAAAAATTGTTTAGAAGAAAGTTGATCAGTCACTGTTTATGTTATGTATTTTGTCACTTATTCGATGAAAATCCAGGTAACTTGTATTATTTTGTCTTAATTAATGTTTTGTTAAGTCTATTTCTTTCACTAATAGTTAATTTTATTGTTTCATCATTTCTAGTGTCATTTCTATTTTTTTGTCGCATTTTACGCTTTGGATATGTGTCTTTTCTGTGTTTCAGGTTCAAGCAGGTACTCAAGCACGATCGAATGTAGAAACCAAGGAGAAACGAACAGAATCAGAAAGAGGTTTTCATGATCTAGTAGTCCTGCTACGGCTGTAGCAGGAAGCCATGAATGTATAGAGTAAAATAATCTAAACAGGGACCTATTACGGCCACTCGTAGCATCGGCTACGGCCCGTAGTAGGGGAGTCTAGCACATAAGCAAACATTCACCAAAATAATGGCCTGCTACAGCCACCCGTAGCACCTGTTACGGGTCGTAGCAGGGGACCTGGGACAAGACCATTAAAATAGTGGTCTGCTACGGCCACCCGTAGCACTGGTTACGGGCCGTAGTAGGCATGCGTGAAAAAAGTCCAATTTTGACTTTTCTGTTGTTATTCCTAAGTGAGGGGAATTTTGGTAAATTATGAGGCGGATGTGATGGACTTTTGTGGATCTGTTTGAGGAGAGAGAAGACTTGACTATTAAAAGGGGAGTTTTCAGACAAGATGAGACAACTTTTAGAGAGCAAGAATTCACATGATTCAGAATTAGAGAAATCAAGGTTTTAGGAGGAACGGGATTTTTCATGAGCATAAGCAATTGGAGATCAAAGTTCATCTGAATACTTGTAATGTCTCCATTTTATATTTTGATTTGCTTGAATATTATGAGTAGATAAACCCTTCAATACTATGGGGGTCCCTGATTTGAATCTGTAATAACTTTGAGTTTATATTTGCAGTGACAATATTATTTTTCATAATTACTTTAATCTTGTGATATGTTTAATGCTTTCTCTTTTAGAACAATTGAGATTGTTATATGATTATCAATTAGGTTGGACAGTCGTTGATAATGCTTTCGTGAGATTATTCTACAATAGATATTACCTAGAACTAGGGATACCCTGTAGGAACCAAATTGTTCTCGATATACTAAGGTTTAATTTCATCGGTAATTTTCTATGGACATAGAGATTATGGTTGAATGATTAAAGGTTTTCTCACCAAGACCTCGGGAGAAAACACCCTTGAGACTGGTAGTAATTGATTGATATTTGTTGATGCAATAGTGACTCAGAGTTGTTACATGAACAAATCACACACCCTCCCTAACATATTACTCTATCTCGAAAATCCTTTTCAGCATTATTTATTTTATTTGCAATTATTTTTATACATTTGAATCTAAAACCCCAACACAAGTTTTTGTTTAATTGAACAACAATTAAAACTCAATATTTGCGAGCAGTCCTTGAGATCGACATTCGGGAACTTTCCTCACTATTACTATAAAGGCAACCTAGTACACTTGCTATTTTTTCGATCAAGTTTTTGGCGCCGTTGTCGGGGACTGCCAAAATATAGAGTTTAAATTTAGTTCAATTGAAATTTTGTTGCTCTGCAACTAAAATTTTATTTCTTTCATTTCATTTATTTCAACCCCTATCAATTAATTTGTCTTTGATATTTTTATGCGAGATAAGGGCTCAGCTGAATTTCCTTTTAACGCAAAAATCAAAAGAACTTTGCGTGCAAGACTCATACAAGCTAGATTAGCAAAACTGGAATCAGACAAAGAACAACCAATCGTTCATTCAGAGCCAGATTCAGAGCTGAAAAAGAGCCAAAAAGATAGGACAAAAGGATGGGTGAAAATCCACCACCACCGGAAAGACTGTTAGGTGACTATGGGATGACAAATGCACCAGGCGGTAGGCTAACTATTGTGAACTAATCGGTGAATGTGTCAAACTTTCATATGCATCCCAACACTATTAATCAACTAGAAAGGAGACCATTTTCGGGAAAAATCAACGAAGATGCAAATGAGCATTTACAAAGGTTTTTGACTATGAGAACCACTCTGAAGATAAAAGAGATCTTTCTTTGAAAGATTCATCTTCAAAAGTGAAGAAGTCAAAGGAAGAAAGTGACAACTCTAACGAAGAAGTTTCCAAAGAGGAAGAAATGGGTTTATTCGTCAGATGTTACAATAGATATCTTAAGAGAAACAAGCTCAAGCATACCGACAAAGGTCTAGTGAATTTAAGAAATACTCATCCACCAAAGAAGGATCACAAGAAAGAAGGTGACGAGATTACATGTTACGAATGTGGGAAATTGGGACATTATAGAACTAAATGTCCAAATCTAACCAAACATCATAAAAGCAAATACAATGCTTTCTACAAAATGAAGGGAAAATTTTCCAAAGGTCGTAAAGTCTACATCGCTTGGGAAGAAGGGGTTGAGAGCTCCTCCTCGGATGCCTGCTCAAGTTCAGATGATGAGTGTGCCAACTTTTACTTGATGGCGCGAAAGAAAAGTAGAACTTCAAAGGTATGTAATTCTGATTATGAAAATGAGTATACTTATAGTGAATTGTCTAATGTGTTCAATGACTTGTATGCGGATTCCATTAAAGTGTTTAAGAAAATTTCTCTCCAAAAGGAAATGATTATTACACTTGAACAAGAGATAAATAATCTTAATCATACTTTATATTATTTAAAGGAAGCTCATACATCTCTTCTAGATGAGCATTGTATTATTTCGAATACTTTAGCTGAAAAGATAGAAGTTACGAAATGTGTTTAGTGTCCAATTTGAAATTTGAAATTGAAATTCTTAAGGGATAATTAACACATCTTATCACATTATCTAATACTTATTATAGTTCTTCAAGTGAAAGAGGGAAAGTTTTTAAGAAAAACTCTCATGTCAGTAAGAGAAATAAAAGTAGTGTTTCATCTAAAGTTTTTTTTCATTAATATAGAGATAGGGGTCACATTAGGCTTCTTTGTCATGTTAGGAACATTCAAGTTCCCAATGGTAAAACGACATGGATTCCTAAATATAACTCAATTAACTCTGAAGGACCCACTAGTTGCTGTAAGAACAAATTTAGCTCTACAATGTATCTCTAAGATTTTAATGATAACAAAGGATGAAACAAAAATGGTACCCTAACGAAATTTTTCTAAGTATGCAGGACTCTAATAAAAACAGTCAAATAGACACTCATTAGATACATAATCAAGTTCTAAGATATCAATTAGAAGATACGCACGCAGAAGCTCTGATTCTGATCAACGCAAACACAAGCTAAACAAAAGACATCAGACACTCTGAAGTGGAAGAATGACTCTAGAACCTGAAGACTTACGCTCTGATGAAATGAAGTGAAAGGAAGCTCTGAAGACAATCAGCAACAAACATATATCTGATGATACCCTTCTGAATAGAGACTCTGAAGTTCGATCTATCTAATTTCAGAATACTTAGCTACGAAGGAACCCACTTATGGAAAGAATCTAATTCAGGAAGAAGTTTATGGCCCCCCAAAATTGTTTTGGAAAGAACACAGAGACTAATGACATTAATCATACATTATTGCCCAAGATTCTGACATTAACATCCTTCAACTGTCCTCTCATCACTCCTATATAAAGGATGGAACGCTTCTTAAAGAACCAATCAAAAACACACGAGAATACAATACTTCCACTATATTCATTATTCATTCTCCCACACGAGTTGCTGCTCTAACGTGTGAAATAATTTTTTGCTCTTACATTGTGTAATTTCTGCTTATTTTAGAAGCACCAATCATTATTGTAATCATATTATATTGCTAAGAAATTTCCTCAAGTGACTTGTGAAGTCTATAAACTTGAGAGGGCTAAGAGATCTTTATCCTCTTAGACGATTGTTCGTGTAATCTTTCAAGATTAGTGGATTAAGTCCTTTTTGAAGGCGAAATCACCTTAGCCGGATGGACTGTAGTAACTTTGAATTTCAAGCGAACCTGTATAAAATTATGTGTTGAATTTATTTGTTTCTGCGTGTGTCTAATTTCCAAAAAGTTTTATTTTCTCAAAACAATTCAAACCCCCCTTTCTTGTTTTTCTCAACCTTTAATTGGTATCAAAGTTACGGCCCTGTTATTGATTTTCTAATCAAACACTTAACAGTGTAGAGAGATCCAGCGTGAGAAAAACACTATGGCCAACACCAATGAAAGAGATAGTTACAATGATAAACCTCCAATCTTTGATGGAGAAAATTTTGATTAATGGAAAGATAGAATCGAAAGTTTCTTTCTGGGCTACGATGTTGATCTGTGGAACATAGTTACTATTGGCTACATACCTCTTGTATCTGACGTTGGCGTTGCCATTTCCAGAAACAAGATAACAGATTATCAGAAGCGCGACTTCAAAAACCATCACAAAGCTAGAACAATACTGCTGAATGCCATTTCCTACAATGAATATGAAAAGATCACCAACAGGGAAACAACTAAAGAAATACTTGACTCCCTAAGGATGACTCCCGAAGGAAATTCACAAGTCAAAGAGACAAAGGCTCTGGCTCTAATTCAGAAGTACGAAGCTTTAAAGATGGAGGACGATGAAGCTATAGAGGTAATTTTTTCTAGATTTCAAACTTTAATTGCAGGACTCGAGGTTTTGGACAAAGGCTACACAACTGCATATCACGTCAAAAAGATCGTCAAAAGCTTACCAAAGAAGTGGAGACCCATGGTCACCGCATTAAAACTGTCAAAGGATCTGAACAACATCAGCCTTGAAGAACTAGTTAGCTCCCTCAGAAGTCACGAGATAGAGCTTGAGGAAGATGAGCCTCAAAGGAAGAACAAATCTGTAGCACTAAAGTCCAGATCTGAGAGACGCAAACCAGAAAGGAACAAAGCCTTTCAAGCTGAAGAGGAAGACAATGACGACTCTGAAAAAGAAGACTCTGACGATGAAGAAAAGTTATCCCTTTTAACCAAAAGAGTAAAACAACTCTGGAGAAAAATGAATAATAACTTCAGAAGACCAAGACCCAAGGGAGATCGCTCAGAATCAACTTCCAGAGGCAAATCAAACAAAGAGGTAACATGTTATGAATGTAAGGAAACAAGTCATTATAGAAACAAATGCCCAAAGCTGAAGAAAGAAAGCTCCAGAAGAGAAAGTTTCAAGAAAAGCTCATTTAAAGCCAAGAAGGGACTCATGGCCACCTAGGACGACAGTGGATCTGATTGCTCTAAATCAGACTCTGAAGAACAGGCAAATTTACATTCATGGCTACCACTTCCTGAAGAGGTATTTTCTGATCTTTCTCGCTCTGACCGTGAATCATGCCTTTCTGAATCTTTGAACTCATATCAGAAACTTAAACAAAAATTTAAAGCACTAAAAAGGGTTCTTGAAGGAACCACTGAAGAATGTGAATAGCTTGAGATAATAGTTTCAGAATTAAAAGATGAAAATCTAACTCTGATAAAAGAAAGAGACTCCATAAATAAACAATGTTTAAAACTTGAAGAAGTTTTATCTCAAGCCCCACAAACTTCTAACACAATGATATATAAATATGAAAAATCTTTTCAAAAGTTCCTGAAAAATGGGATAGAAAGAAACAGAATGGCATCCATGATTTATGGAGTCAGTCAGAACAATAAAAGAGGAATATGGTATGATCCTAGTGAAGATAAATCTTCTACAGATGACAAACCCAAATCTCCTTTCTCTTATCACTACACGCATGCACAAACACAACGTTTTACTAATGCTAGAAAACCCAAAGTTCTAAGAAACTCTGGGAAAACTAATCACAAAGGACCCAAAAGATTATGGGTACCAAAGGATAAGATTGTTTATGTTGCAGATATCTTATGGAGCAGAGTTAAGACACCAGTCATGGTACCTAGACTCTGGATGCTCATGACACATGATGGGAAGAAAGCATATGTTCCAAAGCCTAGAACTTAAAGATGTTGGCTTCGTAGGTTTCGGAGGAAATCATAAAGGTAGAATCAGAGGCTCCAGAACTATTGGTAATGGATCTCTTCCCTCTATATCTAATGCTCTCTACGTAGAAGGATTAATGCATAACCTATTATCAATAAGCCAATTAAGTGATAACGGTTATGATATAATCTTCGAGCAAAAGACATGTAAAGCAATTAATAAGAATAATGGAACAGTTCTATTCACTGGCAAGAGGAAAAACAACATTTACAAAATAAATCTTTCAGATCTAAAAGATCAAAATGTAAAATGTTTGATGTTTGTTCACGAAGAGCAATGGGTATGGCATAAACGCTTGGGCCACATTAGCATGAGAAAACTCTCTCAGCTAAATAAACTCGAGTTAGTCAGAGATCTACCTAAGCTGAAGTTTTCTTCAGATGCTCTGTGTGAGGCATGTCAAAAAGGAAAATTTTCTAAAACATCTTTTTAAAAGAAAAATGTTGTTTCCGCCTCTAAGCTTCTGGAACTTCTTCACATTGACCTTTTTGGGCTTGTTAAGACAACGTTAGTCAATGGAAAGAAGTATGGACTGGTCATTGTTGATGATTTTAGTTGCTGGACATGGGTAAAATTCCTAAAGCACAAGAGTGGGTCTCACTCTGTATTCACTAGCTTCTGTTCCAAAGTGCAAAATGAATTTGACTCTAAAATTATCAGAGTCAGAAGTGATCATGGTGGCAAATTTGAAAATAATTTCTTTGAAGAACTGTTTGATTCTAATGGAATATCCCATGATTTCTCCTGCCCTAGAACTCCACAACAAAATGGATTTGTAAAAAGGAAGAATAGGACACTCCAAGAAATGGCCAGAACCATGATCAATGAAGCAAATGTGGTTAAGCACTTTTGGGCTGAAGCAGTAAATACAGCGTGTTATATTCAGAATAGAATCTCTATAAGACCTATTCTGGAGAAGACTCCCTATGAATTGTGTAAGGGAAGAAAACCCAACATTTCTTACTTTCATCCTTTTGGATGCTCATGTTTTATTCTTAATACTAAAGAACATCTGAACAAGTTTGATTCAAAAGCACAAAAAGGTATTATGTTAGGATACTCAGAAAGGCTACAGAGTATACAACACAAAAACCAAAATTATGGAAGAATCAATACATGTTAGATTTGATGATAAGCTTGACCCTGAAAAATCAAAGCTAGTTGAGAAACTTGCAGATTTGGAGATAACTCTTGCAAGCTCTGACAAAAAGACTAAAGCATCAGAAGAAACTGAGAAACAAAATCCATATGCAACTGAAATCTCAACTATCTAGAAAAGATCAAGAAATCGCCCTAACATCTCTGAAGATTTGATTCTGGGAAACAAGGATGAACCTGTCAGAACTAGGTCAACATTCAAAGTATCTGAAGAAACTCCTCTGGGATTAGTATCTCTGATTGAGCCTACTTCTTGTGATGAGGCACTTCAAGACAATCACTAGGTTCTGGCAATGAAAGAACAACTGGATCAATTCTCAAAGAATGATGCCTGGGATCTTGTCCCAAAGCCTAAAGGAACTCATATTATTGGAACAAGATGGGTATTCAGAAATAAACTAAACGAAAAAAGAGAAGTAGTCAGAAATAAAGCATGATCGGTGGCACAAGGTTACAGTCAACAAGAAGGCATTGCCTATAATGAAACCTTTGCTCCATTCGCCAGGTTAGAATCCATTTGTTTACTTGTTTCCTTCGCTGTAAATCATTCCGTCAAATTATATCAAATGGATGTCAAGAGTGCATTTCTTACTGGTTATATATCAGAAGAAGTGTATGTTCATCAACCTCCAGGTTTTGAAAATTCTAAATATCCAGAACACGTTTTTAAACTGAAAAAATCATTGTATGACCTAAAACAAGCTCCTAGAGCTTGGTATGAAAGACTAAGCAACTTTCTCCTAGAACATGACTTTATTAGAGGAAATGTTGACTATACACTCTTCTGTAAAAACATTAGAAATGATCTCATGATATGCCAGATATATGTTGATGACATTATTTTTGGTTCAGCTAACCCCTTTGTGTGTCAAGAATGCTCTGAGCTGATGCAGGAAGAATTTGAAATGAGCTTAATGCAAGAACTAAATTCTTTCTGGGAATTCAAATCAATCAAGCTTCAGAAGCTACTTATGTATATCAAAGTAAATACATAAAAGACATTCTGAAGAAATTCAAAATGGCATAATGCAAACCTGCCAAGACACCCATGCATCCAACCTGCATTCTGGAGAAAGAAGAAGTTAGCCAGAAGGTTTGTCAGAAGCTCTATCGTGGTATGATAGGCTCTCTTCTCTATCTGACAGCTACACATCCTGACATTCTTTTTAGTGTATTACTTTGTGCCAGATTCCAATCAGATCCTAGGGAATCTCATTTAACAGTTGTTAAAAGAATCCTATGGTATCTGAAAGGAACCTCTAACCTTGGCCTGATGTATGAGAAAACATCAGAGTATAGGCTCTCTGGTTATTGTGATGCAGATTATGCAGGGGACATAATGGAACGAAAAAGTACATCTGAGAACTGTCAGTTTTTGGGAAACAATCTCATATCATGGGCCAGCAAAAGACAGTCAACCATCGCTCTGTCTACTGCAGAAGCAGAATATATATCAGCTTCACTTTGCACTACTCAGATGTTCTGGATGAAAAATCAACTAGAGGACCTTCAGATCTTTGAGAGTAACGTTCTTATCTTCTGTGATAATACTACTGTCATATGTTTAAGTAAGAACCTTATCTTGCATTCCAGAGCTAGGCACATAGAAATAAAACATCATTTTATCAGAGACTATATTTAGAAAGGGGTAATATCCTTACAATTTATTGATACAGACCATCAATAGGCTGATATTTTCACTAAACCCCTCGCTAAAGACAGATTCTCATTTATCCTGAAACATTTAAAAATCGAAATTTGCCCAGAATAAACCAAATGTGCTTCTCTGAAATAGTAAAATAAGGCTCTGAAATAAACATATGGTATCTGGATCTGACTCTGATACTTCTACCAGTTAGGAGTCATCTGAATCAGAAATCCTCAGGATCCAATCCCTTGGTATTCCTGAAGATCAGATAGATCAACACGTGGGGCATCATGCGTCTGACTTTGGATCTTCTAGACAGCTGTCTAGCAGAAATCAAGACACAGGCCCTTGAGATCTCCTCGAGTAGTGTACTGATTTGGGGATTAGACTTCCATAATGGGTTGTAATCATGTTTCCCCTAAGCGTGTCAACTTGGTTAATATGCATCATTAATTTCATAACTTCTCAACTGCATTTAACGTTGTCGTTTTGCATGCATCTCTTTGTGTATTTATACTTTTCACTTATCACAATCTCACACTTTTACACTCACGCCCTACACAAACCCTCTTCTCTCTCTCAAGTTCATCATATTCATCCATTCTTCAGCAAAGTTCTTCATCCTTTAAACAAGTTCATCAAATTTCTTCATGGATGCTCAACAACAATCCATCTACAACTATTCTCAACAGATGGAATCAACTTATCAAACACCCATTTCTTCTCAACAAACAACTGCTACAACTGTTGTTGTCTCCACCCCAATCTACAAAGAACCGCACATTCTAGACCGTGAACCTCACATTCATCTCGCCACGTCTTTCGACAAGCTTGAAGTACAATGTGAATCACTGGTAGATATTGATAACATGAAGCGCAATGGCATAGACCTCACTGAGGAACTAAGAATGCAAGGGTGGGAAACCTACTTCCAGAGACTCTACGGTCATGTGTACACCTATCTAGTAAAAAAGTTTTGGCGCTGTGCAGACTCAGATGATCACTACATCGTCTCTCATGTTCTGGGAGTCAAAATAGTCATCACTGAGAAATCAATAGCCTCCCTTTTGAACATGGAGATAGGGGGAAGAAGAATCTACAACATCAACCTTAGGGCAAAGTACTTGTCCCAAGAAATCGCCCTTACCATCTTTCAATAGAACGCTGAAGGCAAATACTCCAAAAACAAAGAACTTCATCAGAATCTCTGTGTCTGGCTAAAGATCATTCTGGGCACCATCCATCATCGCCCTGCATCAAACTCTTCTGACTACATCAACACGGATCAGAAGTGCATCCTCTATTGCATTCACAATGGGCTAAAACTGAACCTGTCAGCGCTGCTCTTCAAGTATCTCAGAGATTCTGTCAAGGATACTAGAAATAATATGAAGCCGAGAACCTACATTCCTCTGTGGAGACTCATCTCCAATGTTCTAATCGAGAGTAGGATGGTGGATCACTTGATCCATCACAATCTGATGGAGGATGTCACTGTTGACATTAAAAGACCTCTGAATGCTCGCAATCTGAAGAGTATGGGGGTGATTGAGCAAGTCAGATCTAAATCCACTCTAGACACATCCTAGGAAGCACTCAAGGATCAGAGGAAGATTCCCAACGGTCTCTACCTTTTCTCCAAGATTGACCCTCCAGAAGTGGTGGCACACTATCTGCAAGACCTTGCAAGCCAAGGGGTTGATATTTCTGAGTTCTTTGTGGACTGGCTACCTGAGCGTCTACCAAATTTCATGAAGAGACAACGGGAGCCATCTGGGAAGTCTAAGAAGGCAAAACTGGGAGAAACTTCTGGGTCAAGACCTCTAGTCCCTCTGGCTGATTCTCCAAGTAAGTATCTGTCTCCTTCTCGCTCTGTTAAATTAAAGCCACTTGCTTCTTCTCTTCCCCAAACCACTCCCATCTACACCCAATCAAAAATACCACCCTCCACCGCCAAACCCTCTAACCCACTTTCTCTAAAATTCAATCTCGCAACCACTACCTTACCCGTTTCTGAAGAAGAAATGCTGAACGAAACCACCTCACTGTCTTCTTCTACACCTTCATCCCCACCATACTACATTCTCTCATCAGACACCGAACCCTCTGACCCCCAATCCCTCACACTAGCCCAACTTCAAGAGCGTGCTCTTGTCTCACAGCAACCACCATAACCTGAACCAGAAGCCACCTCCCCGCCCCCTGAACAACCAACAAATCCACCATCTGAACAACCACAAACACCACCTTCTGAACAACCAACAACTTCACCCTCTGAACAACAACCTAGTCCACCACCTGAACAAACAACACCACCACCCTCTAATATTCCCACTATACCAACCTCTGAGGACATTATCATCCTTACTCCCCAAACTCTCACTGACACCAACCAAACACCACCATCATCCCCATCCCCCAACCCTGAACCAGAATCTTCCCTCCCCACCTTAGAAGAAGCAATCGCTTTATTTGCAGAGTCTTCAGTGGAGAAGATCAAGTCTTTGTCTGTCAACTCTGGCATTAGTGATGACCCCTATGCAGTGAGGATCCACTGGAACCGAGTGATCAGATGGATGACCTCTAAAGCCTTCAAACTGAAAGGCCTCTCTGAACAAGTCCGCAACGACTTTGTCAGAGACGCTGGAGTAAGGCTATAGGCTCGCTTGGTCAGAGAGGCTGAAGAAAAGGCCAAAAATGAAATAGAAGAGAAAGCTCGCTTAGAAGAAGAGCAACGAATCAGAGAAGCTGAAGAAAAGGTTGTTGTTGCTGAAGTTGTTGCTGTTGTTGAAGTTGGGCCAAAAGCTAAAGCTGAAGCTGAAGAAGCAGCACACATTGCTGCAGAGGAAGCTGCAAAGGCCAGCATTGATGCTCTGACTCAAGGGGAGCAATCTAACTCTGGTTTCTCCCCTCTGGTATTGAAAACTCTGGAGGAACTACAAAAGGAACAACAAGTTGTGAGAGCAAGGTTGGATCACCAAGACTCCGTCAACAACAACATTCCGAACCTGCTGACTCAACTGTTCCAAAGGATGCCTCCGCCTCCAAACCCTTAGACACTTGGGCTCTTTTTTGTTGTTTTCTTCTGATGTTTTTCTTATGCTTTCTGATATATGCTTTCATTGATGCCTATCTGTACCAACTTTCTCTCTTATATATGAATATCTGTTTCTTGCTTTATTTTCTATGTCTTTTTGAGTCTGACAAAAGAGGGAGAACTAAAACAGCTCTGATGAAAATACATATCTAAACCTCTTAATGCACTGCGAACATTAATATCTTAATGATTTATGAAAACTAAAGTTATGCAGGATAACAGCTAACGTACAAACCAACTACCACACAAGGAAGGTCTGGTAAGAACTTCTGAGAAATCTGATGATTTAACTCAGGGGGAGTCCCTTGTTCCTATCTGATTCTGAGATATTATTTAATGTTTCATCATCACTCTGACTTGTTTTGTCATCATCAAAAAGGGGCAGATTGTAAAGAACAAATTTAGTTCTACAATGTATCTCTAAGATTTTAATGATAACAAAGGATGAAACAAAAATGGTACCCTAACGAAATTTTTCTAAGTATGCAGGACTCTAATCAAAACAGTCAGATAGACACTCATCAGTTACAAAATCAAGTTCTAAGATACCAATTAGAAGATACGCAAGTAGAAGCTCTAACTCTGATCAACGCAAGCGCAAGCTAAACAAAAGACATCAGACACTCTGAAGTGGAAGAATGACTCTAGAATCTGAAGACTTACGCTATGACGAAATCAAGTGAAAGGAAGCTCTGAAGACAATCAATAACAAGCATCTATCTGATGATACCCTTCTGAATAGAGACTCTAAAGTTCGATCTATCTAATTCATAATACTTAACTATGAAGGTGATAACATGAAATTCTATCACATTTTAGGACTTAATTCAATTAAATTATATTATTATTTACTTTAATTTATTTCATTTTATCGGATATTACACGGTATTTCCTTTCTATTTATCTCAGGTATCTATTTGAAGCAAAAGTAAAAAAAAGGAAGAAAAGGAGGTGCAAAAAGAAGTTTTTGGAAACAAATAGCAAAAGCCAAGCCCAGCCCAAAGAAGGCACATGCGTTGTGCCTGTGACGAGCGTCACAGAGGTTGTGACGAGCGTCACGCTATATGCACTTGTGTGACGAGCGTCACACATGGTCTGACGGACATCACACCATTCCCCTATATTTGAGGCACAAGGAACGCTTCATAGAAGTTGAGTCCTATTTCCACGCCCAACTATTCTGCACGTTGAAGACTTTTGACGCGGAAGGCAGTTGCAGGAGGTAGCATATAAATAGTAGCTTTTTGGAAAGCTCTAGGTTCCACGCTTTTTCCAGATTTTTGCCGTTTTCGCATTTTTCTTCTTCCAGCAGCTTAGGCATATTTTTACAGTATTACTTTTACAAATTTCTATATTGTTTTCTTTTGCAATTCTATTTTCCTTTCTAGCTCTTAATTAATTTTTCGCACAATAGTTTCTACACCGGAAACTATTGTGTACCTTTTACCGGATCTAACCTTACGTTAGAATCTAGTTTTTTTATTCCTTCGTTTTATTTTTCTGCCTGATTGAAGAACTCAAGAACAAATCCAACCGGTCTGTGGTGGAGTGTTCAAGACTGCTATTTAATTATTCAGGTTCTATATTTATTTGTTGAATTTATATATGCTTGTTTTTACTATTAATTTATACTGTTTGCCTACGATGAGTCTGTTTATGCATGATATTTATTTAAGTCTGTTTAGCATGTCTGGCTAATTTATTTAGGTATCGGTATGTAAAGTAAGCGGAATGAAGGAATCAAAACTAAGTTGGTTTAATAAAGTTTAAAATTAAAATCACTCTTTTTACGGTCTTAATTTACAGGTTTAACAACAAAGTTTTTGTACGAAAGTAAAAGACATAAAGAAGTTAAAATCAATAGAGCGAGAGTTTGAGGTTTTGACTGGACAGTGTAAATTGGACATTAATTCTAGATCAGGGCGAGAGCAATTTTTAGAGTTAATTAAATTCTAACCTTTTTCAAAAAGTATTTTTAAAGATTGAATGTGAGGGCGAGAGTTAAGCATTTGAATTTAATTATATAACCTAAGTCAACAGAGCGAGAGTTTGAGATAAGGGTGTTTAAACGATTAGTGTTTTCTTAAAAAGAGTTTCTACGGATTCTATTGTTTTCAAAAAGTGGTTTTTGACTTAACTATAAGTGACAGCTACGTTAATATAAAATCATAGTTTATTCAACAGAGCGAGAGTTTGAGATAAAACTTTTAACCAATAGCGTCAACTGAAAAGATTTATTTTTAAAACCAAGAGTCCAATAAAGAATTGATTCCCTAATTACGACGAATTACGTACTGATATCCGCTTTATTGATATTTAATCTAGATTTTAGTTTAGTTTTAACTTTTCCCCCAAACAATCAAAATATCATCTGCCTTAGCTTTACGAAGTAACCTTAGATAACGGTATATCGATTCATAAGTCCCTGTGGGATCGATATCTTTTAAAACTACGCGATAGAACTGTGCACTTGCAGTTTGTACCCCAATTCGACTCATAAAGTCGAGCGATCAAGTTTTTGGCGCCGTTGCCGGGGACTTTTATTTAGTCGATATCGTAACTCTCCTGTTACGCTGTAGAGACTAAGGCTTTTCTTTTTCTTTTCTTTCTTTCGTTGATTTGTATGCCACGCACTCGCTCTCAAGGCGAACCGCTCTACTTACGAATCAACGACATCGAACTATATCTCCGAGTCTTACGACGAATTCGGGAATATCGTGCTGCAAACAATCTCCCTCCTGTAGAACTTCCTGATTTCAAAAATATTTTCCCTTCGATACCCGAGATGGCAGAACCAGCTCGTGCTCTTAGAGATTATGTCGCTCCATCGCAAGATGAACCGCATTCAAGTATTGCTCCACCTGCAATCGAAGCAAACAACTTTGAACTTAAACCTTCACTGTTGCAGGCAGTGCAACAGAACCAATTCTCTGGGAATCCTACCGAGGATCATAACCTTCATTTATCCGTATTTGTCCAATACGCTGATACTGTTAAAGCTAATGGTGTCACTTCAGAGGCAATTCGACTTCGTCTTTTTCCTTTCTCACTAAGAGATAGCACTAGAAGATGGCTTCAATCTCTTCCTTCCAACTCAGTCACCACATTGAACGAGTTGAAGAAAGTTTTTCTTGCTCGATATTTTCCGCCAAGCAAAACAACTATGTTAAGAGCCCAAATAAATGGATTTAAACAGAAAGATAACGAGTCTCTTTTCGAAGCATGGAAAAGATACAAAGACATGATGAGACTTTGTCCACATCATGGTTTAGAAGACTGGTTAGTAATTCATACATTCTATAATGGTCTCCTGTACAACACGAAGTTAACAATAGATGTCACCGCAGGTGGTGCACTAATGAACAAACCTTATGCTGACGCTTACCAACTTATCGAAAGCATGGCTCAAAACCACTATCAGTGGGGAACCGAACGAACAATGGTGGAAAAACCTCAAACGAAAACTGGCATGTACGAGATAAGTAACCTTGATCATGTTAATGCAAAGGTGGATGCTCTGGTCCAGAAAATTGAAAGTTTAAATGTATCACCTCCAACCACCGTAGTTGCCATAACTCAGAATTGCGAAGTCTGTGGAATCCAAGGTCACACTCCTGCAGATTGTCAACTCCTAACAGGAATCCAAGCGGAGCAAGTAAACTATGCTCAAGGAAGCCCCTATTCGCATACCTATAACTCAAATTGGAAGAATCATCCAAATTTTTCATATAAAAGTAATAATGCTCTATACGCACCTGGACAATCTCCAAATCAAGCCCCAGCTATACCTCCGGGATATCAGAAGCCGACCCCATCTACATCTAACAATAACGCCCCTAGGAAATCCAACTTGGAAATCATGACGGAAAACTTTATAGCTTCTCAACAGCAAACCAATAAAGATTTCTTAAACCAGAATGTACACACTGGCGAACAAATTAAACAACTAGCAAGTAAAGTAGATGCCCTGGCTACTCATAACAAAATGCTGGAAACGCAAATATCACAAGTAGCTCAACAACAAGCGCCTACTGCTGCCCCAACTGGTACATTTCCTGGCCAACCCCAACCTAACCCAAGAAGCCACGCTCATGCAATTATACTGAGAAGTGGAACGGAAGTGGAAGGACCGTCTGACCCAAGGATAGAAAACCAAAACTCTAAAAGGTCAACTGAGGAGAGTGAACCTAAGGAAAAGGCAGAGAGTAATAAGGAAACCGTAGAAAAGAAGGAACCTTATGTACCTCCACCACCTTATAAACCACCTATCCCTTACCCTCAAAGGCTTATTAAAACCAAAGATGCGGGCCAATTTAAAAAATTTGTCGACCTACTAAAACAATTAAACGTCACAATTCCGTTTACAGAAGCTATTACGCAAATGCCCTCATATGCCAAGTTTTTAAAAGAAATTCTTTCTAATAAAAGGAAACTTGAAGATAGCGAAACCGTTACACTTACTGCTGAATGTAGCGCTATAATACAGAATATGCCTCCTAAACTTAAAGACCCAGGTAGTTTCTCTATACCCTGTCACATAGGAAAATTTGTCATTGACAAAGCCTTATGCGATTTAGGAGCCGGTATTAGTGTTATGCCTTTATCCATATGCAAGAGACTTGAAATGGGAGAATTAAGACCAACTAAAATGTCTGTGCAACTAGCAGATCGTTCCGTAAAATATCCTGTAGGAATTCTTGAAAACGTTCCAGTGCGCATAGGTCAATTCTACATTCCAACTGATTTTATAATTATGGATATTAGAGAAGATGAAGTTACGCCCATTATACTGGGAAGACCGTTCTTAGCAACTGCCGGTGCAATCATAGACGTAAAACGAGGACGACTCACTTTCGAAGTAGGAAAAGAGAAAATTGAGTTCATTCTTTCCCAATTTTTGAAAGCACCTGCAATAGAAGATACATGTTACTTCATGGATATCATCGATGAATGCATAAAAGAAACGGAGTTAGAAAAAGACAAATCATCTGACTATCTTGTAGAAGACAAACTTAACCAATGTTTAGCAATAACACCGGACCCTACGCAATGCCTTAAGAAACCAACCTTAGACCTGAAAACACTTCCCAAGAATCTGAGATATGAATTCCTAGACTTAGAGATTGAACGACCAGTGATAGTTAATGCTGACCTAGGAAGGCTCGAAACAGAAAAACTCCTGCATATCTTAAGAAAATACCCAACCGCACTAGGTTACAACATCACCGATCTTAAAGGAATAAGTCCTTCTATTTGTATGCACCGCATCATGCTAGAAGAAGACTGTAAAACTTCTAGGGAACACCAGAGGAGACTAAACCCGATCCTGAGTGAGGTAGTGAAGAAGGAAATAACCAAGTTATTAGAGGCAGGTATCATATATCCTATATCTGATAGCAAATGGGTTAGTCCTGTACACGTAGTACCAAAGAAAGGAGGTATAACAGTCATTGAAAATGAAAAAGGAGAAACTATAACCAAACGAATCGAATCGGGATGGAGAATGTGCATTGACTATAGGAAACTAAACAAAGCAACCCGAAAAGATCATTTCCCTTTACCATTCATTGACCAGATGTTAGAACGATTAGCAAAACATTCACATTTCTGCTATCTAGACGGTTACTCAGGTTTCTTTCAAATACCAATTCATCCTGATGACCAAGAAAAGACAACGTTCACGTGCCCTTTTGGTACCTTCGCTTATAGACGAATGTCGTTTGGCTTGTGTAATGCTCCTGCAACCTTCCAAAGATGCATGATGGCAATATTCGCCGATTTTCTAGAAAACATCATGGAAGTATTTATGGATGACTTTTCCGTATGCGGACAAAGCTTTGAAGAATGTCTTGAAAACCTAGAGAAAGTTCTAGAGCGATGTGTAAAAGTAAACCTAGTACTTAATTGGGAAAAATGTCACTTTATGGTACAAGAAGGAATTGTTTTAGGACACATCATCTCAAATAGAGGAATCGAAGTAGACAAGGCCAAAATAGAGGTAATCGAAAACCTTCAACCTCCGAAGACTGTGAGAGAAGTACGAAGCTTCTTAGGACATGCCGGTTTTTACCGACGATTCATTAAAGACTTCTCTAAAATAACTAAACCGTTGACCGGACTATTGATGAAAGATGCTGAATTCATATTCGACAATAAATGTTTAGAAGCATTTCAAACGCTTAAACAAGCACTGATCTCCGCACCCATAATGCAGACACCAGATTGGAATGAACCATTCGAAATAATGTGTGATGCCAGCGATTACGCTGTAGGTGCTATTTTAGGACAACGAAAAGATAAAAAGCTTCATGTTATATATTACGCAAGTAGAACTCTAGATGAAGCACAAATGAATTATGCCACAACCGAGAAAGAACTTCTAGCAGTAGTGTTTGCGCTAGATAAATTTCGTTCTTACTTAGTCGGAGCCAAAATAATCATCTACACTGACCACGCTGCTATCAAATACCTCTTAACTAAAAAGGATGCAAAACCTAGACTCCTAAGGTGGATCCTGTTACTACAAGAGTTCAATTTGGAAATCAAAGACAAGAAAGGAACTGAAAACGTAGTAGCAGATCACCTCTTTAGACTTGAGAACCTTGAACCGGAAAGAACAGCAATTAACGATGACTTCTCGTACGATAAGCTTATAGCTACTTTAGAAGAAAATAACGCTGATAAACAGGTAGAAACTACCTTAGCAATATCTGTTACACCGTGGTACGCTGACCTCGTCAATTATTTAGCTGCCGGAATAGTTCCATCTACCTTATCCTACCAACAGAAGAAACGATTCTTCTACGATATAAAACATTATCACTGGGATGACCCCTTACTTTTTAAAAGAGGTCCCGATGGTATTTTCCGTCGGTGTATACCCGAAGAAGAGGTAGAAAGTATAATCCAACACTGTCACTCCGCTCCTTATGGTGGACACGCAAGTACATCCAAGACCTGCTCTAAAATCCTACAAGCCAGTTTTTATTGGCCAAGTATATGGAAGGATGTACATGCAGCTATTAAGAAATGTGACAGATGTCAACGCACAGGAAACATATCTAGACGTGACGAGATGCCACAAAAGGGCGTTTTGGAAGTCGAGATTTTCGACGTGTGGGGAATAGACTTCATGGGACCTTTTCCATCCTCTTTCGGCAACAAATACATACTCGTGGCAGTTGACTACGTATCAAAATGGATTGAAGCTATAGCTTCTCCAACAAACGACACACGAGTAGTAACTAGACTCTTTAAGAATATAATATTTCCAAGGTTTGGTGTCCCAAGAATAGTTGTCAGTGATGGTGGATCGCATTTCATATCCAAAGTACTCGAAAAACTACTGCTTAAGTATGGCGTAAGACATAGAGTAGCGACACCTTACCACCCTCAAACCAGTGGGCAAGTGGAAGTATCTAACAGAGAAATCAAACAGATACTAGAAAAAACAGTCGCAACTTCAAGGAAAGACTGGTCATTGAAATTACCAGAAGCTTTATGGGCATACCGAACTGCTTACAAAACACCCATAGGAACAACCCCATTTAAGCTAATTTATGGAAAATCCTGTCACCTCCCGGTAGAATTAGAACATAAAGCCTATTGGGCTATTAAAAATCTAAATTTAAACTATAAAGCCGCCGGTGAAAAGAGAATCCTTGATATAAGCGAATTAGAGGAACTCAGAAGAGACGCTTACGAAAATGCCAGAATCTACAAAGAAAGAACAAAACAATGGCATGACAAGCGCATATCAAGGAAAATCTTCAAACAAGGCGATACAGTCCTTTTATTTAACTCCAGACTAAAGCTATTTCCGGGAAAACTACGATCTAGATGGTCAGGTCCTTTTCAAATCACTAATGTTTTTCCCAGTGGAGCAGTAGAAATTGAAGGTAAATCTATGGAACCATTTACCGTAAACGGGCAACGTCTAAAACATTATCACTATGCAGAAAACAATGAAGATTCGCAAGTCTTGAACTTAGACGAAATGCCTCCAGAAATTATAGATTGTAATTTATTGTTTTTATGTCGAGCTTGCGACATTAAACAAAGCGCTTAGTGGGAGACAACCCACAAATTATTTTATTATTTCCTTATTCTATTATTATTATTTTTCTATTTCTTCCTTAATTATTCTTTTAATTTCTGTTTAGTATTCATTCTTAATTTATTTTAATTTATTAAAAACTTTTCTCTTCTTTCGGCATTTGGCCAAATCCTGACTAAAACTCTTGTTTTTCTTTTCTCTAGCTAACACTAACCTGATGGGACATATTGATCGTATGGGTATCAAATTCAGAGGAACAGCTCAGAAACAAAAGTTTGAGGAACTAGCCACGAGAGAGATGCTACCTAGCTTGTATGCTGATGACTGGGCAATGACTGCCCTTGGACTAAGACAAAGTGTCCTGTATTTGCTGAATCAGATAGGGTGGGAAACCGCTCCTATCCGTAGACAATTTGTCACTTACCGGAGACTGACTCTAGAATTCCTTAGTTCTCTGATCTATCTACCCAGCCATGGAAAAGGAATAAGCAAAGGTTTTATACAGTTCAGAATGTTTAACATGGAGTACCAATTTAATATTCAAAATTTTACCAACCTTTTAGGCTTCCCTACATCCTTTGACACACTCACAGTGAGCCAAGAGGAACTTTTTGAATATAGAGAACTTGAACACTTTTGGGGTAACTTGACTGGAAATGACGATCCCGAGGAACATGAGTTTCTCTCTGGAAACATACATAACCCGGCCTTTCGCTATTTCCATAAGATCCTGACCCACACCTTATTTGGGAAGAAGCCAAACAGTACCACAGTTTCACGTGATGAACTCTTCATCATATTTTGTGCTTCTCAGAACCGTCCAGTAAACGGTGCCACTTTTATGTTAGCAAATTTGGACCACCTTATCCAAGATGAGCGAGCACCAATTCGAATAGGCGGTTTGATAACTATGATAGGTAATGCTATTGGATTACGTCAGCCTATGCTTGACTTAAGCCCTTTTTGTGGCATTACTACTATGAGTATACCCTTCCTCTTCAACACTTTGTTTATAGCAAACCTAGGGTCTGATGAGTTTGAGCTTATTATTGATAACCAAGTTCTTTGCCTATTCACCATGCCCGATCCTAGGACTAGTGTTCATAACCGCAACAACTGGCTCTACAATCTGAACGAAACCCCCTCTCCTGCTAGATCCACTGAATCCATCCAGGACTATGAGATTTGTGATGACTATGAGATTTATGATGACCAGATTCCTTATGCTGAATCAGATCCTCAGACACCATCTGGATATTATGATATTGATCCTCCTCCTCAACCTGCTCAGACCGAAGAATCGGCAATACCCGACCTTAGACATCATATGCCCGGAACTGATTATAACACTGCCATGGAAGCTTTGATGTCAGAACAAGATGCCCTCAGAGAAGAGTTCACTAGCCTGAGGCACGAATTTCTGGGATACATGAACAGTATGACAAACCAGTTTCACGAGTTGCTATACCGTGTTAACTCCTTTGCTCCTCCGGCCAGAGATCGTGCAAATGGATAGAATTTATTTATTTTTCTTAGTTATTTAGTCTTAAGTTAGATTAATTATTTAATGTTATTTCAAATTATATTCGTATTTGTTTCTCTTTCACACTTTTTGTTTTTCTCCATTGTTATATTATGATTATTTTATTGAAGCTATTTATTCATTTTATTATGTAATATCTATTATGCTCTCTACTGTTGCTGCCTACATGACTTATTAAAGAACAATATATTTATGCATCATTGTGCAAAGTAGAATGACATGCAGAAAATTAAATAGCAAAATAAAATAATCAAAAGCAAAACAAAACAAAAAAATAATAAAAATAAATTACCAAGTTATTCTGAAGAACGCTAGCTGAAGCCATGCCAAAAAGACTGTGTGACGAGCGTCACACAATCTATGACGGACGGCATGCCAAGTACCCGTTACGACCGTCACGCCCCTGTGACGAGCGTAACACCTTTCTGACTAGGTGAACGTTACAGTGCCGTTGGAGACGAACGTTACACCCTTTCACTTTTTACCTTCCCCATTTATTCCCATTAACCCACACTTATTCACTTTTCAACCACCTCCTTTCCAACTTCCAATTCTTTTTCCTATAAATACCCACAAAACCTTCCTCCATTCACCACAATCCACTCTCTAATCTCAAATACATTTCTTTCCTTTATTCCTCCTTTAAATTCACTCATCAGTATGGCGGGAAATCAGAATTTCGGAAATATCATCTTCCGATCCGGAGATGAAAACTATCAAAGGGAGCAATTCGAGCGTTTTCAACAGCGAGGCGTCATCTCTACCAGGTATCCTGATTCAACTTGTTTACAACAATTAGGATTACTCCAAGGTATCGAGTGGATGCTCCGCCTTGCCGACTTAACCTTCCTTTGCACTCATAATCAACCCACCTACCCATCCCTAACCTTAGAATTCTTAAGTTCATACGCGTACAACACTCCAGCCGGTGAGGACGAATTCTTAACCGGTACCGCAACCTTCCGTATGTTCAACACTGAGTACTCCTTAACCCAAAACCAATTGAGTACCATGCTACAATTCCCCACAGAAGGTCAAGTCTACCCCAGAATCCCTCCAAACCTAAACTGGAGCACAGTTGCTGCTTTCGACCTCTTTAGGAAAATATCCGGAGTAGATGCCAACAACTGGGAAGAGCTCCTTGTTTCCCATATACATAACCCAACTATACGGTACTTTATTTGTATCCTACTGTAAGACCCCAATTTTTGCCCTAAGATCCCTCATGGCCCATATTATATCATATCATGGCCTCAAGGATCATTGCATGCCCTAGCTTCCCTCCTAGTGGGTGGGTACCTTGTGAGTGTGATTCTTGATCACCAAGCATGTTTAGCATTTGTATATCATTGCTTTTCTTTTGTTTACTAACCAAAAGTACAAAAATATTGTCATCTAACCATGTTACTTGCAGATGAAGCAAACTAGGTCAAACAGTCAAAATCAGGCATTGAGCATTGGATGGTGACCATTCTTGAAGAATTTGGACACCATGATCATTCATAAAGAGTTCATGTAACTTGTGATATCATTTGGAATCAAGATCTCAGTTGAAAGAGGCTTGGAATTCGTCAGAACATGGCCCAGTCATCCAAAACCCTAAAAAGTCAACTGTGGTCAACTGTGCATTTAATCAGGATTTGGGAGGTGTGATATGGTTGGAAAGGTCTCATTCATGTCCATATGAGCTTCATTTGGCATTTCAAAGATCAAGGTTGAAGGAATTGAAGTCAGACAAAAAGTTTCCCAAAATGGAAATGACCTGTAATTCTCACCTGCCAAAAATGGAAAGTTTTGCTCCTCAAATTTACTTCATGATACAAGCTTCAAATCAAAATTTGTCCAACATGAAAGTTGAAGATCTTGTCCTTACCATTCCAAAAAGTCCAAGAACTTGAAAATCCCATGTATGGTTGGCAAGTTATGGTCCATTCAATTTCAAAAATGACCCATAATCAGAAGGGCATAACTTCCACATGGAGTGTCCAAATTGGGTGATCTTTCTATGCACAAACTCCATTTGACATGTACTTTCATGGTGCATAATTGGATTTCTTCAAAAATGGTCAATGCAAAAAGTCAAATTTCAAGTGTACAGTTAAAGATCCAAGGGCAAAATGGTCCAACTTGAGAAATAATGAGAATTTTGGAATGGGGATTTTTGAAACACCTCACAAATGTTATTTGGAAATGGTTTGAATCATCATAACAGGTCAAGGTGCAATGGTTGAAGAATTCACTTTTGAAATGAACTTGAAAAATGAACAAAGTGCCATGACATAGTGAAATTGAGAAATATACATTCAATGGACATGACCAATTCCATTAGCTCCTAAATGAGATTTGTGACTTGTTCAAAGTGATAAATCACTGTTGCATTGCTTCTAACCATCCAAGGGCAAAAAGGCCAAAATACACACATAAGCTCATTTTGCTAATCACCATTTTTGTGCTAATCTTGATTAAAGTTGGGATTAAGCAACCATATATAAGCCTAATTGTAACAGAAACTCACAACACTAATCATTTTTTCAGATCAAACTCCAAAAAATTTCCCAAATCCTCTCAATTCTCTCAATTCTTTTTCACACTTCTTTTGACGTTTTCATCGAATTTCTTAATTTTGCTTGCTGGTGCTCGTGTTGATTATCAATTTCAGGTGATATAGAAGATCTGTTTTGAGGAAAAGGTGGGGAAATTTTGGAAGAAACTCAACTGTCGAAGCTAAAGCGTATTCATGACAGGTGCGAAGTTTGGATTCTTGAGGCGCAATTGAACCATTCTGCAGCATCCATACACCTTCCTAGCTGCTGTAGAACACCTGTTTCGCATTGTTAAGGCCTGGATAGCTCGGTTTCACCACTGCAGCATCAACAAGGTGAAAATTCGATGATCCTAATTCCTGAAATAATGATATGGATCTTGTAGGCCTTAGTGTGTAGATCATGCAGAGCTTTAGATCTTGAATTTCCATGACGAATTGAGCGAGTTATCGCGATTTGAATTTTGCTAGGCTAAACTTTCTTGGTTCGATCCGTGATGCATGTTTAGAATTAGGTTGATTACTCGCTAGATTCATGTTCTACGTTGAATTCCGGTTCCAACGGTATAAAGCTCGCTCGATTTGGTTGACAAATGGCCATAACTGAATCCGAAGGTGATGAGCTCGAAGAACGCATGCGAAGAAGCTGCAGAATTCTGGAAATGTCGCGTTTGATCCATGCTGGCGCGATTTCGTTTGAAAATCCTGTTTCCCGCCGGATCCAGCAAATCAGGTGCAGCCACCGCATTAAAATGCCACGACACCGTTTTGGCCCTGGCTCGGTTATTACGGAAATGCCATCAGCGAATAATTAATTAATTAAATCCACATAAATCCATTTAAATAATTATTTCATAAACATTACAAAACTTCTAAAAATCATATTAAATCCAATTTAAGTCCAAATAATTTGGGACTTTTTTTGTTAGATCCCAAATTTAATCTACTTTTTTTTAGGCATAATAATGTAGGTTGTGCCTGGTAATTTTTTAGATTGGTTTAGGGATCTTTATCATGTGTGCTATTTTCATGTGTTTTACCATTTTAATCACCAAATGCTTATACATTATCCAAAATTAATGAAATTTCATAGGATGATTCTTGATACATTTCTGGAGGTTTTGACATATGATTTGTAATTTTTGGACCTCTGGTTTGTTAGATGTGATTAATTCTTTTTGAGTGTGACAATATGTGTCACACTTTGATATGCTGAATTTATGAATTATTTTTCCATGCTTCCCCTAGGCCTATGGCTCTGATTTTTTGCATGAGATACAATGTGTATGTTAGGTTTCAACATGAATTTTTGTGGATTTAATTGATCCATTTTCCATTTTATTTGGATTTTTGATTGCTGTTTAGCAATTTTGGATTGTTTTATGTGTAACAAAATGTACATGTATCATTAAATGCTCATCCCTTATCCTATGAATATGAAAATTGATGGAGTGCTTCCTAACATATTAAAATTTGATTTGGATTTGGTCCCACTCATTTCTAAGTTGATTTCACTGTTTTACCATTGATTGAAGTTGATATTCATTTGGTGACTTGATTTGATTGTGTTTTTTGCATGCTTTAACATGTTGATTTAATTGACATAGCTCCACTAATCCAAAATGCATGAAAATTAATAGGTAGCTTGTTGAATATCCTCTGTTTAGGACATAATTTTTGTGGAATTTACTGTGCTGTTTTGATATTTTTTAGATTGAAATCATTCTGGTTGTCCATATGTGATTCAACTTTGCTTACTTTGTCTTAATTTGTGCATAAAATGAGATTAGTGCATAGTTTGGATGTGAGACCACTTGGGATCTCTTCTTATTTGAATTATCTTGACATTGATTATGTTTTACTTGCTGTTTTAAGTTTTTTCCCTCCTTTGGACCCTAGGCTTGTCCTAGTGGTCTTGTTACTTATGTTTGAGCTTGACTTTGACTTTTCAGGTTAAAAAGCTAATGCCTTAAGGAGGTTGATGCATAGTTGAATTGTTTCATTTGACTATTGTGAACTAACCTATTTGTTTTGTAGGGTGCTTGGTTCACTTGAACTTTGTGCTATGCACATTATTGTTTGATCGTACATTGTTTATTGATCATTATGTTGTTGTTTTGTTTATGTTGGGAGGCTGATGATATTTGACTGATTTCAGGTACCCCTAGTTGCTCAGTTCTCTTAAGAACTTGCATTGATTTGCTTAATAGCAATTTGCATTTGAGGTATGCACCTCTTGTCTTCATGTAGTCTGGAAGACCTGGCTTGTTATTTAGCCAGGCAACTGTTTGAAGTCCTCCTTAAGAGGCATTGTTTGTGATTGTTTATGTTTGTCCCAAGCAGGAAAAGTCCTCATGTGAGGCAATTGGTGGATATAAGAGATATGTAGCCTATCTCCCACTATTCGGTGTGTCTTCTCCTTGCTCCCATTACATGGTTGTAGCATTGAGATCCAAACCCAAGATCTATAGAGTCTTCAATTGGGGAAAGAGTTCCATCTTTCTGAACTCCCCCACATTCTTATATTTACATGCTCTCTCGGACCTGAGATAGAAGCAATGAGGTACGACCCTCATATCCTTTCATCTGCTTCACCTTAGCCCTTCAATGGCAAGGTTAAGAGCGACACTTACCTCTTACAGTGGACTTTCATAGTCAAACCCTTTGATTGAGCCTCATTGTTTGGTTATAGAGTGTGCTATGTGACTCTTTGTGATTTATTACTCATTTGTACATGATTGCTTGCTTGCCTTAGTGCATTTATTGCCATTTAATGCTCCTTGTAGCATGTCCATTATTTCATACCTATGTGATTTGTTTGCTTACCCATTGAGGAACCAGTTATAAGTCCCTGTAAGTTGGCATCTGTTCCCATGACATGGAAGGGGTAGAGTGTAAGACCTCATTGGTCACTCATATCCATTGCCTAGTGCATTTGTTTGTTGTATGTGAGGATACAATTGTAAGTCCCTGTGAGTTGGCATTTGTACTCCCATGATCATACGGTGGAGGATGGAGTAAGTCCGGACATATTGGCTTCCAACTTCCATGTTTGTTTTGTTTTAAGGATAGTGGTGTAAATCCATTGAGTGGTATCCGGTGTCCGCTTTCGTTTTGTTTTGATGGAGATTGGTATAAGTCCATAGAGTGGCTTCTGATATCCTTACTTGTTTTAGGAGACCGGTATAAGACCATTGAGTGGCATCCAGTATCCGCTTTTATTGACTTTCATCTGTTACCATGTTCATATTATTGCTCATTTGTAGCCTATTCCTAAGGACCCACTTGAATCATCTTCTATATGATTTCAAGAGGTGGACCCTCCTAAGAAGTTTTACATTCACTCCACCATTCCATTCATCCCATTGTGTCCTAAACTTTTCACACATGTTTTAAAACTTGAAATAAATGTTGTGCAAACATTCTCACCTTCTTTCCAAATTAGAAACCTGGACCTTAAGTCCTTGATTTTCTAAACTTCACTTTTGTAAATACTCATTGTGAATTGACTTTAATCATACCTTGACCATATTTTGTAAATAATCCAAATCAATTAACCTTCACCCATTCAAATGTTTTGTGGCTTAGTCCATGTTTGTTAAGTTTTCTATGCATTAGCCGTAGGTTTCTATTACCATAGTGGTTGATGTAATTCTTTCCTATCCTTAGTGAGTTGATTGTAAGTCTTCCATACTTATTATAGGGTTAACCCCTCACTAGTATGTTGAAGCTGTCCTTGCATGGTGGATTGTTGATTTAGGTTGAGTATTCTCCCATTGGTAATGAAAAGCCTTAGTGCTCTTGTTTTAAAATTGAATCCACTAACTTTTGGAAATTTTTAGCCGAACTACGGCGTTTTGATCCTTACCTTTGATGGAAGGTACGTAGGCAACGGGTTCATCCGTTCGAACACAAAAATAACTAACTTGTATATTCTTTTCTCATCCTCCCATTCATGTTTGCACAACAATATTTCAAAACAAATAAATAATTTTATACAACAAGTGTGAAAAGGGCTCCCTAGGAGTACCTAGGACGTGATGGGTGCCTAACACCTTCCCATTGCGTAATTTACCCCTTACCCAGACTCTCTGATCTTTTTCATTAGTTTTCTACGTGTAAAACTTCTTAGGTTTTTGTTCGCTTTTTAACCAGTCCTTAGGATAAATAAAAGTGCGGTGGCGACTCTATGTTCATTGTATGCTTTGCTTATGATTTAATTGATAGATCATATAGTAACGAATACACCGCTACAGAAAAGTGGCGACTCTGCTGGGGAGTACAATCCTTGGTGGTATTGCCTACTTTTCACCTTTGTGTGATATATTATTATTTGTTATTTGACATATTTTTGTACAATTTGGGATAACTGTATTGATTGTAATGTGTGAATTGCTTGATATACAATTGCTATTTGCTTTGGTGATCTCTGTGAGATGAGTTCTATACCCGAACTCGAGTGCACTCTAGGATAGGAGAATGGCATAGTCTTGTTGACTGGTGTGGAGTAGTCCTTAGCCAGTTGACTTGCGAGTCCATTCACTTGGTGGAGGTCATGTTGGATTAATAATGTCACACAAGTTATTTGTGGTTAGGCATTATTCTTTCAATCATGTGCCTTAGAAGCCAAGGACCTTAGTTTACCAAACCCACCTGGGCCTATTTTTAGGACGTAGTGCGGAGGTCGTTCAGATGTAAGTTCTGATGCGATTGTTACGCGATACTACACTCATAAGAGTTTCTCTTGAGAATATTTTTGGAATACGAGTATTCGTTCCTCCGATAATATTCGAAAGATGGAACGATGATTATGGGAACCTCTGATAGAACATGTCTGGCAGGTTTAAACCCTAGTACACTCCTTTTGGGTGGTTCTTAACCGAGACTCCATGCTCGTGACTCTCAGCAAACCCGTGATTCGTGGTTGAGTCGTTCAAACATCGTTAATATCAATGGATCCCGGATCAGGTGTAAAACCTAAAATCCACCAAAGCGGCTGGTTGATATTAAGGATGTTTGAGCCGGTTCATGTACCGTTAATATCAATGGAACTTGGGTGTCGATAAGGTGAAAACCTAAATCCACCAAAATGGATGATTGATATTAGGGATACGTTGAGCTTTCCCATGACCTTTGTTTGGTGTGCTTTGCTTGATCCTTGAGTGTGATTGTTGCATTCATACATTCACGCATTCATCCGCATTTCATGTCATCAAAAAAAAAAAGAGAAAATTTTCAAGGAACTTAAAAGGGTTTATTTGCAAAATTTTCAGACATGGAAAGACCGAAAAGGCATACAAAGAAGTACAGTTTCCGACAGCCTGATGTGAAAGAGTTAAGGAATCTGACATCTTATGTACTATATCCCTTGGGTTTCAAGGCTCGCTATGGGAAGCTTCTGCCTCTGCTCACTACTCAGGTTGATGAGGGCTTGATGAGTACCCTTGCTCAGTTCTATGATCCGCTGTATCGCTGCTTCTTATTTCCGGACTTCCAGCTGTTGCCTACTTTGGAAGAGTACTCTCACCTTATTGGGATCCCGATTCTGGATCAGGTGCCGTTCAGTGGCTTAGAGAGTATTCCATCTGCTCGAGAGATTGCTAGCCTATTGCATATAGACGAAGCTTTGATCAAAGCTAATCTGATTACCAAAGGGGGAATTCAAGGATTTTCTTCCGAGTTCCTTGTTGCTCAAGCTACCTTCTATGGAGAAGCCAGGAGTGAGGATGCATTTGAGGCTTTATTTGTATTGCTCATCTATGGGTTGGTTCTATTTCCCAACTTCGACAAATTCGTGGACATGAATGCTATTAGGATCTTCTCAGTTCTTAATCCTGTTCCGACTTTGTTGGGTGATGCTTATGTCTCTCTACACCTAAGGAATATGAAGGGTGGTGGAGTTATTGTCTGCTGTCTGCCGTTGCTGTACAAGTGGTTTATTTCGCACTTGCCGCAGACACTTGCTTTTAAGGAGAACAAGAGTTGTCTACGGTGGTCTCAGAGACTTATGTCCCTCACCAATAATGATATCTCTTGGTACGATCGTGTATATGATACTGTGCAGATTATTGATTATTGTGGTGAATTCTCGAATGTGCCTCTTCTTGGTACATGTGGTGGAATCAGCTACAACCCTATACTTGCACGTCGTCAGCTTGGGTTCCCCCTAAAGGACAAACCTAATAGCATTCTGTTAGAAGGTGTGTTCTTTCAGGAGGGTAAAGATCCCCAAGGCCTGAAAGCCAGATTCATCCGTGCTTGGCGCAGTATTCGCAAGAAGAGTAGGAACGAGTTAGGACCGAAGAATTGTATTGCTTTGGAGCCTTATACCTCCTGGGTCAGACAGAGAGCTGCCACTTACTTGATGCCATACGACCATCCGAAGCCTACACCGTTGGATGTGGCTGGGCCTTCAACCCTCCCTACCCAACGTGTAGAGGAGTTGAGAGAAGAAGACCTTTCACGTGCCTGGATCCGTGAAAGAGAGGAATTGTTGCAACAGATTAAGGAGAAAGATGCTCTGATAGAGTTCCTTGAGCATCAGGTGATCGATGACCCGAACGACACCTGGACTTCTTTGCTTCCTCAGTCTTCCAAGTTTTGGAAGAGGAAGTATGATCAGCTTGCTAAGGCAAAAGCAGATATGAAAGCAGCTTATGAGAGAGAGAGATCAAGAAGTTGTGCACTTCTCGTCTTCCAGCATCCAGAGCTCCTAGGGATCCATAGGATGTTGTTTTCCTTTTCTCTTTGTAATAATCAAAATGCTGTACTTCTTTGTCCAATATATTGAATGAGATATTTTCCATGTGAAATTCAAAATGCTTTTAATGTTCAAAATATTGCAAATAATGCCCTAAGGGTTCCTTGAAAATAAAACAAAGCATCTGCACAAGCATTTCATGCATCATGGTTGCATAAGCAGGTACCCTTGTTTCTGGTCTTCTTGTCCTAACTCTGTGCTCTTCATTTATTTTGAAGACAAGCTGACTCACCGGTATTACACCCGAGCCAATTCCGCAAGAGTAATGGATCAGCTAGAGCAAGAGAACAGAGAACTGAGAGATGAAGTCGCCAGACTTGGCGCCCTGATGGAGCAACTTCTCGCTGCTCAGAATCAGCCTGCTCTACCGCCTGCAACTCCTGTCCAGAGGACTGTGATCTCTGAAGTTGCTACTTCCGCTGTGCCTGCCGCCAGTGTTCCTTATATACCCAATGCTATGCCAGTCGGGTTCCCGTGGGGTATGCCTCCAGGTTTCATGCCTGATATCCCAGCCCCAACTTTTACTCACATGCCGGCATCTAGCCCGGTCCTTACTGCTGCTCCTCCTATTGTGCATGCTATGCCAAGAGTAGAAGAACCTATCTATCATTCCGAGCCATCTGAGGGCCCGGACGTTAATGAAAAAATGGATGCTATGAATGACCAATTCCTTGAGCTGAGGAAGGAATTGAGGACCCTCAGAGGGAAAGATCTATTCGGCAAGTCTGCTGCCGAGCTCTGCCTTGTTCCAGGGGTAAAAATACCAATCAAATTCAAGGTTCCTGACTTTGAAAAATATAAAGGGAACACCTGTCCGCTAGCTCACCTGGTTATGTACGCCAGGAAGATGTCCACACAGACTGACAATGATCAACTCTTGATCCACTACTTCCAGGACAGCCTGTCCGGTGCTGCGCTTCGTTGGTACATGAGTCTGGACAGTGCCAACATCAGATCCTTCAATGACCTTGGCGAGGCTTTCGTCAAACAATACAAATATAACGTCGATATGGCGCCTGACAGAGATCAACTCAGGTCTATGTCGCAAAAGGATAAGGAGACTTTCAAGGAGTACGCCCAGAGGTGGCGAGAGCTTGCAGCTCAGATCACTCCACCGCTCGAGGAGAAAGAAATGACTAAGATTTTCCTGAAAACTCTTAGCTCATTTTATTGTGA
This sequence comes from Lathyrus oleraceus, assembly GCF_024323335.1. Classification (NCBI taxonomy): domain Eukaryota; kingdom Viridiplantae; phylum Streptophyta; class Magnoliopsida; order Fabales; family Fabaceae; genus Lathyrus; species Lathyrus oleraceus. The sequence goes on along the minus strand of NC_066579.1, from coordinate 382,758,781 downwards.
GCGAATGGTGGCTAGTGCTCCCTCAGACTTCACCGAGATGGTGAATATGGGGATGAGACTCGAAGAGGGTGTCCGTGAAGGACGTTTGGCCAAAGATGAAGGCTCTTCTAGCAAGAGGTATGGCTCATTTGCTAAGAAGAAAGATGGGGAAGCACATGCTGTGCAGTCCCATAAATCAAGGAAACCTCCCGTTCAGAGGAAACCAGCACGCCGTGCTGGTCATCAGCATCAGGTGGCCCATATTGCGCCTGTCTTCAAGGACAATGCTCAGCCTCAACAATATCAACCACAACAACAGTATCAACAACAGTATCAGCAACAACAACGCCCACAACAACAGGCCTACCAGCCTCGTGGAAGCACAACAAATCAAGCCAATTTGAGTTATGACCGGAAAAAGATCAGCTTCGATCCTATTCCCATGTCATACGCAGAGCTTTATCCCTCATTGTTGGAGAGGAAATTGGTAACTCCCAGGGATCCTCCTGCTATTCCTGCAAATCCACGGTGGTGGTACAAACCGGATCAGCACTGCATTTATCACTCCGGTGCCCCTGGCCATAACGTTGAGAATTGTTATCCGCTCAAGACTAAGGTCCAGGACCTTATGAGATGTGGAATTTTGAGCTTCGAAGATTCGGGCCCAAATGTTACCAAGAACCCATTGCCTTCGCATGGGAAGTCTGTAAATATGGTCCAGGGATGCCCTGGGAAATACAAAGTCAAATATGTGAGCCATATTCGACAATCGTTGGTGGAGCTACACCGCTTGTTGTGCCAATACAGCTATATGGAGCATGATCATGATAAGTGCCGTATCTGTTCGGTAAACCGCTTGGGGTGCAATCAGGTGCGAAGAGAATTGCAAGAATTGCTTGACGAAGGTACCATTGAGATTCTCCAGAATCGCAATGTCGATGAAGACGAACCTGAAGTTAATGTTATATCTCCAGTGTTCAAGTTACCAGAGCCTGTTGTTATTCGCTACGATAGCAGCAAGCCGAAGACTTCTCCTTCACTTGTGATTAAACCTGCCGGCCCTGTGCCGTATTCCTCTGATAAAGCTGTGTCGTTCAGGTACAACCCAGTTGCCGTGCAAGATGGGGTAGAAATGCCTCTGCCTTCAACTGCTGTAACCAATATTGCCGATGTAAGCGGCCTGACCCGGAGTGGTCGAGTATTCTCTGCACCTGCTAAGGCTCCTGTTGCTTCAGAATCTTCTGAGCGTCCAGTTGGGATTGCTGTCAATAGTCAGAACCCGACACTTGATGTTGCCAGACCCTCCTCCATACAAAAAACTCCTATTTCTTCAGCTGGCCCGAGTGGCATTTCGAATGAAGAATCTGATGAGATGCTGAGGCTCATCAAGAAAAGCGAGTATAACGTTGTAGACCAGCTCCTACACACGCCTTCCAAAATCTCCATACTATCCTTGCTGATGCATTCAGAACCCCATAGGGAGGCTCTGCAGAAAGTATTGGACCTGGCGTACGTTGATCACGACGTCACTATTGAGCAATTTGACAGTATCGTTGCAAACATCACTGCTTGCAACACTTTGAGTTTCAGTGACGCTGATCTCCCTGAGGAGGGAAGAGACCACAACATGGCTCTACACATATCTCTGAACTGTAAATCTGATGCTATGTCCAACGTGCTGGTGGACACTGGATCATCTCTTAATATGTTGCCTAAATCCACACTCTCCAGATTGTCATATCAAGGTCCTCCTATGAGACAGAGTGGGGTTGTCGTGAAAGCTTTCGATGGGTCGCGCAAGACCGTCATTGGGGAAGTTGATCTCCCTATCAGGATAGGCCCGAGTGATTTCCAAGTTACCTTCCAGGTAATGGATATCCACCCGTCGTATAGCTGTCTCCTTGGCAGACCATGGATTCACGAGGCTGGCGCCGTGACATCCACCCTACACCAGAAGCTGAAGTTTGTTAAGAATAAAAAACTGGTTGTGGTAGGGGGAGAAAAGGCTCTCCTGGTTAGCCACCTGTCTTCTTTCTCATATATCGACGCAGAGGATGAAGTTGGAACTCCGTTCCAAGCTTTATGTATTGACGAACCGATTGAGAAGAAGTCTCCTTCATTCGCTTCCTACCGTGATGCAAAGCTGGCCATTGAATGTGGTGCAGTCGCTGGTTTAGGGAAGGTGATTGAATTGGAAGATAATAAATCCCGGGTTGGTATTGGCTTTTGTTCTGGGGCATATAATGAGCACGGTCTGTTCACAAGTGGAGGATTCATCCATGATGATCAGTCTGTAGAAGAGGAAGCTGCTGCTATCATTGAAGAAGATGCAGAGGATATGAGCAATTTTGTTATTCCTGGTGGTGTCTGCCACAATTGGGTCGCTGTGGATGTTCCTACAGTTATCCATAGATCAGAGTAAATATGCTCACTTTGTTTAAAACCCTTCTCCCATGCCAAAAGGAGAAGTGATGACATTGTTCGGCTCATATATACAATGATATTTTCATTCAATTAATGCATTGTTAAACATTTGTTTTTCCATTTGTTTTCACTTTTTGCTTTTTCATGAAATCAGTGATCACAAAAAACCCATAAAAACAAGAATAAAAGCAATCATTTTTTCATCTGCATAATGGTTTGCTTGTTTAAATTCTAAAGTTTTTCATTAACCAAGATCATTATGCAGGTTGATTCTAAAACCCATTGAACATAATGATCCGATGCCATCTCCCAACTTTGAATTCCCTGTATTCGAGGCAGAGGAAGATGATGTTGAAGGAATTCCTGATGAGATTACCCGTCTCCTTGAGCACGAAGAGAAGATCATTCAGCCGCATCTCGAAGACTTAGAAATAGTCAACTTGGGGTCTGAGGATTGTGTTCGCATAGTAAAGATTGGGGCACTTCTCGAGGAGTTTGTCAAGAAAGATTTGATCAGCTTGCTACGAGAATATTCAGACATCTTCGCTTGGTCATATGAAGACATGCCGGGTTTAGATACAGATATTGTGCAACATTTCCTGCCTTTGAAGCCTGAGTGCGTGCCAGTAAAGCAGAAGCTCAGAAGAACTCATCCAGATATGGCAGTGAAGATCAAAGAGGAAGTTCATAAGCAAATTGATGCGGGGTTTCTGGTGACTTCTGTATATCCTCAATGGGTGGCCAATTTTGTGCCTGTTCCTAAGAAGGACGGAAAAGTCCGTATGTGCGTTGATTACAGAGATTTGAATAAAGCTAGTCCAAAGGATGATTTTCCTCTACCACACATTGATATGTTGGTAGATAATACAGCTAAATTCAAAGTCTTTTCCTTTATGGACGGATTTTCCGGATATAATCAAATCAAGATGGCACCAGAGGATATGGAGAAGACAACATTCATCACACCTTGGGGAACATTCTGTTATCGAGTGATGCCCTTCGGTTTGAAGAACGCCGGAGCCACGTATCAACGAGCTATGACTACCTTGTTTCATGATATGATGCACAAGGAGATAGAGGTCTATGTTGACGATATGATTGCTAAGTCCCGAACGGAAGTTGAGCATGTTGAGCATTTGTTGAAGCTTTTTCAGCGTTTGAGGAAGTTTAGACTCCGCCTGAATCCGAACAAATGTACCTTTGGAGTCCGTTCCGGAAAGTTATTGGGTTTCATTGTCAGCGAGAAAGGTATTGAAGTTGATCCTGCAAAGGTCAAAGCAATACAAGAGATGCCTGCACCCAAAACTGAAAAGCAAGTCCGAGGTTTTCTTGGCCGCTTGAATTACATTTCCAGATTTATATCCCACATGACTGCCACATGTGCACCGATATTCAAGCTCCTTCGGAAAGATCAGTCTCATGATTGGACCGAGGATTGCCAGAAAGCTTTCGACAGTATCAAAGAATATCTGTCTGAACCTCCGATCTTGTCTCCGCCTGTGGAAGGAAGACCTCTGATTATGTATTTGACTGTTCTTGAAGACTCGATGGGTTGTGTACTCGGTCAACAAGATGAATCAGGGAAGAAGGAATTTGCTATCTACTACCTCAGTAAGAAGTTTACTGATTGCGAGTCTCGGTACTCTATGCTTGAGAAGACGTGTTGTGCTTTGGCTTGGGCCGCTAAGCGATTGCGCCAGTACATGATAAATCATACAACTTGGTTGATATCCAGAATGGATCCAATTAAGTATATCTTCGAGAAACCTGCTTTAACTGGGAGGATTTCCCGTTGGCAGATGTTGTTGTCTGAGTATGATATTGAGTATCGAGCTCAGAAGGCTATCAAAGGTAGTATCTTGGCTGACCATCTAGCGCACCAGCCGATTGAAAATCACCAGTTGGTTCAGTATGACTTCCCTGACGAGGAAATTCTGTATTTGAAAATGAAAGATTATGATGAGCCTACACTTGATGAAGGTCCAGAACCTGGTTCCAGATGGACGATGGTGTTCGATGGCGCTGTTAATCAATACGGAAATGGAATTGGGGCAGTGATCATTACCCCTCAAGGTTCGCATATTCCATTTACAGCAAGGCTAACTTTCAAATGCACGAATAATATGGCGGAGTATGAAGCCTGTATTATGGGACTAGAAGAATGCGTTGACTTGAGAATCAAGCATCTTGATGTATATGGTGATTCGGCCCTGGTCGTCAATCAGATCAAGGGTGAATGGGAGACGAATCAGCCAAGTCTCATACCATACAGAGATTATGCAAGAAGGATTGCCACTTTCTTCACAGAAGTTGACTTTCATCATATTCCTCGAGAGGATAATCGGATGGCAGATGCTCTTGCTACGCTCGCTTCCATGATTGTGGTCAGGTGGTGGAATGATGTTCCCAATATTACTGTGATGCGCTTGGATAGACCAGCTCACATATTTGCAGTTGAAGAAGTCAATGATGACAAGCCTTGGTACTTTGATATCAAGAATTTCCTCCAGAACCAGATCTACCCGCCTGGGGCATCTGTGAAAGATAGGAAAACTTTGAGAAGGTTGTCAGGCAGTTTCTACCTCAGTGGTGAAGTGCTGTATAAAAGGAATTTTGACATGGTTTTGCTCAGATGCGTGGATAGACACGAAGCAAACCTGTTGATGACTGAGGTCCATGAGGGTTCATTTGGTACTCATTCCAATGGACATGCCATGGCTAAGAAGATGTTGAGAGCAGGCTACTATTGGCTGACAATGGAGTCTGACTGTTGCAAGTATGTGAAGAAATGTCACAAGTGTCAGATTTATGCGGATAAGATTCATATTCCTCCGACACTTCTGAATGTGATTTCCTCACCATGGCCTTTCTCTATGTGGGGAATCGACATGATCGGCATGATTGAGCCGAAAGCGTCCAACGGACACAGGTTTATTCTCGTAGCAATTGACTACTTCACCAAATGGGTTGAAGCCGCTTCGTATGCGAATGTGACCAGACAGGTGGTTGTGAAGTTTATCAAAAACCAGCTGATTTGCCGTTATGGTGTGCCAGAGAGGATCATTACTGACAATGGGTCTAATCTGAATAACAAGATGATGGAAGATTTGTGCGCCGAATTCAAGATTGCACACCATAATTCCTCTCCCTACAGACCTAAGATGAATGGGGCTGTTGAAACTGCTAATAAGAATATCAAGAAAATTATCCAAAAGATGACTGTCACGTACAAAGATTGGCATGAGATGCTGCCATTTGCTTTGCATGGATATCGTACGTCTGTACGCACTTCAACAGGGGCAACCCCTTTTTCTCTTGTTTACGGTATGGAAGCTGTTCTCCCAGTAGAGGTGGAGATCCCGTCAATGAGAGTCTTGATGGAAGCCAAGTTGACTGATGCTGAATGGGTTCAGAGTCGTTATGACCAGTTGAATTTGATTGAGGAGAAGCGATTAACTGCCATGTGTCATGGTCAGTTATATCAGCAGAGAATGAAGAAAGCATTCGACAAGAAGGTCAAGCCTCGTGTGTTCAGAGAAGGTGACCTTGTGCTCAAGAAAGTTCTATCTTTCGTGCTTTCGTTCCCGATTCCAGGGGCAAGTGGATTCCAAACTACGAGGGTCCGTACGTTGTTAAGAGAGCCTTTTCAGGCGGAGCTTTGATGCTTACAACAATGGATGGGGAGGATTTCACTCGTCCTGTGAATTCAGATGCAGTTAAGAGATACTTTGCCTAAAAAAAAGTATATGCAAATGAAAAACAGAATAACTCGCTAAGCTGAAAACCCGAAAGGGCGGCTTAGGCAAAAATGAGCGTCTCGGTGGAGAACCTGCAAGGGTAATCCAGGCAAAAGTTAGAGACTTGATAAAAAGAATATATTTGCATCCCGCTAGATTGAGTACCTCACTCTGGGGCAATCTAGGCAAAAAAATTAGGGATCAGGCAAGTAACTGCATCCTGACAAGACTTTCTGTTTCACCAGTCGTCATTTCGTCAGAGGATTCCCGATTCGCCGTCAACTGAAGCTTCGAATACATCGAGATTCAAATTGGTAGAGAAAGGATCATTATGTTCAATGTAGCCCTCTTCCAATATATATCACTGATTTCAAATTTGTACAGATCTATGGAGTCTTGCCATTTGCAGACTACCATTCCATCAAATAAATTTGAGCTTTTTATCCAATTATTTGCACTCTTATTTGTTTCAATTCGACAAATGTCTTGCATGTTTTAATTGATAAAATATCATTGTTTTAAACAAATCAAATTTTTTCAAAATTGTTGTTTTAGACAAAGTGAATAATCACGAGATTGAAAGGATACCTGAGGATGTCTCAGTGCTCTCCCAAGGGTGGTATGATTCCCAACAGGTAAGACGTTTGTTCATACTCCTGGTTTGGTTTGTATCCTTCTTCTCCAGATTTGGTTGTTGGGGTTGTTCCCCAAGCAGAGATTTGGTTGTTGGGGTTGTTCCCCAGCATAATCGCAAGCAGAGTGTTGTTGAAGACTCAGTTTTCTCTAGCAGCAGTTCCTCTCCAGCATAGACGTTATTTCTGGAAGATTCAGGCAGTGGGTTGACATCCCCGTATTCTTTATCTATCCTCCTCAGCGCAGTCGCGAGTAGAGCGGATGTTGATATCCCCATCGTAGTCGCTAGCAGAGTTGTTGTTACCCTCTCCAGTGTAGTTGCCAGTAGAGTTGTTAATTTCTCTCCATCAGAGTGTGGGTTCTCCTCTGCAGAGCAGGATTTATTTTCCGACTCAGCGGTTGATTGGGTTGATATCCCAGTATTTTCATCCATCTCTCCCCAGCATTGTCTGCAGAATGGTTGTTGTGGCAACATTGCCTGCTGAACCCTCCAATCCCCAGTATGGTCGGTTGACGGCTCTGTCATCCAGAGATTGGATTGATTTCCTGATTGTTCTTGATCCTCAGTAGAGTGGTTTATTGCAGAATCTACTGATGTGACCCTTCAGATGCATATTCTCCCCGAGTAGAATGGTTCGTTACAGAATCTACTTGCGTGGTGTTTTCTCCTCCAGTGGGTTGTTCCCCAAGTGAGTAGCTGACAGTGTTCCCCAGTAGAGTTGCTTATGCAGTTAGATTCTACTTGGATGATTTTGTTCTCCTTCAATGGGTTGGACCCCAGACTTGTTTGGAGTTGCTATAACTTTTTGTTTCTCAGCTGATGTTGAGATCCCCTGCATATGTTTTTGAGATTTTCCCTTGTTCCCGACAGATTTGTCTTGGTGGCAGTTTTGCCCGTTGTGACTTTCTGTGCCTTAATTGGGACTTTCGCTGATCCATTACTCAGAGATTTGGTATTCTCCAGATATCTCTGATTCTTTGGCCTCTGCTTCCCAGCAATACCCGCAGATTTTTGCCGTATAGCATGTTAGATCTCCGCAGATTGGCTCTCCAGCTGGTTGTTCCCCTGGAAGTATAATACCGGGCGTTTGATTCCTGGACCTGCTGTGTTAGATATGTCTGTTTTGTCAGCATTCATCAAACATAAACCACGCATATTCATGCATACTCATAAAACATTCAGATATTCATGTTGCATTTTTGCCATGTATCCTTTGTTTGTTGTTCCCTGCTATGGTGATATGGATCTTTATAGATCTCCCTAAGCAGATGTCGGGTGTTTAGTCTCTCCATATAGAGTCAGCCCATAAGCAGAAAGTGTCTGTATTTCCTTCTGCAGTTCCCCACTGAGATATACCCTCGTGGATGACGGTTCCTTCCGTTTCCTCCCAACACATATATTGGGATGGAGGTTCCTATTGAGTTATACTCTCATAGGACGTGTGTTGATTCAGTCTGTCTTTTCGGAATATTCCCGAATTGGCGTTTTGTCAAGTATCTTGTGCTGCCCAGTGGGTTGTTCCCCAGCGGAATTTTAGGGCCTCTACCCTGATACCGGTAGTTGTAAGTCCTGATTTTCCTTGCCTTTTGATGAATTGGTGGTTATATACCTTTTATTCCTCGGCAAGAGTTGTTGGTTTTCTGCCTAGTTGTGGGTAGTCGTAAATCCCGTTCTTCTTACTCTCCAGCAGAGTTTGTGGTTTGTCATAAACCCTAATTGGTTTCCCGTGCGGATTTGCGATTTATTCTATCCCCACGCGGAATCGTTGGTTTTCTGCCCAGTATTCGGTAGATGTAAACCCCAATTTTGTGGTTATTCCCACCAGAGTATGGCTACTACCCCGTATTCGGTAGTTGTAAGTCCTATCTCTTTTCCCCCTAGCAGAAGTAACCTTTGTGGTTCGTTCTGGTTGTTGGTGAATTTTCTGTTGTTGTGGTTGCATCCCTAACAGAGTTGGTATCTCCCTGTGGTGATTTTTATCCCCAGTTGAGTTTGGTAGTCTTCTACCCCGTATTCGGTAGTCGTAATTCCCATGTTGTGTGTTCTCCCCATGGAATTTGTGCCTTGTGGTACAGGTGGATAATTGCCGGATGCTTGCAATTTTATCCCGGTCAGATTTTTGGTCTTCTACCCCGTATTCGGTAGATATAAACCCTAATTTCTCCCTTTTGCAGAGTTAACCTCGTTGTTCATCCTAACCGATGATGGTTACTCTTTGCGGTTATCTTCATTCGTTGTTCGATGTTGATATTCCTCTTTGCTTCTGGGCAATTGCCGGATGCTAGCAATTGTTTCCCCAGCAAGTCAGTCTTCTGGATCATTGCCGGAGGCTTGCAATGTTATCCTTTTGAAGTCGCCAGTGGGTCTTTTCATCGTTTGCTAGTGATTTGTTCCCCGGATCATTGATTGTTTGTCAATGTATTCCCAGCTTTTATGGATAATTGCCGGATGCTTGCAATCTATCCCCAGTGAGTCTTTCATTTACCCTTTTGTTGGTAATGTTGTTACTCCCTTTGATTGGTCATCATTATATGCCTGTTTGGTATCCCGATGCCTCTCTTTTCGGACGATTTATCCTTTATTAACCCAGTAACCGGTTGTGGGTAATCTTCCATGCGAGTATATTATTCACGGTCTGCCGGTAATGAATAATATATCTCATGCACTCTTCAGTCGAAGCCCTTTCGTGTTTCTTTGTCGAGTAAGATTCGTTTTTCCCCTTTGCGGAGTCGAATATTCTTTGTTGTTGGATAATTGCCGGATGCTTGCAATTTATCCTTTGAGTTGTCTTTCGTTTACCCGGATGCTTGGTATCGATTGTCTCTCTTTTTGGTTAGTCACCTATTATATACTTCGGTATCTCTGGTGTCTTTTCCTTTCGAGTATATTATTCACGGTCTGCCGGTAATGAATAATATGTCTCATGCGCTCTTTAGTTGGAATCCTTTGTTGATTTTCCCCAGCTGAGCAAGATTCGTATTCTTTGTAGAATCGAGTGTCCATCCTTTAACCAGTTTGTGTTTCGGATGATGTGTGTTTTGGCATATATACCAATTCACGTTTTCGGTAGTTCGCCTATTATATACTTCGGTATCTCTGGTGTTTCTTACCATGCGAGTTTATTATCTACGTTCTGACGGTAATAGATAATATGTCTCATGCGAGTATCTTATCCACGGTCTGCCGGTAATGGATATTATATCTCATGTACTCTTTGGGTTTGTGTCCCCAGTTGAGTAAGGTTCGTTTTCCCGTTGTGGATTCGGATGTCCATCCTGTAGGTCGATTTTGCTTTTTCAAGCCCTCCTTTCGGATGATGAGTGTCTTGGCATATATACCAATTCACGTTCTGTCGGTCACCTATTATATACCTCGGTATCCCTGGTGTTCCTTTCCGTCTACTCCCTATTATGACCTTGGTCCCCTGTGGAGTCAGATTTTCCTGAGTATTATACCCTTTGTAGGTCTTTCTCAGATGTTGGTTGATTGATATCTCTCACCCTTATACCGGTCTTAGATATTCATTCTTCCTGAGTTTGTTACCCTTATACCGGTAACACCTCATCCTTGTTGCTTTTCCCAGGAGAGTCTCTTTGTTAGACATTCCCCTGCGGAGTTTCCTTTGGTGATTTTTACCCTTTTGCTATATGGGCGTTCCCCCAATATACGCATTTCCGGCAGGGAAGTTCTCTGTGAATCTTTTCCTGGTCCGAGTCCGGATTTTCATCCGAAGAATCCTTGATGGATAATTTGAGTCAGCTTATGTCTTCCCAATGGATTTATTTTCCTCTGGAATTCTTTATTCCCCAGTGTGAGTCCTTTGCTTCCCCAGCAAGCTCTCCAGTCCGATGTTTGTTATCCCCCACTCGGAGTCGTGTCTAGTTCGCGCTGTGTCAGTTTTGTCATTACCCTAATCAAAGTCGTGTCCTGCTCACGCATTCTTTTTCTTACTATCCCCTAAAAAAAAAGAGACCCAATAAGAGTCTTAGTTGAGTCTCTGTTCCTGGTGAGTGTATTACTCCGACGGATCGTCTTTTCTTCTGTGCGAACCATATATTCCCCACAGAATTTGCTTTTGCATGCATACATCTGCATCATGAGGTCTCTTAGGGACCAAAAAATTTGTCTCATTACTATTATTTAAGCCCATTCTACCGCGTCGAGATGAAGATTTCTAAACTTCACTCCTCCGGCTAGAATGACCTTAAACAGGGGCATCTGTAAGACCCCAATTTTTGCCCTAAGATCCCTCATGGCCCATATCATATCATATCATGGCCTCAAGGATCATTGCATGCCCTAGCTTCCCTCCTAGTGGGTGGGTACCTTGTGAGTGTGATTCTTGATCACCAAGCATGTTTAGCATTTGTATATCATTGCTTTTCTTTTGTTTACTAACCAAAAGTACAAAAATATTGTTATCTAACCATGTTACTTGCAGATGAAGCAAACTAGGTCAAACAGTCAAAATCAGGCATTGAGCATTGGATGGTGACCATTCTTGAAGAATTTGGACACCATGATCATTCATAAAGAGTTCATGTAACTTGTGATATCATTTGGAATCAAGATCTCAGTTGAAAGAGGCTTGGAATTCGTCAGAACATGGCCCAGTCATCCAAAACCCTAAAAAGTCAATTGTGGTCAACTGTGCATTTAATCAGGATTTGGGAGGTGTGAGATGGTTGGAAAGGTCTCATTCATGTCCATATGAGCTTCATTTGGCATTTCAAAGATCAAGGTTGAAGGAATTGAAGTCAGACAAAAAGTTTCCCAAAATGGAAATGACCTGTAATTCTCACCTGCCAAAAATGGAAAGTTTTGCTCCTCAAATTTACTTCATGATACAAGCTTCAAATCAAAATTTGTCCAACATGAAAGTTTAAGATCTTGTCCTCACCATTCCAAAAAGTCCAAGAACTTGAAAATCCCATGTATGGTTGGCAAGTTATGGTCCATTCAATTTCAAAAATGACCCATAATCAGAAGGGCATAACTTCCACATGGAGTGTCCAAATTGGGTGATCTTTCTATGAACAAACTCCATTTGACATGTACTTTCATGGTGCATAATTGGATTTCTTCAAAAATGGTCAATGCAAAAAGTCAAATTTCAAGTGTACAGTTAAAGATCCAGGGGCAAAATGGTCCAACTTGAGAAATAATGAGAATTTTGGAATGGGGATTTTTGCAACACCTCACAAATGTTATTTGGAAATGGTTTGAATCATCATAACAGGTCAAGGTGCAATGGTTGAAGAATTCACTTTTGAAATGAACTTGAAAAATGAACAAAGTGCCATGACATAGTGAAATTGAGAAATATACATTCAATGGACATGAGACCAATTCCATTAGCTCCTAAATGAGATTTGTGACTTGTTCAAAGTGATAAATCACTGTTGCATTGCTTCTAACCATCCAAGGGCAAAAAGGCCAAAATACACACATAAGCTCATTTTGCTAATCACCATTTTTGTGCTAATCTTGATTAAAGTTGGGATTAAGCAACCATATATAAGCCTAATTGTAACAGAAACTCACAACACTAATCATTTTTTCAGATCAAACTCCAAAAAAATTCCCAAATCCTCTCAATTCTCTCAATTCTTTTTCACACTTCTTTTGACTTTTTCATCGACTTTCTTAATTTTGCTTGCTGGTGCTCGTGTTGATTATCAATTTCAGGTGATATAGAAGATCTGTTTTGAGGAAAAGGTGGGGAAATTCTGGAAGAAACTCAACTGTCGAAGCTAAAGCGTATTCATGACAGGTGCGAAGTTTGGATTCTTGAGGCGCAATTGAACCATTCTGCAGCATCCATACACCTTCCTAGCTGCTGTAGAACACCTGTTTCGCATTGTTAAGGCCTGGATAGCTCGGTTTCACCACTGCAGCATCAACAAGGTGAAAATTCGATGATCCTAATTCCTGAAATAATGATATGGATCTTGTAGGCCTTAGTGTGTAGATCATGCAGAGCTTTAGATCTTGAATTTCCATGACGAATTGAGCGAGTTATCGCGATTTGAATTTTGCTAGGCTAAACTTTCTTGGTTCGATCCGTGATGCATGTTTAGAATTAGGTTGATTACTCGCTAGATTCATGTTCTACGTTGAATGCCGGTTCCAACGGTATAAAGCTCGCTCGATTTGGTTGACAAATGGCCATAACTGAATCCGAAGGTGATGAGCTCGAAGAACGCATGCGAAGAAGCTGCAGAATTCTGGAAATGTCGCGTTTGATCCATGCTGGCGCGATTTCGTTTGAAAATCCTGTTTCCCGCCGGATCCAGCAAATCAGGTGCAGCCACCGCATTAAAATGCCACGACACCGTTTTGGCCCTGGCTCGGTTATTACGGAAATGCCATCAGCGAATAATTAATTAATTAAATCCACATAAATCCATTTAAATAATTATTTCATAAACATTACAAAACTTCTAAAAATCATATTAAATCCAATTTAAGTCCAAATAATTTGGGACTTTTTTTGTTAGATCCCAAATTTAATCTACTTTTTTTTAGGCATAATAATGTAGGTTGTGCCTGGTAATTTTTTAGATTGGTTTAGGGATCTTTATCATGTGTGCTATTTTCATGTGTTTTACCATTTTAATCACCAAATGCTTATACATTATCCAAAATTAATGAAATTTCATAGGATGATTCTTGATACATTTCTGGAGGTTTTGACATATGATTTGTAATTTTTGGACCTCTGGTTTGTTAGATGTGATTAATTCTTTTTGAGTGTGACAATATGTGTCACACTTTGATATGCTGAGTTTATGAATTATTTTTCCATGCTTCCCCTAGGCCTATGGCTCTGATTTTTTGCATGAGATACAATGTGTATGTTAGGTTTCAACATGAATTTTTGTGGATTTAATTGATCCATTTTCCATTTTATTTGGATTTTTGATTGCTGTTTAGCAATTTTGGATTGTTTTATGTGTAACAAAATGTACATGTATCATTAAATGCTCATCCCTTATCCTATGAATATGAAAATTGATGGAGTGCTTCCTAACATATTAAAATTTGATTTGGATTTGGTCCCACTCATTTCTAAGTTGATTTCACTGTTTTACCATTGATTGAAGTTGATATTCATTTGGTGACTTGATTTGATTGTGTTTTTTGCATGCTTTAACATGTTGATTTAATTGACATAGCTCCACTAATCCAAAATGCATGAAAATTAATAGGTAGCTTGTTGAATATCCTCTGTTTAGGACATAATTTTTGTGGAATTTACTGTGCTGTTTTGATATTTTTTAGATTGAAATCATTCTGGTTGTCCATATGTGATTCAACTTTGCTTACTTTGTCTTAATTTGTGCATAAAATGAGATTAGTGCATAGTTTGGATGTGAGACCACTTGGGATCTCTTCTTATTTGAATTATCTTGACATTGATTATGTTTTACTTGCTGTTTTAAGTTTTTTCCCTCCTTTGGACCCTAGGCTTGTCCTAGTGGTCTTGTTACTTATGTTTGAGCTTGACTTTGACTTTTCAGGTTAAAAAGCTAATGCCTTAAGGAGGTTGATGCATAGTTGAATTGTTTCATTTGACTATTGTGAACTAACCTATTTGTTTTGTAGGGTGCTTGGTTCACTTGAACTTTGTGCTATGCACATTATTGTTTGATCGTACATTGTTTATTGATCATTATGTTGTTGTTTTGTTTATGTTGGGAGGCTGATGATATTTGACTGATTTCAGGTACCCCTAGTTGCTCAGTTCTCTTAAGAACTTGCATTGCTTTGCTTAATAGCAATTTGCATTTGAGGTATGCACCTCTTGTCTTCATGTAGTCTGGAAGACCTGGCTTGTTATTTAGCCAGGCAACTGTCTGAAGTCCTCCTTAAGAGGCATTGTTTGTGATTGTTTATGTTTGTCCCAAGCAGGAAAAGTCCTCATGTGAGGCAATTGGTGGATATAAGAGATATGTAGCCTATCTCCCACTATTCGGTGTGTCTTCTCCTTGCTCCCATTACATGGTTGTAGCATTGAGATCCAAACCCAAGACCTATAGAGTCTTCAATTGGGGAAAGAGTTCCATCTTTCTGAACTCCCCCACATTCTTATATTTACATGCTCTCTCGGACCTGAGATAGAAGCAATGAGGTACGACCCTCATATCCTTTCATCTGCTTCACCTTAGCCCTTCAATGGCAAGGTTAAGAGCGACACTTACCTCTTACAGTGGACTTTCATAGTCAAACCCTTTGATTGAGCCTCATTGTTTGGTTATAGAGTGTGCTATGTGACTCTTTGTGATTTATTACTCATTTGTACATGATTGCTTGCTTGCCTTAGTGCATTTATTGCCATTTAATGCTCCTTGTAGCATGTCCATTATTTCATACCTATGTGATTTGTTTGCTTACCCATTGAGGAACCAGTTATAAGTCCCTGTAAGTTGGCATCTGTTCCCATGACATGGAAGGGGTAGAGTGTAAGACCTCATTGGTCACTCATATCCATTGCCTAGTGCATTTGTTTGTTGTATGTGAGGATACAATTGTAAGTCCCTGTGAGTTGGCATTTGTACTCCCATGATCATACGGTGGAGGATGGAGTAAGTCCGGACATATTGGCTTCCAACTTCCATGTTTGTTTTGTTTTAAGGATAGTGGTGTAAATCCATTGAGTGGTATCCGGTGTCCGCTTTCGTTTTGTTTTGATGGAGATTGGTATAAGTCCATAGAGTGGCTTCTGATATCCTTACTTGTTTTAGGAGACCGGTATAAGACCATTGAGTGGCATCCAGTATCCGCTTTTATTGACTTTCATCTGTTACCATGTTCATATTATTGCTCATTTGTAGCCTATTCCTAAGGACCCACTTGAATCATCTTCTATATGATTTCAAGAGGTGGACCCTCCTAAGAAGTTTTACATTCACTCCACCATTCCATTCATCCCATTGTGTCCTAAACTTTTCACACATGTTTTAAAACTTGAAATAAATGTTGTGCAAACATTCTCACCTTCTTTCCAAATTAGAAACCTGGACCTTAAGTCCTTGATTTTCTAAACTTCACTTTTGTAAATACTCATTGTGAATTGACTTTAATCATACCTTGACCATATTTTGTAAATAATCCAAATCAATTAACCTTCACCCATTCAAATGTTTTGTGGCTTAGTCCATGTTTGTTAAGTTTTCTATGCATTAGCCGTAGGTTTCTATTACCATAGTGGTTGATGTAATTCTTTCCTATCCTTAGTGAGTTGATTGTAAGTCTTCCATACTTATTATAGGGTTAACCCCTCACTAGTATGTTGAAGCTGTCCTTGCATGGTGGATTGTTGATTCAGGTTGAGTATTCTCCCATTGGTAATGAAAAGCCTTAGTGCTCTTGTTTTAAAATTGAATCCACTAACTTTTGGAAATTTTTAGCCGAACTACGGCGTTTTGATCCTTACCTTTGATGGAAGGTACGTAGGCAACGGGTTCATCCGTTCGAACACAAAAATAACTAACTTGTATATTCTTTTCTCATCCTCCCATTCATGTTTGCACAACAATATTTCAAAACAAATAAATAATTTTATACAACAAGTGTGAAAAGGGCTCCCTAGGAGTACCTAGGACGTGATGGGTGCCTAACACCTTCCCATTGCGTAATTTACCCCTTACCCAGACTCTCTGATCTTTTTCATTAGTTTTCTACGTGTAAAACTTCTTAGGTTTTTGTTCGCTTTTTAACCAGTCCTTAGGATAAATAAAAGTGCGGTGGCGACTCTATGTTCATTGTATGCTTTGCTTATGATTTAATTGATAGATCATATAGTAACGAATACACTGCTACACCTACAAAACACCGTTTTTGGAAGACTGAACAACAGCAAGGTCAACGCAAAGGAACTCTTCTTCCTCGAATGCGTCTTCGAACCGAATGCTAAGGTAAACGCCGCCTCCTTCCTATTTCATCATATCCGCACCTTATGTGCTAGAGGCCGTCAACCTTTTGTAATTGGTTGATTAATAACCACCATAGCACTTGGCTTAAACCTAGGGGACCGACTCCAAACTTTAGAATCTTGACCTCCCCTATTTATGGAGAAGGCTACTGTCGGTCCAGCCGCCTAATAAAGAACCGAATAGGCGGAAAATATTACCTTATGGTGAATAACCAGGCCCTCCCAAGCGTTGTTCTCCCAAACATTTCCCTAACCGATGTCACCAATCCCAACCGCCACCTCTATGATCTGAATGCTCCCGAAGCCTCCGAGCCTTCGCATACAAACCCGTTGTAGCACCTCAAATTTGCACCTATCATTATACATACATTTTCATATTAGGTCATAGCATATCATGGTCCACTGCATAGCATTGCATTGTCCCAGTTGCCTCAAGTGCAAGCCAATCAAGAAATTAGGTCAAACTGGTCAGGAGATCAGTCAGTCAAGCAAGCAAGTGCATTTCTCAAGGAGCCAAGGCCCTAGGGTTGGTCCAACATGTTCACATGACTTGGGGATCCATTTTAAGTGTTTTGGTCAAGGATTGGATGTTCAGAAGTCATCAGTCAATGCACAATCAGTCAGAAACCCTAAAAGTCAACTGTTGGTCAACTGTCCATTTAATCAGTGATTTGATGATTGGATTTGGTTTGAGAGAGCTTATTCATGTCCATATAGTCCTCATATATCATGTCAAACACCATCATGGAAGAATTTGAAGCCAGATCAGAAATTTCCAAAAATGGAAACTGGACTTGTAACTGAAACTTACCAAAAATGGAAAGTCTTGATCCTCAAACTTACATCATGATACAAGCTTCAAATGAATTTTTGCCCAACATGAAAGTTGAAGATCTTGTTCTCCCATTTCCAAAAAGTCCAAGAACACTCAATTCCCATGTATGGTTGGCAAGTTATGATCAAATCATTTTCAAAAATTCTTGAACTTCAAAAGGCCATATCTCTCAAACCATTTGGCCAATTTGGGTGGGGTTTTTTCCTACAAGTCACATTTGATCCCCTCTTTCCAAAAATGTAACTTTCATGTACCAAAACTTCACCAATCAAAATGGCATTTTTGAACCTACTTGAATTAATTTTAAGTAAGGTGAAAAAGTGAAGTTTTAAAATAATCATTTCCAATCAATTCTACCATTCAAATATGATCTGAAAATGCATTTGAGACTTGTTGGAAGCCCATTCTTGTGCAGTACATGTATCCATACCTAGTTGCTTGAAATTTGGAAAGAAAGTACACTTATTCAACAACTACATCCCACATATCCATGGACCTTGATGCAAGTACCACAAAAAACAGCAGACACACATCATTTTCTGTCATGTTACAAACCCTTAGCAGCTGCAAAAAACCAGCAGAAAAACCTTGGTTCACTCATTCTCTAAAAATCACATTTTTGCATTTTTCCAAAACCTGTCCAAAACTCTCAAAGAACTGAGCATTGCCTTGCCTAAAACATCATTCAAACAACCTTGTGAGCACATTGCAACCATTTTTCTCCAACTGGAAGGAGCCTTTGTCCAACTGTTCTCAAAAGACACCATTTTTCATTTTGGAAAATTCTACAAGAACTTCCATAGAGCTCGTGTTACTGGGTACCTGGCCTTGATTCAACACATCTTTGGAAGTCATTTCAAGTCTAAAACATCAACTGTAAGCACAAGAAAAGCTGCTGTTACAACTACCTTCACTAATGGCAGAGTTCGATTCAGGCAAAACCAAGCTTCTTTGAGCTAAGCCCTTTGCATCAGTCATCTTCTGGAGGGTTATAGAGCATCTGTTTCAACCTCTCACGGCTTAATCTTCACTGCATCTCAACTGTGCTTCAAATTAGGTGAGTTTTCGACCTCAACCTTTTCCAAAATCATGTAACACATCTTATAGATCTTTTTACCATGAACATGTTGAGCTTTGAATCGATGCAAATGGTTAAGTATCTTGAAAGTTATGCTGAGTTAAAAGTTGATGCATGAATATGTTTGTACTTTGTTCTTCCTTGACAGCATGATTCATTGAAAATAGATGTTATATTGTGCATGAGTGTTGTTCAACGGTTCCAATGGTATGCGTGTCCATGTTTTCTGGGCGATTTTGTTCTTCATGATTTGAAGAAGATGATGCTGCTACAGTAAACCCTAGGGCCATTTTTCCCAGTTTTTTTCTGCTGTTTCACGTGCTGCATGAATGCAAACCCTGGGCCATTGCTTCAACCAATGAAATCATTTCCTGCCTTGGCCCTAAACGACAGCGTTTAGATAAGTGGCACAAATAATTACAAAAATGCCATTCAGCGTGGCATGTGTCACATTGAATAATGTTGTTTTTTCACAATTATTTCACTTTGATTCATCCAACTTACAAAAATCATAACTCCACCAATTTTAATCCAAATTTCATGGGGTTTTTTGCATTGTGTTCATCTGGACCTCTAGTTTTTTATCATGATTTTTGTTGATTTTTTGGATGAGTAAATTTTAATTGGTAGTAGGGTTTGTGACATGTATGCATATTTTGTACACTTTGCCAAAACATTTGTGAAATGGTGATACTTTATCCAATGGCTCCCAAATTTTTTGTGCTTAAACTAGACACACTCATGGTGATTTTGGTGTAGAGTTTGTGAATTTATCGTTTCTGGTTTGTGAGTTATGATTTTTTGAATTAGGGTGTGACAATTTGTGTCACACCATTGATGTCCAACTTCATGATTTTTATTACCATGCTTTTTGACCTCCAATTGATCTGATTTTTTGCATGAACCTACTCCTGTATGTCTAGTTCACATGTGAATTTTCCTGGAATTATTTGTGGCATTTCATAATTGTTTGAGATTTTCTCCCCTGCTTGGTCATATGTTGACTTTTTGTGACACTTGTTCTCATTTCATTTGTGAAATTCTCATACTTTATTAGATGGACATGAAATTTTACATGAGATAACTAGACATCCTCATCTTTGCCATGGTTTTAGTCCCATTCATTTATCATACACCATCCCTGATTTATGATTTTTCTAAGTTGATGCATGTTTGGTTGACTTCTTTGAGCATGTTCAAAATTGCTTTGACTTTCTGATTTTCATTGACTGCCTTCCACTTGTCCAAATAAGCTGAAATTTTATATGCATACCATGCTATGTGTTAAGATTGATCATGATTTATTTGGTGATTTTTGGAAATGTTTAAGATTGCTTTTGAGTTAAGTCTTTCTGTTGACTTCTATGAGCTTCTGTTTGCAACACTTTGACCTAAATTGTTCATGAAATGATGATAGTGATTGATATGAATGTGAACCCAATTGGTATTGATTCTTGATTGTTTGAACATGATTTTGGATGCTTGCCCTTTGCTGTTTTGACTTTTTCATTCCTTTTGACCCTAGGCTTGTCCTAGTGGTCCTGTTACTCACCTTTGAGCTCATGTTTTCAGGTTAAGCTACAAATGCTTCAAAGAGATCATTACAACTTGATTGAGTTCATTTGATTATCATGAGCTAACCTCTTTGTTTTGTAGGTGGCTTGGCTCTTAGGCCTTAAGCCTTGTGCCTTGCATATCCATTTGCTTCTGATTAACTGTTAATGTCTGTTTCCTCTTGCTTTGTTTGAAGTTGCATACTAACATCTGCTTGACTATTTCAGGTGCTTTTAGTTGCTCAGTTCCTTGTGAACTTTTGCTTTGCTTTGCTTGTATAAGCAATTTGCATTGAGGTATATTTCTCATCTTCATGTAGTCCGGAAGACCTGGCCTGTTACTTGGCCAGGCAACTGTCTGAAGTCCTCCTTAAGAGGCAATGTTTGTGGATGTTTAAATTTTGTCCTTGCATAGAGTCAAAGACCTCCTAAGTGAAGAGGCAATTGGCAGAACCAAGGGATAAGCAACCTATCCCCTGCTATTCAGTGTGTCTTCTGTTTTGCTCACACCACTGTGTTGATGCATTGCAGATACAAACCCAAGATCTTGTGCAATTGTACAGTTGAGTCAGTTTCAAATGTGTAGAAGGGTTCCCACTTTCTGAACCCACACATTCTTGTCTTAAGCTCTCCCAGGCCAGGGATAAGAGCTGTGAAGTCTTATCTTCACTCACCTTTCATCTGCTTCACCTTAGCCCCTCAATGGCAAGGTTAAGAGCATATTCACCCAGTTCCAGAGGTTTGTTTGTTGAGGTTGATATGACCCCTCGACTAAAACCTAACCCTTGTTTGAGCCACTTGCTTGTGTATAGTGTGTGCTATTTGTGCTTGTATGTTTGTTTGACTTGCTTCCTGTGCAAGTTAGGGTTAGTTTAGACCTGCTTCCTGTGCAAGTTAGGTTTTGCTTGGCTTGCTCCCTGTGCAAGTTAAATGTGTGTGTGGCTTGCTTCCTGTGCAAGTCATGACTAAGATAGGCTGGCTCCCTGTGCCAGTTAGCTAGAAACCTTAACTTAGGGATGATTTGCATGATAACATCTAGGCTCGAGTCGTAGTCTCCCTAGTTGTGTCTCCCTCTGTTATCTGGTTAGGCTAGTCCTGTATCCCTCTGTAGGGGAACTACGTCGCCCTGATCCTCATACCAGATGAGGTACGTAGGCAGGAGATGAGCTGATCTCTCCGGGCGCCTGTGTCTTTGTTTTGTCTTGTTGTGTGCTTGGAAGCTGATGTAAGTCCATCGAGTGGCAGTTAGGTTCCAGTGTGCGTGTGTTTTGGTTCGGATGCTGATGTAAGTCCAGTGATTGGCATTCAGGCTCCATGTTTGCCTTTGTCTGTGTTTGTTTGAGTGCGTGTCAGCCGAGCTACGAATGCTCTGATTCTTCTTCGTCCGAGAAGATACGTATGCATAGGATGCGATATCCTAGCGAGCATGTGTCGTTTCCCCAGTCCGAACTACTTCGACTCTGATGTCTATGCCTGATAGACTAAGTAGGCCCAGGATACGATGTCCTGCCGAGTCAATTTCAGTCTGTTTTCTTGTGTCTCTTTCAGCCAGTGTGTGTGAGTTTGAGTAGTGTTTAGCAACCATTTTCCTTTCTTTTGTGCGTGGATCCCGTCGAGTACGACGGATGCGTAGGGGTGCTAATACCTTCCCTTCGCATAACCGACTCCCGAACCCATCCTCTTTGGTCGCGAGACCATGTTCTTTCCAGGTTTACTCTGAGCGTTTCCTTTCCCTCTTTCGGGATAAATAACGCACGGTGGCGGCTCTGTTGTTCTTGTTTTCCCGCCGGTTTTTCGCGTGATGCGACAGCTGGCGACTCTGCTGGGGATATAGAGAAGTTGACCTATGCTGGTCCATCTTCCCTAAGCGAGTCTCTCCTAGCGCTCTCTAGGTTAGGGTTTTGGTTGCTGTTTGCTGTTATTTATTGCATTCATTTATTTATTGTCTGCATTTATGTTTGCATTGATGTTTGCATTCATATTCATTATTCACCTGGCTGGTTGTCTGTTTCTCTCTGTTGGGATGGGAGTTACATGAGGTAAAAGGCCCAATACCCAGGCTATGAGTGAAATATAGGATACTTAGGAATAGAGTGATTCATGGGAAGCGGGTGGTATTGCGCCACTTAGCGGAACATTGATATCACGAGCAGTTCAGACCCTGGTGGGACATTATCGTTACATACTTCGGGTGTGTATATGATGATGTTCTGCGAAAGGTTATTTATGCTGCGTTTCTCTCGACCTTACCCTGGCCTAGACGACACCCATGAGTGGGGAGGGATTGATCATTATTACAGGTACAGTTGGTGACTTGTTGGTGACTTGTTGGTGACTTGTGATCCTGTTGGTGACTATTGGTTCAGAAGTTTGGGGTCTCAGATGACTTTGGGTTTCAGATGAATTTGTGGTTCCGAGTTCAAGCCGAAGCTTTGATCCTGTGTTCTGAGAGACACAGCCAACCAGTCGTGTCTGCATCATTTGCATCATAGCATATTTATTTTTCAAAAGAAACGCAATAAAAAAAAAGATACAAAAAAAAAGGAAAAGAAAAAGAAAAAAAGAAAAAAAACTAATCCCTGCATGCATATCATTTCTCAGGTACATTCCAGAGCTTGTTCACTGATAGAGATGGCAACAGTCCCAGAGTTGAAGCGGAAGACTTGTTCCTACAGCTTTCACCGTGAACCTTTGACGTCTCTGATTGAGTTGAGCAACCTTATGACCAGTGGTAACCAGAAGGGGTTTGTTGACCAGTATGGAGATATTCTGACACTGTTGAAGATGGTAGTCGATCCGGTGCCGTTGCAGACTCTTCTACAGTTCTACGACCCAGAGCTTCATTGTTTCACCTTTCAGGATTATCAGTTGGCGCCTACTCTTGAGGAGTACTCCATTCTGCTGAGTGTCCCGGTCTGGTATCAGGTTCCTTTCTTGGATGTGCCTAAGGAGGTTGATTTCAGAGTTGTTGCCAGAGCTCTCCATTTGGGTATCAAGGAAGTCAGTGATAGTTGGAAGTCCAGTGGGGATGTTGTAGGATTGCCTTTGAAGTTTCTGTTGAGGGTAGCTAGAGAAGAAGCAGAGAAGGGAAGTTGGGAAGCCTTTCATGCTCAGTTGGCCGTCATGATCTATGGGATCGTCCTGTTTTCGAGTATGCCCAATTTTGTTGACTATGCTACAGTCGGTATCTTCATTGGAGGAAATCCAGTTCCTACTCTGTTAGCTGACACTTACTATGCTATTCACAGTAGGCATGGTAAGGGTGGGGCTATCAGGTGTTGTCTCCCGCTTTTGCTCAGATGGTTCTTGTCTCTTCTGCCAGTCAGTGGACCTTTTGTGGATGCTCAGAGCACGCATAAGTGGACTCAGAGGGTTATGTCTCTTACTTCCTATGATATCAGGTGGCAATCTTACCGGATGGATGTGCGTAACGTCATTATGAGCTGTGGAGGATTCCGTAATGTGCCACTCGTAGGGACTAGGGGTTGCATCAATTACAACCCGGTTCTTTCTCTTCGCCAGTTGGGGTTTGTGATGAAGGGAAGACCACTTGAGGCTGAGGTAGCTGAAAGTGTGTATTTTGAGAAGCAGAGTGACCCGGACAGATTGGAGCAGATAGGAAGAGCTTGGAAGTCTATTGGTGTGAAGGATGGATCTGTCTTAGGGAAGAAGTTTGCCGTTGCTATGCCCGATTACACTGATTGGGTCAAGGAGAGAGTAGAAACTTTGTTGTTACCCTACGATAGGATGGAGCCGTTGCAGGAGTAACCACCTTTGATCCTAGCTGAGAGTGTGCCTGCGGAGCACTACAAGCAAGCCCTGATGGAGAATCGTCGTTTGAGAGGGAAGGAGCAAGATACCCAGATGGAGCTGTACAAAGCCAAAGCTGATAGTTTGAACTTGGCTCATCAACTCAAAGGAGTGCGAGGAGAAGATGCTAGCAGACTGAGAAGCAAGAAGAGATCCTACGAGGAGATGGAGAGCATGTTAGATGCAGAACACCGGGAGTGCTTGAGGTTGCAGAGGGTTGAGGCCAGCTATCAGAAGAAGATCAGAGACTTGGAGAAGCAACTCAGAGATAAAGACATCCAGTTGAAGAAGGAAGTAGGCTTGAGACATGCATCAGAGAACCACCTTGGAGGAGAAGTGGTAGAGCTTAGACGACAACTGAAGGAGAAGATCACTCTTTTGCCAGAATGTTCAGAATGTGACCTGTTGATAGACCAGTGTCAGTACTTGAAGACTCTCATTCCGGGAGGCCGTTTGTCTTAGCTTGTATCTTTGATATGTATGTTGAGAATCACCTCCAGGCTTGTTGGATGGGATTCATTGTTGTACTCCGTTTGTTTGGACTTTCTTTGTCGACTTTGTTGTATGATCCTGTTACTCATATAGATGAGGTTGTTGGTTTCACCTTGTATTCATCACTCTTGTGTATGTTGTTTCTGTGCTTCTGTGTTGTTCTTGCTGCAGGTTGCCATCTTTTGAGGATGACTCAGGCTCTTTGAATGCCTGAGGAATGAGCATATCATGTGCATCATACGCATCATTAGCACCATACTCATATCATTTTGCATAACAGGTGTTCTTGGTCGTGACTTCTCACTCTTGGTTCCTGTTCAGGCAGGATAGCTGATCAACGTCCGCACCGCTACTCAACAAGACTGAATCAACAGAGAGGTATGGATCAAGTTCAAGCAGAGCTGGCTGAGATGAAGGCTAACATGGCCCAGTTTATGAATATGATGCAAGGGGTTGCACAAGGTCAAGAAGAACTTCGAGCCATGGTTCAGAGACAAGAGGCTGCAATTCCACCGGTCAACCATGCTCCGCCAGAGGGAGGCCCGGTCAATGATAATAATGTTGCCGCTGCTGTACCCATCAACAACTATGCAGTAGGTGATGAGTTGGGGGGTATTCGAATCAACGGTCAACCTATTGCTCCAGATGCCGCTAATGCCAGAGCAGTCCGTGCCCCGGCCCGTAATCCTGCTCCGATTGTTGACAGACAAGAGGATATGTTCACTCTGCTCAGTGAAGACGAAGACGTTCTGGGAAGGGTTAATGAGAGAGATCGCAAAGTTGAGGCTCTTGCTGAGAAGATCCGTGCTATGGAATGTCAAAACTCCCTCGGTTTTGATGTTACTAATATGGGATTGGTTGAAGGTCTGAGAATCCCACACAAGTTCAAAGCACCGTCCTTCGATAAATACAATGGTACTTCTTGCCCTCGCACCCATGTGCAGGCTTATTATCGAAAAATCTCTGCGTATACCGATGATGAAAAGATGTGGATGTATTTTTTCCAAGACAGTCTATCTGGGGCTTCTTTGGACTGGTACATGGAATTGAAGAGAGATTCTATCCGATGCTGGAGGGATCTGGGTGAGGCCTTTTTGAGGCAATATAAACATAATATGGACATGGCACCGAGCCGGACTCAGCTGCAGAGTCTTTGTCAGAAATCCAATGAGAGCTTCAAGGAGTATGCCCAGAGGTGGCGTGAACTGGCTGCTAGAGTTCAACCCCCTATGCTGGAGAGGGAGTTGACAGATATGTTTATCGGCACTCTTCAGGGTGTGTTTATGGACCGGATGGGGAGCTGCCCGTTCGGTAGTTTTTCTGATGTTGTCATTTGT
Source organism: Lathyrus oleraceus (assembly GCF_024323335.1). Lineage (NCBI taxonomy): Eukaryota > Viridiplantae > Streptophyta > Magnoliopsida > Fabales > Fabaceae > Lathyrus > Lathyrus oleraceus. Next base: position 382,732,965 of record NC_066579.1, on the reverse strand, counting down.
GGAGAGAGGACTGAGAGCTTGATTAAAACAGGGAAGATCCAAGATGCTGGTTCCTCTTCTTCTAAGAAGCCGTTTGCTGGGGCACCTCGTCGAAGAGAGGGTGAAACTAATGCTGTTCAACACCGCAGAGATCAGAATAGAAGTGGATACCGTCAAGCTGCTGCAGTAACCATTCCGGCACCTCAACCTCGTCAACAACAACAACAAAGAGTTCAACAACCGCAACAACAACAACAACAGCAACGTCCGTATCAGCCCAGACAAAGGATGCCTGATCGACGTTTTGATTCGCTACCCATGTCGTACGCCGAACTGCTGCCCGAACTACTCAGGTTAGGGATGGTTGAGTTGCGTACAATGGCTCCGCCTACAGTATTGCCTCCTGGGTACGACGCCAACGTCCGTTGTGACTTTCACTCTGGGGCACCAGGGCATCATACTGAGAAGTGTCGGGCTCTCCAGCACAAGGTCCAAGATTTGATCGATGCCAAGGCGATCAACTTCGCTCCAGTGCCTAACGTCGTAAACAACCCTATGCCTCAGCATGGTGGGCATAGAGTGAACAATATTGAGGGGAAAGAAGTTGAAGATCTGGTTGTTAATGTTGATGATGTTCAGACTTCTCTGCTAGTTGTGAAGGGCCGTCTGCTGAATGGGGGTGTCTACTCGGGTTGTGATGAGGATTGTTTGGGCTGTGCAGAATCAGAGAATGGTTGCGACCAGTTAAGGGCCGGTATCCAAGGTATGATGGATGAGGGTTGTTTGCAATTTAGTAGGGCTGTAAAAGATCGTGGGACAGTGTCAACTATCACCATTTACTTTAAACCGTCTGAAGGACGTGGACAAAGGGTCGTTAGTGCACCTGCAACAAATGGTACCCCAGTTACCATTTCCGTGCCTGTAACCATCAGTGCTCCAACTACTATCGCCGCGTCTGGAAGGAGGACTGTTGAGAATAGTAGAGCCGTGCCGTGGAAGTATGATAATGCTTACCGCAGTAACAGAAGGGCTGAAAGTCAGACGAGACCAGTGAATCAAGCTCCAGTGACAATTGGTTTACCGAATAGAGTTCCTGCAACTGTTGGTCCGGCTGTGGACAATGTAGGGGGTCCAGGAGGTTTTACCAGAAGCGGTCGTCTGTTCGCACCGCAGCCTTTGAGGGACAATAATGCTGAGGCTCTCGCCAAAGCAAAGGGTAAGCAAGCTGTGGTTGAGGAAGAACCTGTCCAGAAGGAAGCGCCCGAGGGGTCATTTGAGAAAGACGTGGAGGAGTTTATGAAAATAATCAAGAAGAGTGACTACAAGATTGTAGATCAGTTGAATCAAACTCCGTCCAAGATTTCTATACTTTCACTGTTGATGTGCTCTGAGGCACACCGTAATGCCTTGCTGAAGATGTTGAATCTGGCTTACGTGCCTCAGGAGATTTCTGTCAATCAACTGGAGGGTGTGATGGCCAATGTGAGCACCAGGCATGGTGTAGGATTCACCAACCTGGACTTACCGCCTGAAGGGCGGAACCATAACAAAGCCTTGCACATCACCATGGAGTGCAAGGGGGCAGTGTTGTCTCACGTATTGGTAGACACCGGGTCGTCGCTGAATGTGTTGCCTAAGCAGATTCTGAAGAAGATTGATGTGGAAGGGTTTGTGCTTACTCCCAGTGACCTGATCGTTCGTGCTTTCGACGGATCCAAACGTTCTGTGTGTGGGGAAGTTACCTTGCCTGTGAAGATAGGTCCTGAGGTATTCGATATCATTTTCTATGTTATGGACATCCAGCCCGCCTATAGTTGTTTATTGGGGCGTCCATGGATTCATGCAGCAGGGGCAGTCTCGTCGACTCTCCATCAAAAGCTCAAGTATGTCTGGAACGGTCAGATTGTGACTGTGTGCGGTGAAGAAGAGATTCTGGTGAGTCATCTATCCTCGTTCAAATATGTTGAGGTGGATGGCGAGATCCACGAAACCTTATGCCAGGCGTTTGAGACTGTGGCTCTTGAGAAAGTGGCGTACGCTGAGCAGAGGAAGCCAGGTGCTTCAATTACTTCTTACAAGCAGGCTAAGGAGGTTGTTGATTCTGGCAAAGCTGAAGGCTGGGGCAAGATGGTGGACTTGCCTGTTAAAGAAGACAAATTTGGCGTTGGTTACGAGCCTCTCCAAGCAGAGCAGAATGGTCAAGCGGGTCCGAGTACCTTTACCAGCGCTGGGCTGATGAATCATGGCGACGTCTCTGCAACCGGTAGTGAAGACTGTGACAGTGATTGTGATCTGGACAACTGGGTTCGCCCGTGTGCACCAGGGGGGTCTATCAACAACTGGACGGCTGAAGAAGTGGTTCAAGTTACTCTTCTGACAGAGTAATTTTCTGTTGTTTTGTCATTTTTGCATGAAAATCCTACGTTCTGCCCAAGGCGTAGTGGTTCATTGTAGGGCCTCATCATGTTTTAATGATTATCATTAATGAAGGACATTTTTTGAAATCAAACTTTGTGATCCCTGTCTTTCTATTTTTTGTTTTCATCCTTTTTCAAAAACAATAAAAATGGCAATGTTTTTGTTTTTTGTGACTTTATTGAACTCTTTTTCTAAAACAAAGCATTAAACATGCAGAAGCGATCTTATGGCATTCACTATGAACAGTTCTGTTATGGCTCAGTATGATTTCGATAATCCCATCTACCAAGCTGAAGAGGAGAGTGAGGAAGACTGTGAACTCCCTGCAGAATTGGTCAGATTGCTGAAGCAGGAGGAAAGGGTCATCCAACCTCATCAGGAGGAGTTGGAGGTTGTTAATTTGGGTACTGAGGACGCCAAAAGAGAAATCAAGATTGGGGCTGCTTTAGAGGACTCTGTCAAGAGGAGGCTGATTGAGATGCTGAGAGAATATATGGAGATATTCGCCTGGTCATATCAAGATATGCCTGGGTTGGATACAGACATTGTGGTGCACCGATTACCTCTTAGAGAAGGATGTCCTTCGGTCAAGCAGAAGCTTCGTAGAACGAGTCCTGACATGGCAACTAAGATCAAGGAAGAGGTTCAGAAGCAGTGGGATGCGGGTTTTTTGGCTGTTACAAGTTATCCCCCATGGGTGGCCAACATCGTTCTTGTGCCGAAGAAGGATGGTAAAGTCAGAATGTGTGTCGATTACCGGGATTTGAATAGAGCGAGTCCGAAAGATGATTTCCCATTACCTCACATTGATGTACTGGTTGATAATACGGCTCAATCCTCGGTATTCTCTTTCATGGATGGTTTCTCCGGATATAATCAGATCAAGATGGCGCCAGAGGACATGGAAAAGACGACATTCATTACACCTTGGGGCACGTTCTGCTATAAGGTGATGCCATTTGGGCTAAAGAATGCTGGTGCTACCTATCAGAGGGCAATGACGACTCTCTTTCATGACATGATGCACAAAGAAATTGAAGTGTACGTAGATGATATGATCGCGAAGTCGCAGACGGAAGAGGAGCACCTGGTTAATTTGCAGAAGCTGTTTGACCGGTTGAGAAAGTTCAAGCTGAGGTTGAATCCGAACAAGTGCACGTTTGGAGTGAGATCAGGGAAGCTTTTAGGCTTCATTGTCAGTGAGAAAGGGATTGAGGTTGATCCAGCAAAAGTCAAAGCTATTCAAGAGATGCCTGAACCGAAAACGGAAAAGCAGGTCCGTGGGTTTTTGGGGAGATTGAACTACATTGCAAGGTTCATATCTCATCTAACAGCCACGTGCGAACCAATTTTCAAACTGCTTAGAAAGAATCAGGCGATCAAGTGGAATGATGATTGTCAGAAAGCTTTTGATAAGATAAAGGAGTATTTACAGAAACCTCCAATCCTTATACCTCCAGTTCCTGGGAGACCTCTGATAATGTACCTGTCAGTGACTGAGAACTCGATGGGGTGTGTATTGGGACAGCATGACGAGTCTGGTCGAAAAGAGCATGCCATATACTACCTTAGCAAAAAGTTTACCGACTGTGAAACAAGATATTCACTGCTCGAGAAAACTTGCTGTGCTTTGGCCTGGGCTGCTTGCCGACTAAGGCAGTATATGTTGAACCATACTACCTTATTGATTTCTAAGATGGATCCAGTGAAGTACATCTTTGAGAAACCAGCTCTCACCGGACGTGTTGCTCGTTGGCAGATGATTCTAACAGAATATGATATTCAGTACACGTCACAAAAGGCCATCAAAGGTAGTATTCTGTCAGACTACCTCGCCGAGCAACCGATTGAAGATTATCAGCCTATGATGTTTGAATTCCCTGATGAAGACATCATGTATCTTAAGATGAAAGATTGCGAAGAGCCTCTTGTCGAGGAAGGACCGGATCCAGATGACAAATGGACGCTGATGTTTGATGGGGCTGTGAATATGAACGGTAATGGTGTTGGGGCAGTATTGATCAATCCTAAAGGTGCTCATATACCTTTTTCTGCCAGATTGACGTTTGACGTCACCAACAACGAAGCTGAGTATGAGGCTTGTATCATGGGGATAGAAGAAGCCATTGATCTGAGGATCAAAACGCTTGACATTTTTGGAGATTCCGCTCTAGTGGTCAATCAAGTCAATGGAGATTGGAATACGAATCAGCCGCATTTGATTCCGTATAGAGATTACACCAGGAGAATACTGACGTTCTTCAAGAAGGTGAAGTTGTATCATGTCCCCCGGGATGAGAATCAAATGGCTGATGCCTTGGCTACTTTGTCGTCTATGATCAAAGTTCATTGGTGGAATCATGTGCCACATGTGGCAGTGAATCGACTTGAGAGGCCTGCGTATGTGTTTGCAGCCGAGTCTGTTGTGATTGATGAGAAGCCGTGGTATTATGACATCAAGAACTTCCTCAAGACTCAGGAGTATCCTGAAGGTGCGTCGAAGAATGACAAGAAAACCCTGAGAAGGCTAGCTGGAAGCTTCTATTTGAATCAGGATGATGTGCTGTATAAGAGAAACTTTGACATGGTCTTGCTCAGATGCGTGGACAGACCCGAGGCAGACATGTTAATGCAGGAAGTTCATGAAGGTTCCTTCGGTACTCATGCCGGCGGACATGCAATGGCTAAGAAATTGTTGAGAGCGAGTTATTACTGGATGACTATGGAATCCGACTGTTTCAAGTATGCTCGGAAGTGCCATAAGTGTCAAATCTATGCTGATAAGGTGCATGTACCACCAAGCCCTCTGAATGTCATGAATTCGCCTTGGCCGTTTGCCATGTGGGGCATTGATATGATTGGGAAGATTGAGCCCACTGCTTCGAATGGACATCGCTTCATCTTGGTTGCGATTGACTATTTTACCAAATGGGTGGAAGCAGCTTCCTATGCTAACGTTACCAAACAAGTGGTTACCCGGTTCATCAAGAAAGAAATCATATGTCGTTATGGAGTTCCTGAGAGAATCATCACTGACAATGGTTCGAATCTCAACAACAAGATGATGAAAGAGCTTTGTAAAGATTTCAAGATTGAACATCACAATTCTTCTCCTTACAGACCGAAGATGAATGGTGCTGTAGAAGCGGCGAACAAGAATATCAAGAAGATTGTGCAGAAGATGGTCGTTACATACAAAGATTGGCATGAGATGCTGCCTTTCGCTTTGCATGGGTACCGTACCTCAGTACGTACGTCGACCGGGGCAACCCCTTACTCCCTTGTGTATGGTATGGAAGATGTCCTACCTGTCGAAGTGGAGATTCCTTCTCTGAGAGTTTTATTGGATGTCAAGCTGGACGAAGCCGAGTGGATTCGAACAAGGTTTAATGAGTTGAGCCTTATCGAGGAGAGACGGCTAGCAGCTGTATGCCATGGACAGTTGTATCAGTGAAGGATGAAGCGAGCCTTTGATCAGAAAGTGCGTCCTCGAAGCTATCAAATCGGTGATCTAGTTTTGAAAAGGATCCTCCCTCCCGGTGCAGATAACAGGGGCAAGTGGACTCCTAATTACGAAGGTCCGTATGTTGTGAAGAAGGTCTTCTCCGGTGGAGCCTTGATGCTTACAACTATGGATGGTGAAGACTTTCCGTCTCCTGTTAACTCAGATGTAGTCAAAAAATACTTCGCATAAATTGACCCGCTGGACAAAAAGAAAAAAAAGAGTCCAGGCAAAAAAGGGGCATCCCGGCGAACCAAAAACAGAAAGAAAAGGTTCGGGCAAAAATTAGGGATAAAAATGAAAAGAATTTGTACACCCGGTAAGTCAAAAACCTGCAAGGGCGGCTTAGGCAAAAATGGGTATCCCGGTGGATTGAAAACTCGAAAGGGCGATCCAGCCAAAAGAGGGATTAAAGCGAAGACTACAGTCTGAGTTGTCTGTACTTCATCGAGCTTTGTCGTCTGCCCTCTCGAAAGATGTGATCCGTCCAGTCATTCTTCTCAGAAAGCAAGGAGTTGGGAGGAAAACTGATGATCTGTGAGTTATAACAGAATTGGGAAATAGTGGATGCCGTGTTCACGTTGCCATTAGGATAGATTTTTCCTTTTATGCGCAATTACCTCTTTCTAGGAATTGCTTCCCAGTGTATTTGCTTCTTCAGGCACATTTTCAATCAATAAAAGTCGTTATTCAGATAAATGGCTCTTTTGTTTTTATTTTTACTGTTTTGTTTGCAAAAATGTCCGAATTTTTGATAAGCATTGCATATAAAAACATGAAGGCTAAACAATGGCTTGCAGGATGACAAAACATTTGAAAATCATTTTGAATGTTGAGGACACTTGAGCGTATCTTGTCCATGTATCCCCTGGGGGCATTTTGTTGTGCTGTTTTTCAGGTTGGCATCTGTGAGGACGTTTCCTCAGCAGATATTTTCCCCAAGCAAGTTTGGAAGCTATCAGAGCTATGTTCCCCTGCGGAGACGTCTGTGGATAGTGCCTTCTATTCCCCAGCAGATCTAAGGATTGCCCATCCCCAGCAGGCCTGTATTTGCCGATTTCCTCCCCGAGTGAGGCCGTTTCATTGAAATTTATCTCCAACATTTATCCTATCTGTGGACTGAAGGATATCCCCAGCGGAGTTTACCATTCCCCAAGCAGAGTTCCCCGCAGGGTATTTCCCCAAGAGGAGTCTCCCCACAGAGTCAGAGTATCTGATCATTTCGGCTCCCTAGCCAGGGTTCATTTGCATGTTGCATGTAGTAATCATTGCATCCTCAAAAATCGCGTAGCATTTCCATTCATAAATGGAGCATTACGCCATGGAAAAATTCAAACATATGCATTCATGTGTTAACTCCATCAGACCGTATCCCTTGCAGAGGCGGATTTTTGTTCAACCTGTACAGCACATTTGCTACAGTTGCTCCTGACAGTACTCAGGATTGATATCCCCACAGAGGTTTATTTCCTCATCCGTTGGTGAAAGGAAAGCCTGCTTCTCCCCAGTGAGACCCCCCTGCAAGTGTTCAGCCTTGCCCGGTCATCTTGTGGATGTCAGTATCCCGTCAGCACCCGCGTGTGTTTGTTTTCCTTGGTGTCGGTAACACCATCTTTCGGTGATTCCCAGTCGTGCGTAAGTGTCTGGTCTTCTTTGATGTCTGTAAACATCATCTTTCGATGTTCGTAACGTCGTCCCTCCCAGAAGAGTTTCCTCCTCTCCGTTGGTGTCGATAAACGTCGAGTATTCCCATTCATCTGTAAATGTCTGGTCGATCTTTTTGGTGTCTGTAAACATCATCTTTCGATGTCTGTAAACGTCGAGTATTCCCATTCATCTGTAAATGTCTGGTCGATCTTTTTGGTGTCTGTAAACATCATCTTTCGATGTCTGTAAACGTCGAGTCTTCCCATTCATCAGTAAATGTCTGGTCGATCCTTTTGGTGTCTGTAAACATCATCTCTCGATGTCTGTAAACGTCGAATTTTTCCTGGTCGTCCCCAGTTGTTTACCTCTCCGTTGGTCTTGGTAAACGTTGAGTTTTTCCCATTTCGTCCATTGACGTATGGTTGTATCTTTTCCATTCATTCATTAATGTCTGGTCACCTCTCCGTTGGTTCCGATAAACGTTGAGTTTTTCCTAGTTGTCCGTTGGCATCTAGTTGTGATTTCTTTTCCCATTCATCGTCGTTGCGATGTCTGGATGTGGCCGTACCCTTTGAAAACAAAACCAAAAAATATATACCCAGCAATAAATATCAAATCCCAGTGGACGTTTCCATTGGTGGATCCCTGTATTGTGCAAATTCTACGGTTCTTGGTATTCAATCCCTGTTTACCCTGAAAGTCTGACAGTCGTTGCTATCATCCGTTCGGGTTCCCAGCTGATTGAATAGGGGCAGCTGTAGCACCTCAAATTTGCACCTATCATTATACATACATTTTCATATTAGGTCATAGCATATCATGGTCCACTGCATAGCATTGCATTGTCCCAGTTGCCTCAAGTGCAAGCCAATCAAGAAATTAGGTCAAACTGGTCAGGAGATCAGTCAGTCAAGCAAGCAAGTGCATTTCTCAAGGAGCCAAGGCCCTAGGGTTGGTCCAACATGTTCACATGACTTGGGGATCCATTTGAAGTGTTTTGGTCAAGGATTGGATGTTCAGAAGTCATCAGTCAATGCACAATCAGTCAGAAACCCTAAAAGTCAACTGTTGGTCAACTGTCCATTTAATCAGTGATTTGATGATTGGATTTGGTTTGAGAGAGCTTATTCATGTCCATATAGTCCTCATATATCATTTCAAACACCATCATGGAAGAATTTGAAGCCAGATCAGAAATTTCCAAAAATGGAAACTGGACCTGTAACTGAAACTTACCAAAAATGGAAAGTCTTGATCCTCAAACTTACATCATGATACAAGCTTCAAATGAATTTTTGCCCAACATGAAAGTTGAATATCTTGTTCTCCCATTTCCAAAAAGTCCAAGAACACTCAATTCCCATGTATGGTTGGCAAGTTATGATCAAATCATTTTCAAAAATTCTTGAACTTCAAAAGGCCATATCTCTCAAACCATTTGGCCAATTTGGGTGGGGTTTTTTCCTACAAGTCACATTTGATCCCCTCTTTCCAAAAATGTAACTTTCATGTACCAAAACTTCACCAATCAAAATGGCATTTTTGAACCTACTTGAATTAATTTTAAGTAAGGTGAAAAAGTGAAGTTTTAAAATAATCATTTCCAATCAATTCTACCATTCAAATATGATCTGAAAATGCATTTGAGACTTGTTGTAAGCCCATTCTTGTGCAGTACATGTATCCATACCTAGTTGCTTGAAATTTGGAAAGAAAGTACACTTATTCAACAACTACATCCCACATATCCATGGACCTTGATGCAAGTACCACAAAAAACAGCAGACACACATCATTTTCTGTCATGTTACAAACCCTTAGCAGCTGCAAAAAACCAGCAGAAAAACCTTGGTTCACTCATTCTCTAAAAATCACATTTTTGCATTTTTCCAAAACCTGTCCAAAACTCTCAAAGAACTGAGCATTGCCTTGCCTAAAACATCATTCAAACAACCTTGTGAGCACATTGCAACCATTTTTCTCCAACTGGAAGGAGCCTTTGTCCAACTGTTCTCAAAAGATACCATTTTTCATTTTGGAAAATTCTACAAGAACTTCCATAGAGCTCGTGTTACTGGGTACCTGGCCTTGATTCAACACATCTTTGGAAGTCATTTCAAGTCTAAAACATCAACTGTAAGCACAAGAAAAGCTGCTGTTACAACTACCTTCACTAATGGCAGAGTTCGATTCAGGCAAAACCAAGCTTCTTTGAGCTAAGCCCTTTGCATCAGTCATCTTCTGGAGGGTTATAGAGCATCTGTTTCAACCTCTCACGGCTTAATCTTCACTGCATCTCAAATGTGCTTCAAATTAGGTGAGTTTTCGACCTCAACCTTTTCCAAAATCATGTAACACATCTTATAGATCTTTTCACCATGAACATGTTGAGCTTTGAATCGATGCAAATGGTTAAGTATCTTGAAAGTTATGCTGAGTTGAAAGTTGATGCATGAATATGTTTGTACTTTGTTCTTCCTTGACAGCATGATTCATTGAAAATAGATGTTATATTGTGCATGAGTGTTGTTCAACGGTTCCAATGGTATGCGTGTCCATGTTTTCTGGGCGATTTTGTTCTTCATGATTTGAAGAAGATGATGCTGCTACAGTAAACCCTAGGGCCATTTTTCCCAGTTTTTTTCTGCTGTTTCACGTGCTGCATGAATGCAAACCCTGGGCCATTGCTTCAACCAATGAAATCATTTCCTGCCTTGGCCCTAAACGACAGCATTTAGATAAGTGGCACAAATAATTACAAAAATGCCATTCAGCGTGGCATGTGTCACATTGAATAATGTTGTTTTTTCACAATTATTTCACTTTGATTCATCCAACTTACAAAAATCATAACTCCACCAATTTTAATCCAAATTTCATGGGGTTTTTTGCATTGTGTTCATCTGGACCTCTAGTTTTTTATCATGATTTTTGTTGATTTTTTGGATGAGTAAATTTTAATTGGTAGTAGGGTTTGTGACATGTATGCATATTTTGTACACTTTGCCAAAACATTTGTGAAATGGTGATACTTTATCCAATGGCTCCCAAATTTTTTGTGCTTAAACTAGACACACTCATGGTGATTTTGGTGTAGAGTTTGTGAATTTATCGTTTCTGGTTTGTGAGTTATGATTTTTTGAATTAGGGTGTGACAATTTGTGTCACACCATTGATGTCCAACTTCATGATTTTTATTACCATGCTTCTTGACCTCCAATTGATCTGATTTTTTGCATGAACCTACTCCTGTATGTCTAGTTCACATGTGAAGTTTCCTGGAATTATTTGTGGCATTTCATAATTGTTTGAGATTTTCTCCCCTGCTTGGTCATATGTTGACTTTTTGTGACACTTGTTCTCATTTCATTTGTGAAATTCTCATACTTTATTAGATGGACATGAAATTTTACATGAGATAACTAGACATCCTCATCTTTGCCATGGTTTTAGTCCCATTCATTTATCATACACCATCCCTGATTTATGATTTTTCTAAGTTGATGCATGTTTGGTTGACTTCTTTGAGCATGTTCAAAATTGCTTTGACTTTCTGATTTTCATTGACTGCCTTCCACTTGTCCAAATAAGCTGAAATTTTATATGCATACCATGCTATGTGTTAAGATTGATCATGATTTATTTGGTGATTTTTGGAAATGTTTAAGATTGCTTTTGAGTTAAGTCTTTCTGTTGACTTCTATGAGCTTCTGTTTGCAACACTTTGACCTAAATTGTTCATGAAATGATGATAGTGATTGATATGAATGTGAACCCAATTGGTATTGATTCTTGATTGTTTGAACATGATTTTGGATGCTTGCCCTTTGCTGTTTTGACTTTTTCATTCCTTTTGACCCTAGGCTTGTCCTAGTGGTCCTGTTACTCACCTTTGAGCTCATGTTTTCAGGTTAAGCTACAAATGCTTCAAAGAGATCATTACAACTTGATTGAGTTCATTTGATTATCATGAGCTAACCTCTTTGTTTTGTAGGTGGCTTGGCTCTTAGGCCTTAAGCCTTGTGCCTTGCATATCCATTTGCTTCTGATTAACTGTTAATGTCTGTTTCCTCTTGCTTTGTTTGAAGTTGCATACTAACATCTGCTTGACTATTTCAGGTGCTTTTAGTTGCTCAGTTCCTTGTGAACTTTTGCTTTGCTTTGCTTGTATAAGCAATTTGCATTGAGGTATATTTCTCATCTTCATGTAGTCTGGAAGACCTGGCCTGTTACTTGGCCAGGCAACTGTCTGAAGTCCTCCTTAAGAGGCAATGTTTGTGGATGTTTAAATTTTGTCCTTGCATAGAGTCAAAGACCTCCTAAGTGAAGAGGCAATTGGCAGAACCAAGGGATAAGCAACCTATCCCCTGCTATTCAGTGTGTCTTCTGTTTTGCTCACACCACTGTGTTGATGCATTGCAGATACAAACCCAAGATCTTGTGCAATTGTACAGTTGAGTCAGTTTCAAATGTGTAGAAGGGTTCCCACTTTCTGAACCCACACATTCTTGTCTTAAGCTCTCCCAGGCCAGGGATAAGAGCTGTGAAGTCTTATCTTCACTCACCTTTCATCTGCTTCACCTTAGCCCCTCAATGGCAAGGTTAAGAGCATATTCACCCAGTTCCAGAGGTTTGTTTGTTGAGGTTGATATGACCCCTCGACTAAAACCTAACCCTTGTTTGAGCCACTTGCTTGTGTATAGTGTGTGCTATTTGTGCTTGTATGTTTGTTTGACTTGCTTCCTGTGCAAGTTAGGGTTAGTTTAGACCTGCTTCCTGTGCAAGTTAGGTTTTGCTTGGCTTGCTCCCTGTGCAAGTTAAATGTGTGTGTGGCTTGCTTCCTGTGCAAGTCATGACTAAGATAGGCTGGCTCCCTGTGCCAGTTAGCTAGAAACCTTAACTTAGGGATGATTTGCATGATAACATCTAGGCTCGAGTCGTAGTCTCCCTAGTTGTGTCTCCCTCTGTTATCTGGTTAGGCTAGTCCTGTATCCCTCTGTAGGGGAACTACGTCGCCCTGATCCTCATACCAGATGAGGTACGTAGGCAGGAGATGAGCTGATCTCTCCGGGCGCCTGTGTCTTTGTTTTGTCTTGTTGTGTGCTTGGAAGCTGATGTAAGTCCATCGAGTGGCAGTTAGGTTCCAGTGTGCGTGTGTTTTGGTTCGGATGCTGATGTAAGTCCAGTGATTGGCATTCAGGCTCCATGTTTGCCTTTGTCTGTGTTTGTTTGAGTGCGTGTCAGCCGAGCTACGAATGCTCTGATTCTTCTTCGTCCGAGAAGATACGTATGCATAGGATGCGATATCCTAGCGAGCATGTGTCGTTTCCCCAGTCCGAACTACTTCGACTCTGATGTCTATGCCTGATAGACTAAGTAGGCCCAGGATACGATGTCCTGCCGAGTCAGTTTCAGTCTGTTTTCTTGTGTCTCTTTCAGCCAGTGTGTGTGAGTTTGAGCAGTGTTTAGCAACCATTTTCCTTTCTTTTGTGCGTGGATCCCGTCGAGTACGACGGATGCGTAGGGGTGCTAATACCTTCCCTTCGCATAACCGACTCCCGAACCCATCCTCTTTGGTCGCGAGACCATGTTCTTTCCAGGTTTACTCTGAGCGTTTCCTTTCCCTCTTTCGGGATAAATAACGCACGGTGGCGGCTCGGTTGTTCTTGTTTTCCCGCCGGTTTTTCGCGTGATGCGACACCCGTCTGCAAACGAGTTCGAAGAAATGGAGCAAGGTGATAACGCTCCTGAACAACAATCAGTCCTGCTCAACCCTTCCGATACTGCAGCTGGCCCATCCTCCCGACGTCGTCGACGAAGAAGGCCTGCAACCAACGACGACATCATGGATGCCATTGATGGTATGCAAGCACAGAATCTCGAAATGATGCAAATGATGCGCCAAATGCAACAACAGCAGGAAGAGAGGAATACAATAACCGATCAGCGGTTCACTGAGTTGTTTAGCAGGTTCGACAACTTAGACTTACGTCAGAGATCACCAGGCCCAAGAACAAGAGGCGGAAGGCAACCTTAACTTTTCTTTTTCCTTTCCTTTTTGTATTTCATTTCTTTTCCTTCAAACATTGAGGACAATGTTTTATTCAAGTATGGGGGGGAAAACCATGTTCTTTCCATCCTCCATTTTCCTTTTCAAGTATGTACTTTTCCTTTCATTGTTATTTCCCTTTCTTATTTGTTGAAAAAAAAATATTATCATAATATAGATTTATCTTAAGTTAAGTCCCTAGCGTGAAAAACTTTCTATTATCTATTTCCCCTCAAATTTTCATGAGCCATAACAGAAATTCAACACACTCAATAAGTATAAAGGTTGCTTATTTTATAAAACTTGAGTGAAATCAAGACAAAAATTATTACCATAACAACGCTCTAAGAACCTCAACATGTTAGATCAGGATAAGTACCTATTATACCAATCCCTTGAACTTTTAGTTTTATAGTAACCCCGAGTAGTTTATACGAGAAGTCAGCACCATCTTAATAGCAAACTACGTGGAGAGCCGATGAATATAAGTGAATGACTCCCAAAGTAACATAAAATATATATATATATATCAGGAAATGCACTAATTAAGTTAGGTGATCCTTACCAGATCATTTAATCTAAAGGTTGCAGATCATACAAAAGCATAATACGAGAGATCCATTATTAGTTGGTTCAGTAGGTATCTGGTACTGAACTTGGTAGGGCGGACTACGGTCCGATCCCCCACAATTTGCAATGGACTGAATAACGAAGTTATCCGACTTATGTACCAGAACTTCTAGATAAAAGGGGATCAGAATCACTAACCGGTTACTCCACTATGTGCGCGAAAAGATAAAGGGCTTAATGTGATTTCGCTAGAATGAAAACGGGTGAAATAAGAGTAAAGGAACTAGGACAGCTATAATGGCATTACTTGAACTGGTTTGCATGAGGTGAGGTTATCTGGGGTTGTGAGTGGTTGTCGATGTCAAGATTAAACTCAAGTCACTTCTAAAAAAGGTTTACATGCAACCTAGTACGAATTGATGTGTGTTTTGAAATTTCATCTGGCTAAATTTTTTAAGTTCTATATCGTATTTTGCTTGAGGACAAGCAAAGATCTAAGTATGGGGGAGTTTGATAACATGAAATTCTATCACATTTTAGGACTTAATTCAATTAAATGATATTATTATTTACTTTAATTTATTTCATTTTATCGGATATTACGCGGTATTTCCTTTCTATTTATCTCAGGTATCTATTTGAAGCAAAAGTAAAAAAAAGGAAGAAAAGGAGGTGCAAAAAGAAGTTTTTGGAAACAAATAGCAAAAGCCAAGCCCAACCCAAAGAAGGCACAGGCGTTGTGCCTGTGACGAGCGTCACAGAGGTTGTGACGAGCGTCACGCTATATGCACTTGTGTGACGAGCATCACACATGGTGTGACGGACGTCACACCATTCCCCTATATTTGAGGCACAAGGAACGCTTCAGAGAAGTTGAGTCCTATTTCCACGCCCAACTATTCTGCACGTTGAAGACTTTTGACGCAGAAGGCAGTTGCAGGAGGTAGCATATAAATAGTAGCTTTTTGGAAAGCTCTAGGTTCCACGCTTTTTCCAGATTTTTGCCGTTTTCGCATTTTTCTTCTTCCAGCAGCTTAGGCATATTTTTACAGTATTACTTTTACAAATTTCTATATTGTTTTCTTTTGCAATTCTATTTTCCTTTCTAGCTCTTAATTAAATTTTCGCACAATAGTTTCTACACCGGAAACTATTGTGTACCTTTTACCGGATCTAACCTTACGTTAGAATCTAGTTTTTTTATTCCTTCGTTTTATTTTTCTGCCTGATTGAAGAACTCAAGAACAAATCCAACCGGTCTGTGGTGGAGTGTTCAAGACTGCTATTTAATTATTCATGTTCTATATTTATTTGTTGAATTTATATATGCTTGTTTTTACTATTAATTTATACTGTTTGCCTGCGATGAGTCTGTTTATGCATGATATTTATTTAAGTCTGTTTAGCATGTCTGGCTAATTTATTTAGGTATCGGTATGTAAAGTAAGCGGAATGAAGGAATCAAAACTAAGTTGGTTTAATTAAGTTTAAAATTAAAATCACTCTTTTTACGGTCTCAATTTACAGGTTTAACAACAAAGTTTTTGTACGAAAGTAAAAGACATAAAGAAGTTAAAATCAATAGAGCGAGAGTTTGAGGTTTTGACTGGACAGTGTAAATTGGACATTAATTCTAGATCAGGGCGAGAGCAATTTTTAGAGTTAATTAAATTCTAACCTTTTTCAAAAAGTATTTTTAAAGATTGAATGTGAGGACGAGAGTTAAGCATTTGAATTTAATTATATAACCTAAGTCAACAGAGCGAGAGTTTGAGATAAGGGTGTTTAAACGATTAGTGTTTTCTTAAAAAGAGTTTCTACGGATTCTATTGTTTTCAAAAAGTGGTTTTTGACTTAACTATAAGTGACAACTACGTTAATATAAAATCATAGTTTATTCAACAGAGCGAGAGTTTGAGATAAAACTTTTAACCAATAGCGTCAACTGAAAAGATTTATTTTTAAAACCAAGAGACCAATAAAGAATTGATTCCCTAATTACGACGAATTACGTACCGATATCCGCTTTATTGATATTTAATCTAGATTTTAGTTTAGTTTTAACTTTTCCCCCAAACAATCAAAATATCATCTGCCTTAGCTTTACGAAGTAACCTTAGATAACGGTATATCGATTCATAAGTCCCTGTGGGATCGATATCTTTTAAAACTACGCGATAGAACTGTGCACTTGCAGTTTGTACCCCAATTCGACTCATAAAGTCGAGCGATCAGAAGGAACCCACTTATGGAAATAATCTAATTCAGGAACAAGTTTATGGCGCCCCAAAATTGTTTTGGAAAAAACACAGAGACTAATGACATTAATCATACATTATTGCCCAAGATTCTGACATTAACATCCTTCAAATGTCCTCTCATCACTCCTATATAAAGGATGGAACGCTTCTCAAAGAACCAATCGAAAACAGACGAGAATACAATACTTCCACTATATTCATTATTCATTCTCTCACACGAGTTGCTGCTCTAACGTGTGAAATAATTCTTTGCTCTTACATTGTGTAATTTCTGCTTATTTTAGAAGCACCAATCATTACTATAATCATATTATATTGCTAAGAAATTTCCTCAAGTGACTTGTGAAGTCTGTAAACTTGAGAGGGCTAAGAGATCTTTATTCTCTTAGACGATTGTTCGCGTAATCTTTCAAGATTAGTGGATTAAGTCCTTTTTGAAGGCGAAATCACTTTGGTCGGGTGGATTGGAGTAGCTTTGAATTTCAAGCAAACCAGTATAAAATTTTGTGTTGAATTTATTTGTTTCTGCGTGTGTCTAAATTCCAAAAAGTTTTGTTTTCTCAAAACAATTCAAACTCCTCTTTCTTATTTTTCTCTACCTTCAGTTGCAAACCTAAATTTCCTATTTTATTTGTCACAAGAAAGTATTGCCTCCACAAAAAGATTGTGGTTTCTAGATAGTGGATGTTCAAGACACATGACAGAATATGCTTCCATGTTCATTAAGTTTGGTGAGAATGAGAGTGGTCACGTCACATATGGAGACAATACAGAAGGTAAAATTCTTGATGAATGTATTATGGGAAATCCTTTCATAATTACCACTGAAAATGTTAGCGAAGGGGATTATGAAGGAGAAGGGCGATCCAAACGCAGCGGAAATTAAAATTTTCTCCTTTAGTGATCCTTACGAATGGGCATGATCAGTGATAGAATAGTTACCTCTTGTGACGATTGAAACCTTTGATGCAAATCCATGGAGCGATCACGAACGTTAAACGACGACAACGCATCTACTCAGTCCACACGAACGGATTCCTTCAATCTCAGTGCTAGCTGCTACGAATGAAGGCTTTGAGTGAGAGAAAGAAATAGAGAAAACGAAATTGCAACCGCACGAAATGCTTCTGCATAAGGGTTCTATTTATAGAACCACTTGTGTGGGCTTCAAGCTAAAAAGCCCACTTAAGTGTATGTGGCTCATATCTTATAATATGCCAAAAACACTTAAGCGCGTGGTACCTTACCATATTTCGTATTCTATTTAAGTACACCGTACCTTACGATGTTCTACAATTCACTTAAGTGCACTGTACCTTACGATGTTCCTTAGTTACTCTATCTCTCATCAATCCGTCCTTTGTGTGTGACCCTGTAGGTTTTCGCGGCATTGACAATTATATTAAATCACGTATTTAACATAATAAACAGTGAGCGGTATCTAGCAACACATCACTGCTACCCAAGACACGAAAATGTCATGTGATCTAACAAATCCTTCTGTGATAATACTTATGTGTATAATTACCTTTTTGCCCTTATGTCTATATTGAACACAAGGCATAGACCGTGTCATCCTTGTCCAGATCAATATTGGGCCCATAGACATTTATCCTGTTACGTAGGATGGGCAAATTCCATCTAGGTCACTCATGTCCCTTAGCATGCTTCGTGGAGTATCCATCAATTGTCTTTATGGTTATCCAGTTACAGACAACGTTTGATCAGCAATAAAGCACTCGACTCTACATCTAGGGTCCATAGTGGTTTCAGGTCGAAGGGTGGTATACACCATTATCACCATGAGAATAACTTATGACACTTTGCATAATATTCTATATAGTATTCTCATAGCGGGTCAATCCAGTATAAATATTACTCTTAATATTCATACATATGTTTAAGACTTGATAACTCCTTATCCATGATCCATGAGATGTGATCATCAGTCTATATACATAATAGTCTTAATGTTTTAATGTTATTCCAGTTCACAATAAAGCTCGACTACGAATACTTTAAAAATAGTGTCCTTATGTTTAATGTGATCTCATGATTAAGTCATACTTGATACATTAAACGGACTAGCTATTCTAAGGACTTTATTAAACAAACATAATAACGAAAAAGCTTTTTATTATTAATAAATAATTCGATACAAGTACCAAAAGTATTGGCCTCTAGGACTTACACCAACAGATTAAACACAACTGATTAAGTATTATTCAATTATGTGACAAAGGGTATTTTGTTGTTTTTTATACTCTTATTTGTGTAATTGAGCATAAGACTAGTAAGGGCCTTGTGTTTAAGGATTCTAGGATTGAAAATATCTATACAATTGATTTAGATGATGTCTCAATGCATGAGATTAAGTGTTTAGTAGCTCAGAACGAGGATTTTTATTATGACAACGCTTGAGCCATGTGCATTTTGACTTGCTAAATAAGATAGCATCCAAAAATCTAGTAGTTGGTCTTCCAAAAATAAAGTTTTCAAAAGATAAATTATATGATGCTTGCCAAATGAAAAAACAAACTAGAATGTCATTTAAAATGAAGAAGATTATTTCGACATCAAAACCTCTTGAGATTTTCCATTTAGACTTGTTTGGTCATTCGCGGACAAGAAGTCTAGATGATAACTATTGCGGATTTGTGATTGTTGACGACTACTCTAGATTTACGTGGACGCTTTTCTTAGACCATAAGGATGATACTTTTAAATCTTTTGTTGACTTTGCTAAGGTTGTTCAAAATATTTTTGGTTTTAAAATCATCACTCTTCGTAGTGATCATGATGGGGAATTCGTTAAATCATTTTCAAAAAAATTGCACAAAAAATGGTGCTGCTCACAAGTTCTCATGTCCGAGACCTCTGCAATAAAATGGTGTTGTAGAGAGGAAAAATATTTAATTCACTATGGATTTAATACGAAGTGGATACTCAACATCATAATAGTTATAATGTATAGACAAGTTCTTTCTATGTTTTCAACATATCTTTTCCCTTTGCACCACCTTACATCTTATTAAAATAGAACTCAATGTAATTATATTTATAATGAGGATCTAAGACACCCACAAATAAAAGATTGATATCATCACTATCCCAATACTTATTAAACTTTATTTGCATATTTGTAGTCGTCGATCTCAAAGTAGCAACATCACTATTTGACCATTTCTATAATGACTTCTCAATGTTGCACAATGAAGACAGTTGTCATTACACGATTTTTACGAGTAAATTCTTATGAAAGTATTGAAATAATGAGCAAAAGTCATGCCAAAGTGTGAAGAATAGAGCAAAAATTAAAAGGAGTGGAAGAATTGGGACTTAGAAGAATTATGAAGAAAAAGTAAGAAAAAAGCAACGTTGACCCCTGGATTTCACGCGCATGTGATGCATTCCATCGTGGTGCAGTGAAAGGTTCATTGTGGCGCAATGCATCCAATCGTGGCGCGATGATGCAAAAAATTATGACACGCTTTACAGCCTTAAATAAAGAATGTTGGCTATTTTTTTAGGGTTCCGAAATTGATAGAGAGAGTGACGACTGAAGATTACCAAAGTGACAATTTTGAGGATTTGGGAAGTCATTGAAGACTTTATTCTTCCTTGATTTTCATGTTCTCTCCACCTAAACTTATGGTAATTGTTATAATGACTATGAGTAGTTATGTTCATTAGTTTATGTCTTTTTAGATAAACCTTCTACTACTTATTGGACCATATGGTTGTTTGATGTTAATTGAATTATCTTATGTTATTGTTATTATTTAATTGTTCTTGATCTTAATGATTTTTATGTATTGACGAATGCATAAATTGATATCAGATGAGTAGGAATTTCTGGCGTTAGTCTACCAATTCAAACTAGGTCAATTATTCAACTTAGTAATTAACTATGAATATGTAATTATAAGTTGTGTCTTTTGAATTAACGAACTTAGAACACCTAATTAAATTATGAATTGACCTAAGGAATTAGGAAATTATTGGGTAGATTAGTAAGTTGTACACCAAAGAATTGGGTGTAGTGGTCATATTAATTCTCTGTAATACTTTAGCAGATTATAAATTTGATTAATGCATGATTCACCAACAAGTATGAGAAGGGGAGTCGAAAGAAGATCTAATCACTTTTAGTAATTGAAATTAACTCCATTAATTTTTCGTTTTTATTCTTGAACCGAATAACTTAAAAACCCTCCCTTTGGTGTACAACTTACTATTGTTGCTTGCGAATAACTATGCTCAACTTAAGAATTCTCTCACAGACAAGAATTTCAATGTGGTGAGAGACCTTTTGATGTGGAAAATTTAGAAGGATATGAGGAGTTGAGTTAATGTTGGAGAAGAGAGGATGGATGACGGTCAATAGCATGATCAAAGAAACCAACAAATCTATTAGGCTCGAATTTTATACCAATGTCGCTTTACGTCTGTTCAAAGACTACGCATCTTATGTGTTAGGTAAGAGTATTTATTATAGCCCTTCTAGAATTAATTATCTTCTTCATATCCTACCTCCTTGTAGATGCAGTGTACAAAATAGAAGGAGTATTCACTTATGGCTGAATGGGTTATTATTAATGGAAAACAGTTGAGGTTGTGTAGTATAGATACGCACCCAATACCAAAGGCATGAGCCTCCTTTATTGTCCAAAATTTAGAGGTCAGATTTGACCAATAAGATTTTATAGTAAATAGGTGTCCTACTCTGATGGACATCCTAAATGAGGAACCTATTTATTTAGGGATCTTAATTGCTGATAATGTTAAATTCATGGCTGACACTCCACAACAAAGTTGTCGACATTTTTATTTTATTAATGAGTTATGAAGGTGAGATGGAGTCCCAACTCAACCTGATGATGTGATGATTAGACCTATAGCACCAATAAGAAAAAGTACCATGAGAAGATTTCCAACACAAACACTTAATGAAAGTGGTCTAGATGAAGTACAATGAGAGGAACAAGATCCACCATCCAGAAATTAATCAACCAGAAGGAGTCCGACAACAACAAAAACCAGTTGACCACTTGCAAAGGCTTGAAGAGTATGCGCTTGGAATGACATCTCACCCAACTTTTATGTTGTGGCTCCAAGATTTGGACCAAGTTATCAATCATTCTATGATGATCATAAAGATCATATGTAGGCCTAAAGCTTGCGAGGACTTTTTTCAACTACTGCAGATATGGATACATACTTTGAGGAGAAAAGTCAAGTCTTAGCTAATAGGCGAGCTGAGATGAGGACTACTTAGGCAAGACAAAATCAAGCATTTCAAAATGGCATGAACAATTTGAACAATTTCTTTAACTCTGATGACATGTGAATTAGGAGTTTTTTTTTAGTATTTTCATTTTTTATATTTCCCTTTATGCAATATGATCCAAGTAAGAGTATTAGCTATCTATGAAGAATGATCTTCCCAATTTGTACTTTTCTTTGTTTGAAATTAATGAACTTTGCTTTTGTTGTTTCTTTCTGTTTTAATTTTGCTACCTTACCAATGTCAGCATGAAAAAGAAAATAAAAAGTTACTAGCACTATGCCAAAAAGTGCTTTTGGCAGCACCAAAAAGAAAGCGCTTTTTAAAAAAAGCGCTGTAATAGCTTGAAAAAAAATTCGCCTATGTAAAGAAAGCGCTTTTAAGGTAAAAGCGCTCTTATAGGTCTCCACTTATGAAAGCGCTTTTAAGGTAAAAGCGCTCTTATAGGTCTCAGTCTCACATCTATGAGTTTCACACTTATGAAAGCGCTTTTAAGGTAAAAGCGCTCTTATAGGTCTCATGGGTTTCACACTTATGAAAGCGCTTTTAAGGTAAAAGCGCTCTTATAGGTCTCAGTCTCACATCTATGAGTTTCACACTTATGAAAGCGCTTTTAAGGTAAAAGCGCTCTTATAGGTCTCATGGGTTTCACACTTATGAAAGCGCTTTTAAGGTAAAAGCGCTCTTATAGGTCTCAGTCTCACACACTTATGAAAGCGCTTTTAAGGTAAAAGCGCTCTTATAGATCTCATGGGTTTCACACTTATGAAAGCGCTTTTAAGGTAAAAGCGCTCTTATAGGTCTCATGGGTTTCAGACTTATGAAAGCGCTTTTAAGGTAAAAGCGCTCTTATAGGTCTCAGTCTCACATCTATGAAAGCGCTTTCATGGTAAAAGCGCTCTCATAGGTCATTTATAAAAATTATAATAAATCTAATATTACAAAATCCCTGACTTTCAGAAATCCCTCTTTCACTCTCTCTCGTTCGAAGCTCTCGCTGCCCTGGAAAAAATTCCACAGAGTACCTGGAAATCTCAACGATAAACACTGCAAATTTGAAAGAGACTGCATTCGAAAGAGAAGGATTCAATACCTGGAAATCTCATTGCGTTTTAAGGTTAGGTTTTCGTGTCTTTCTGTTTTGCCCTAGAAGTCAAAGAATAGGTGGTCGATTTTGGTTTGAATGGACTTGCATTGCTACATTATGGGTTATTTATTTGTCAGTATCGATTATTAGAGTTTGTGACTATGTTTGCTTAATATTCTGTAACTTACCGAAAGTTTCATCTTGTTCTGATATAAATGATATTCTGTAACTTGCATCGCCATTGACTTAGAAATAATGTTGGGAGTTCTAATAGAATCAGTGCCTTTTCAACATTTGTTTAAATTTGCTGAGAAAGTAGGAAGGAATGAACTGATATGTTTGCACCATTGTATCCTCATATTCTAACTATTATTGAAATTTCAGAAAGTGATTTTGATGTTAAATGTTGGATACTCAAATGGAATAACTTTGTCTGCTACAGTGATATATGTGATATGGTTTCAAGAACTTAGAGCAATGTCTCATATTTTGGCAATCCTATTACATGTTGGTTTGAATGAACAATTAAACTTCAAAATGTACATTCATATTTTGGCATAACTTTGTCTGCTACAGTCATATTTTGGCAATCCTATTTAATGTTGTAAAATGATGTTTTAATATTATGTGAATTTTTAAGATGGTCACTGTAGTGTAAAATGAACCCTGATGGACTATATGTACATTTTTCATGTGCTTGTCTGCAGGTTGTTGAGTATCGTGGTGAGCAAATAGGAGGTCTTGAGGATCTGAGGGAACCATATATGTTGTTTTCTTCCTTTATAGATAAATTCTTGCTTAGCTTTTATTACATGGTTTGCGTCTAATTGAAAACTTCACGTCTTTGCCCATTTCAGGTTCTTACAAAATCGGTACTGCGTCTGAATCTGTTAATGCAGCTTACATATTTTCTAGAAAAGATCTTTCTCGGTATGTCTTTCAGCTTAGATATTATACAAACCCAAAGCATGTGTTTAATCATTTAGTATCTAGAATGAATCATTATGTTCAATTATTCATGTTAAGCTAATGAATCAAGTTACCAAAATATGTTAGTTATGTATGTTGCTTTATTATTTGACCTTGATATGCAGGCCTGCTATACAGATTCCCTGCGCAAGCAAAGCTGTTGTAGCTGTCCGGTTCTGTCCTATATTTTTTAATCTCAAAGCGACAAACTCAGGTACTTGTGCACTTAGTATAGTTCTGTTTACAACCAGTAACTATGTACAACCAGTTATATGTGGTACTGTTCCAATTAAACTGCCTGTGTGGGATGTATTCCGTCTTAAATCTATATGACCTCTTACTAGTAAAGATCATGAGTGGTGGCCTAGAGGTTCAAAGTGATTGGTCTGAGCTAATTAGACAGTTTTATATTTTTCATTTCATTTTTATATTTTTTCTTTATTACAGGTTAAATGGCTAGTGATCAAGAAAACTCACAAGATGCAAATGCTCCTGATGATACTTCAGAAAAAGAAATTACACGAGGCATCACTATTATGAAGAGTATCATTCGTGATAGAGATAAAGCAGTAACATATAATGTAAATTGGAATGCTGATAACCAACTAATTGGGTCTAATGCTGCAAAGTTGGCAAGCTACATTGGTACACTTGTTCGTATGCACATTCCAATCACTGCTACAAGATGGAGTAATAAAGAGTTGGGTAGCGCTAAAGATAAGATTTGGACTGAGATACTGGTACAATATATGATTGTTTATATTTTC
Source organism: Lathyrus oleraceus (assembly GCF_024323335.1). NCBI lineage: Eukaryota > Viridiplantae > Streptophyta > Magnoliopsida > Fabales > Fabaceae > Lathyrus > Lathyrus oleraceus. The sequence continues at coordinate 382,708,429 of NC_066579.1, read as the reverse complement.
TTTATATTGACGATAATGTGTTTAAATTACTTATACTAACACACTCTATTCCAATATTTTTTCGTAGAGGTCTTTTAACATTGAAGATACAACTATCCGAAAAAAGTATATACTTCAATTGGCCGGAAAAAGACACAGAGGGTGGAGAACGTTTTTAACAAACAAGTATCTTAAGGACAAAGAAAAATTTTTTGTTGAATATGATCCGGAATATCCAGTGAAGTATGTGATCTTCATTACAGAAGAAGAATGGGTTGCTTTTGTAGCCCAAAGAAGAGACGAAAATTTCAAGAAAGTGAGTGCCACAAATCGCGAGAGAGCGTCAAATCCCACGTATGCATACAAAAAAGGGCGTTTGGGATATGCACGCTTAGAGGAAAAAATTGTAAGTATACAAAAATGCTACGATCTTATTAATTGTCTCAATGTGTTATAATTGATTATCTTATTATTTGTGTCAATGCGTAGTTAGACGAGACGAAAAGTGACGCAACATCACTTCCGCCACATGTTTTGTGGAAAGAAGCTCGTGTGGGAAAGGATGGAACTGTTAGGGATGGCGTTCAACATATTTATGATGAATGTGTAAGTAGAACATTGTGTCTTTAATTAAATCAAAAGTTTAATAATATATAATTAATTTTTTTATCTCCACTAATAATTTCCGATATGTAAATGAATTTCAGGAGACCCTATCTCAATCGATAAGCACAGCTGAGGACCAGGAGAACAGGAGCGTACTTAGTAGAGCACTAAATGTTCCTGAGTATCCCGGTCGGGTGAGGGGTAAAGGGCATGGTTGTACTCCAACTTCCTTGTATAAGAATCCAAGGAGAAGAAATCCTAGCAATCAAGAAGTGATGGAGACGTTGCAGGCATTACAAGTGCAAGTTCTTCAATTGCAAAAGGATAATGAGAGATATAGGTGTATGGAAAAGTGCAGTTCACAGTTGAAAGAAACTAGTGAGAAAGCCAGTATCAATTGTCAAAATAAATTTCCCGAGGTAATTATATATGTTATTTTGAAATTAAAATAGCACATTTATGTTAATTGAAATATATACACATTAAAAGTAACATATTTATTATTGGTTTAGGGCATTTCATCTTGTCAGCTATACTTATCGTCACCGACTTATCGCCTAGTTGGCAAGGGAAAAGTGCACAACACTTCGGGAGATTTACTTCACCATAGACCGCTCCCGGATGGACACCTTAAAGTATCAGTTGATGTTGTATTAGATAAGGATGCGTTGCTACCGATACCTGACATTGTTTCAGAGACAACATTGCTGCGAGATGCAATAGGATCATTTGTTGCATGGCCCTTGGATCTCATTTTCATTGATGATGAGGTATGTTGAATTCAAAAACCACTATGAATCTTTTAGTATTCAAATGTCAATTCTGAACCGTTAAGTTAATTTTTTTTACATGGTAATTTTAGACGCCTACAAAACCCGCATCTAAGGATAAAGGGATTTTGCGGCACAACGAGTCTGTTGCATCACAAAAAGAGGTATATTGAAAGTGTTAATTATATGATCCGAATCAAAAAATGCATGATTTTATAATTTACCTATGTTATATGATTTCTATGTAGTGTCTGAAACAATGATTTCTATGTAGTGTCCTCTACAGCGCAACGGTATCGATTGCGGATACTTTGTAATGAGGTTTATGAGGGAAATCATTAATATGAATCAAATAGAGATTCCAATCACGGTATGGATTTATAACTTAGGATTTGTTTTAATATTTATCGAATATTTCATATTATTTATTACTCTTAACTAAATCATGCATATTATGTTTTGTTATGTAGTACTTTGATGAATACAAGTGTGCTCATTACACGAGACTGCAGTTGGAACAAATCAAGGAGGAATTGTGTCAATATTTTATTGAGAAAAGATTAATTAGTATATAATGGTTTCAAAATAACATGAATACTTTGATGAAGAATGGTTTCTGGTTGGCAAGTGTATAGTTCTTTATATTTTTAACAGATTAGTTATGACTCCAAATAGGCCGTATAACATATTAGTTTTGACTTGTGTATAGTTCTTTATAATTTTAGTGATATCTTTAATTTCATGGATAGATTAATGTGTTCATTCTTGTGTTGGTTTGCTTTAAAAAATTACAAATGCTTGAATTATGACTCCAAATGTATTCAGTGCCTATCTATCCTTGTGTTGGTTTGCTTGAATTATGACTCCAAATGTGTTCATTCTTGTGTTGGTTTGCTTGTGTTGGTTTAAAAAATTACAAATGCTTGAATTATGACTCCAAATGCTTCAATTAGAGAGGCTTGATTTACAGGTTTATGGGATTATTCCCAAAAAATATTACAGGTTGAAATGGTAGGCTTAAACTGAAGGCAGCGTTTTGTTATTTTACTAGAGGAAAAGACAGCGCTTTTTAGTAAAAAGCGCTGCTAAAGGTTGTCAATAGAGAGCGCTTTTTACTAAAAAGCGCTGCTAAAGGTTGTCAATAGAGAGCGCTTTTTAGTAAAAAGCGCTGCTATAGGTTGTCAATAGAGAGCGCTTTTTACTAAAAAGCGCTGCTATAGGTTGTCAATAGAGAGCGCTTTTTAGTAAAAAGCGCTGCTATAGGTGGTATATAGACAACCTTTAAGAGTGCTTTTTACTCAAAAGCGCTGCTAAAGGTTGTCAATAGAGAGCGCTTTTTAGTAAAAAACGCTCTTAAAGGTTGTCTATATACCACCTTTAGCAGCGCTTTTTACTAAAAAGCGCTCTCTATTGACAACCTTTAGCAGCGCTTTTTAGTAAACAAAAAGCGCTGCTAAAACCTATAGCAGCGCCACCTACGGCAGCGCTTTTAAACGCTTTTAAAGGCCAAAAAAAGCGCTCTCATAGGTCTTTTTTGGCGTAGTGTAGAAAAAGAATGAACCAAAGTTTCCTTGTAGATTGAAAGTTAATAAAGAAAAGGGAAGTTGACTACTTGTACATAATCTCCGGATACTTCAGCTCGTAAGGTTTGAACCAAATATTTTCATTATTCACTTTTGTGTCTTATGAGAGTATATGTGCATTAGTTATTTATTAGATTTTGCATTGTTTATAATTTAAGCCTATTGGTCTGATAAATACACACGAAGGCAGTTATTTGTAAAAAAATCTGAACCTTTTTACCTCACTTTGATCCTTAATCATTCTTTCGGTGACATATCCTTTATTATATAGTCATTTGAGTTGAAATATAAATCTTTCCACCCTCTTTCGAGTTAGGTAGAAATATTTATTTTACTTGTCTACTTCCAAAATAATGTTTGGGGTTGCTCTTAGAAGTTGACAACGAATAAGTTTGGGGTTGGAGTACTGAAGAAAATTGGTCAAAAAGAAAGAAAAAAGTAAGAAGTTAAATAGGTTCTTCAAAAAAATTGTGAAAAAGAAAGAAGAATAGGACCGACAACAAGCATTCTCTAGTATCAAGTGAATAAGAAAATAGTTATATGGAGGGACTCTGGTAACAATAGGAAAATTAGGTACTTAATTCCAAATGTTTAGGCCTATCATCCTAAATTATCCTACTATGACATAAGTCATGTTACAACCTTGAAAAGACCTCAAAATTGTGTGTTTATATATGAATTTAATTGATTTTATTATAAACTTTAAAAACTCATTATTAAATACATTTGTATGTTGATTGTGTGACTACCCTATCAAATTGAGTACATATATATGTAAGATGATGTACAAATTGAGTACTTGTATGTTCGGAAGAACTTTCCTGAGTTACTTAGATTGAAGTAGGGAATATAAGTGTTTATCAGCAAAATAAGAAAGATAATCATCATTGGCAAGGGTACACATTTTAATTGTGATGAAATGCTTAATGTGCATACATGTTACTTTATGACAACCAACAAAGTAAGTTTGGGCCTGTGATGACAATCATCATTAAGTGATTTTTATGAGAAAATTTGGATGAAAGTGTTGAAATAATGAGCAAAAGTCATGTCAAAGTCTGAAGAATAGAGCACAAACTACAGAGAGTGGGAGAATTGGGACTTAGGAGAAATTTGAAGAAAAAGTGAATAAAAAATCAACATTAGCGCCTAGATTTCACGTGCACGTGATGCAGCCCATCGTGGCTCGATGAAAGGCTCATCGTAGCGTGACTCATCCTATCATGGCGCGACGTTACAAAAAATTCTGACACGCTTTGCAACCTTAAATAGAGAATATTTGCTACTTTTTTAGGGTTCCGAAATTGATATAGAAAGTGACAACTGAAGATTACCAAAGTGACAATTTTGAGGGATTTGGAAGTCATTCAAGACCTTATTCTTTCTTGATTTTCATGTTCTCTCCATCTAAATTCATGATAATTGTTGTAATCAATATGAGTAGCTAGATGCATTAAATTAGGTTCTTTTAGACCAATTTTATTTTACTTGTTGGACCATATGATTGTATAATATTAATTGAATTATTTTATGTTATTTTTACTATTTAATTATTCTTGATCTTAATGATTTTTTATATATTGACTAAAGCGTGAATTGATATCAGATGAGTAGGGATTTCTGATCGTTAGTCTGCCAATCTCATATAGGACAATTATTCAACTTAGTAATTAACTAAAAATAGGTAATTATAAGTTATGACTTTTGAATTAACAAACTTAGAACACCTAATTTAACTCTAAATTGGTCTAAAAAATTATAAAATTATTGTATAGATTAATGAATTATACACCAAAGAATTGGGTGCAGTGGTCATGTTAATTATCCGTAATACTTTAATATATTATAAATTTGACTAATGAACAATTCATCAACAAGTATGAAAAGGGGATTCGAAAGAAGATCTATTCGTCTTTAGTAATTTAAATCAACTCTGCTAATTTCTCGTTTTTATTCTCTAATTTCAAAAACACTGGAGCATGTTCCCAATCAATATTCATAGAAACATCAACTCCTTCACTAGCATGAAACACACTAAATGAGCTATCTTGATATCGAGGTCAGATAAATGTCTTTTTCATATTTGACATCAACTTATAACATCAAATAGGTGGAATTTCACTTTGTTATCACATTAAGCACTATCAATGTCTTACTATCTATGTTACAATCAAGTGTACACCTTCTATAGGAAGATAATATAGGTAGATATGACTTAACAAACTTACAGGTAACCCTTGCCTTAAAAATGAATTGATGAATTCATCCATTGTTTTCAACTCATCACTAGAGTTTAAAATGTATATTTTGCACCTCATATGCATGTAGTCTCCCTTTATAAAAGTGCGTCCATTCCAATCACTCATTCTTCTAATTAGATATGTGAGTGTAACATTATTATCACTTACATTATCAATAGTTACACAATAAAATTTTGTAATCCCCCGTTCTTTCAAGCATGCCTCTAAGTTCTGGCCAATTTTCCCCCATTATGATTCGAAATCAGATTAAAACACAATATTTTCTTATTCAGCTTCCACCCCTCATCAATGTAATGACAAGTTAGACACACGTAATTCAAATTTTATACTCATGTCCAACAATCAGTGGTAGAGAAACCATTTGTATATATGAGAACAATGTGCTCTTCAACATCTATTTTTCATAAAAGTGACACGCGTAGGAACTTTAAATCTAGGAGAAGCCACACTAACAAAATACTTAAATCCTTCATTTTCAACATGTTTAAAAGCAAGCTCATCCATAATTATCATATTTGCAGGGAATGATCTTGTTAGTTCTTCACTAAATTTGACACATTTAAAACTAACAATGATACCAGGGTCATCTTCACTCCCTTTCCCAAGTACAATTGTTTTTTTATCTCTTATCAGATTTCCTATTTGGATTTTTAGAAAGTTTCAGAAGATATTTGTTCATGTTAATGAATCCATTCCTAGAACTATTGCATGCATAAATTTTAGTACAAAAGATACATGTAGCCTTGCCATTGTCCCTTTATGAAGTACAACAAAGCATTAGAAGATTGTATACTAGGTTTTTTTTCAATACATATGTACCTTCTGGAATGGCACCTTCACTTATTCCTAGTAGTATTGGTGTTTGAGCTTGAGGTGATTTTATCGATCCACTTATTGAAGAAGAATTAGCTTTTGTTGTGCTGCATGTATTCACTTCCCATTTGCCTCAATTTTCAATTACCTATAACAAAAAAAAATAGTAAAATAGACACAAGATCAAAAGAACCAACGGAAAAGTATAAACAACTAAGCAGACTTAGGAGAAGAGATGTATCATGTTGGAAGGTTGAGAGTAGTCCTACATAAACTAAAATAGATTGACGTCTCCATATTAGCTACAAGAAAATAATTGTTTGCAATGAACAAGGCAGATTCATTGTGACCTTCAAGATGCAGTGAGTCACACTTATCAACAAACATGTTAAACCAAAGTTACATATGTTTATTGGTACCAAAAAAAATTTCGATCCACGGATTAAGTTGCATTTACAAGTAACAATGAGATTAATAAAATGAAGAAAATTAACTAAGAGAATTTGAACCACGGAGAAGGAGACAGGAACAGAGCAAATGTAGCGAGACCAATAGTGGTGGTGACCGGCGAGAGCAACCGTTTGGTTAGAGTAAGTTTTTTGTGACTTAGGATTTGATTACCAGTTTCATAAATAATGATGGAGAAGGATTGGATTGGTGCAAAATCTAGATTTAATAATGAACTCGTTAAAAAATTAAGTGGGTAATTATAATTATTTAGGGTTTACCGGATTAACAATTCTTAAAAACTAAACTGAGAACATAATCAAACCACTTTAATTTTCATCAATTCAATTTGGTTTTTAAACCAAATTAGAAAAATCGCTTTTCTTGTTTGATTTGATTTGGATGGTAAACTTAATCGGGTTTTTTATTCGCTTACATCCCTAATTATAAGATTCTATTGTCGGATTATTACAAGCCAAAATCTATTTTTACATTAAAACAATTAAGTGACCCCAATAGTAGTTTAGAAAGATTCGACTATATTGGATTTGTCTAATCTTAAATCAACTCGGCTCAAATTTGTATGTAAGTGGCAATAAGAAAACATCTTAAAACAATTGGTGTATGAAGACTGGCAATTTAAAGCGCAGCCAATAATACAATAGAATTGAATAAAAGTACTACACTTTTCTCAATGATATTGCATATATAAGGAAAGAAGTAAACAATCCTATTGAGCACTTCCACACATAATGGATGAAAGAATCAAATTGTTTGGGGACAAAATCATATTGATTTCCTAATTTGTTCATTAGAGGAAAGCTTTTTTCTTTGTGATTAGAGGGAAGATAGGTCCACATGCCATTTCTTAATGTTTTATTAGCACCAACCAACCAAGTAAGTTGTGGTGGTTCATAGTGCATGATTCTAAGGTGCAATATCATTCATTTAACAAGCTTAAAAAGCAAAGCTATTTTTCTTATATGCCTATACAAATGATGCACAAAGTGGAAAAAATGCACTTTAATGAACGGTGATTGTTGAGCTAAGCAAAGAAGTGTGTTGTAGAGAATATTTTTGAAGCATGAAAAAGCTACCTGATAGAGGTGCAACATGAAAACTCAATGAATTTAGTGGGGAAGAAAAGTACAGCTTTAAGACTGTTTTGAAAATGACATCATAAATAGGTGAGTGTTGAGTGCCTCAGTGACCCATAGTATAGTCATGTCCTCAAATGTTGAACCTAAAAACTAGCTTCCATGACCAACTTATCAAAATACACACCTCATAAGATATTCTCCTAAATGGAAAAATGAAATAACTGGATGAAACTTATTGGCTAAAAAAGACAAAAATATGTTGAAACTTGTTGCAGATTAGTAATAGAAACTACACAAGTCTTCCCTTAAAATGGAACACTGATGTTTAGAAAACCAAAACAAGAGTACTTAGAGATAACACCAATCTAAAGTATACAATGCTAACTGGTAAGTATTTTAAATAGTATGTAGCTTCAATATTCATGTATCAGAGAAAATCCAACAAATATAGGATAGAGATAGTGAGAAAATCATAGTGACTTTCCCTCATCCCTACACCTAAACTAGCTCAGTCTGTACCAAACAAATTTCAAATCAAATATGGAACAGCAATATGGCAAGTCTCAAATACCTGAAAATCTAATCATGAGATGCATTTTTTGTCCCTGCAAGCTTGAGTTTCTCCTCGTACAAGTTTAATAGATAAGACGACTCCTTCTCAAAACGTTTTATAAACCTATCAAGAAATACCTTCTCAGTCACAAAAAATGGAGAAGTTAAGCTTGCGTACTTATTTCTCAAACCATTCATCAAAAGAAATTGCACAACCGAGGCCCTTGGAATGATCCTTTTTTCCAAACTTAAGCAAAAAAGCGTCGGATGCTTGGCAAGGGCCAGAGCATCCCAGCTCAATTGATTTACCCAGAAATTCATCACTAAATTAATCTTGTCAATGGATGTTAACATACAATTAGGTTGCTTCTTAAATGCTTCAATGACATCTTGATCAGACCAACCCCATTTCTTATAGGTATCAACTTTCTGGCTCCACCTGGTTTTGGGTAGTGATGCTTTGGCAATCAATGCTGCACCAAAAGTATAATTTGAAGGATTAAACCCCAAATCTTTTAATTCCTCCACTAAACTCACCATGTCACGCACCTGAAATGTCCGGTTCCTTTGTCGAAGAATTCTGGTAATGATTGTGTGGGCTACTCCATTCTCAATGAGCGTTGTAATATTACGCGGCACAAGAGGGTGATAGAGTAAATCTGGATTCTGAATTGCAGAAGCAATAACGGCCCTGTCTGATTGCGCGTATCTATAAAGCAATTCATAGGTTGGGGCTATATGATTCTCCAAGCTTGGACGCAAAACTCTAGGGTTCCTGCTGACAATGTTAACAACGTCAGCGATAGAAGCACCTTTGGAGAGAAAAAATAGAAACTTTGGCAAAACCCTTTTGGAGAAGTCGCATGAAAGCAGCCATGGTTCCTTGGCAACGATGTGGCGTAACTGGGAATTAGAGAAACCGTAGTCTGTGAAGAAGTTGATAACAGAGTCAGGATTTTGGGCGGTTTTGAAAGCAAGACGGTAGGTGGAGCAAAGTTTGGAAGCGCGTTGTGGGGAGAAATCGAAATTGTTGATGAGGTAGGAGGCTTCGAATGAGGTTGAATCGAAATGTACAGAGGATGGTGATGGTTGTGGGGAAGGTAAGCAGTTGAGATGGGTTAGGGTTTTGATGGGAAATATATTGAACTTCAACATGATGATCGAAGGAATGAAAATTGAAACTATTTAGTTCATCAAAAGGTTGGGGCTATTGGGGCTACCCCTCAAACGAGGATAAAGATCGGTGAAGTAATGGACGTTGATTGCTGCAACTATTTGGATAAGCTTAAGCCTGTAAAAGTTAGAGTAAATCTCAGACACAAGTAAACTTATCAAACCATTAGCGTACATCGGGAGTTCAACCAATAGGGTCAACTAGGAATAGACAACGGAATGGGTTTTGCGGTTTCGGATCCAAAAGCCTCATCCACACCAACCTGCGGTTGAGTTATATAAACTTATTTTTGTCTAATTATTGAATCGGGTTAGATGAATTGGATTAGGACGGGTCACCGATTATTATAATCTATTTAATCGGATTATTGGATTGATTTTTTATTGAGTCCAAAAACATATTTTTAGTTAAAAATTACTACAACTTAAATCCTAATTACCAAAGACCTTAAATCCAATTGCCTTTAAACATAAATCAAATCCAAATTACTTGCACCTTAAATTAAACATCAAGATAAGTACAAGTTACAACAAATTTTAACTTGAAAAGTAATAGTGTTATAAACAAGTATCAATGGCCTTTTAATAAGAATATCATCAATAATTTGACTAGCAAAACATTCCCATTTTACCCCATAAGTCCAGCATGCGCAGCAGATCTGAATATGTTTAGAAATAGAAAGATTAGAGATTCTGAATTGAAAATTATTTGACGATTGAAGAATAAGATTCATTTAGAAAATAAAAATCTTTGACATTCTGCATCAAACACATTCAGTTAGTGAACATCATTTTATAACTCAAATAATGTACTAACGAGGAGACAAGTTATATAATTTATCGTTCAAGAACATGACTACATAGAAGCTGGTAAATTCATTTAATTTAATTTTTCATTTCTTTGCTAGTGAATGATTAAAATAAAACAATAAACAAGTGCTTACCAGAGTTTCCAAAAATCCATTATTTAAAAAGATGTTTGTAAATTATTAAATTTCTGATTTGAAAACAAAACAATAAATAAGTGCTTACCATTTTCTTTAGAGGTTTGGGTATGGGCTTCTAGGTGGATTTTCAAGTGGCTTGTTTGAAAGCAACAATGGGATCTATTATGCAGCTACACATTGCCTCATACTTGAACCATTTTCCTGTCATGCTCATGTAACAATGAAATAAGTACTTAAAATATAGATCAATTCATGTATAATAAACTCAAAATTACAATTCCCCAACAAAATCATAATAAACTCAATAGACAATTTAAGTAAAAGAGTATATCATCAATTTTAATTATTCAAGTAGGTATAAGAAGCCCAATGAAATTCAAAATTCTATAAAATATCTCTTCCTTGATCTCAAACACAGAAAACAACACATCTACACTTTATTTTTGTGACAGAAACAGTAAACAACACCACATCATTTCATGCTATACCTAAGTAATTACCAAAACCATGCTTCATCTGTTTACAATTTTTAATTAAGCTTTCTCCATGTAGATGATACAAAAGTTGAGTATACCTGCAAAAACATGTGGAGCACCACCATCAACAGATATTTCAACTATCCATTGGAATAGCCACAAAACAACATCGTTAACCAGCAAGAACATACAACTGTAACTTTATCTATTGGACAAAATAATTTGACTTAAACTACAAGAATGTAATAAGTTATACTTAACCTATCTTTTTCTTCAAAATTCAAGGGACAAAATATAATTACATATTCTTCATTCAGCAATTGATTAGTGATATATATAAGTCATATATTGTTGATTCCTTAGGATTGGCAGTAATTTTAGAAAACAAATAATGTAATCATCTCTGTTGTTTTAATATGTTGGGTTGAAAAAATTCAACATCTGGACCAACATGTCATGTACGATGTCACGACATCAGGTCTGTGACATCGCACATGTGTAGGAAACTGAATTAATTAATTCAGTATATGTCATGGGATCAGCAAGGATATCTGGTGAATATCCTAACTCCCTTGTGGAGGTCTTGAAGACTAAATCAGAATATATATAGGCTCTAAATATGGAGATATATATGGAGAGAGTTTAGGAACTTGAAGACCTTGTTTGTAGCAGAATTTTTCTGCTGAAGTTGCAACAGCAAAGAACAAGTCTGCTGCAATTTTCTGAAGGCCCAAATCCAGTTGGGTGATTAGGTTATAAATAGCTGATTGTAATCTAGTTTTTGTAAGCCTCTTAGAATGAAAATTTAGGGGTGTGTGTAAGGTAAACCTCCCAATCTGTGGGAAGGTTACCATGTGTTTCTCAGTGGTAAAACCTGAGAGTGTTTGTAACTCGAAGCCTGTAGGCAAGAGTGATTTTGTTCTTGAATGAAGCTGTGAAGCAAGTTCAAGGTGTGGTAACATTACATTGTATTTGTAGTGATAGGAATGGAAACTGGAGGTTTCTATCTAGGAGTTCCTAGGTATAGATTGCATTGGGTAGGGATTAAGTGATGAGTTGTAAACGGGGGAGTTTAACTCTGAATTGATACTACTAATAGTGGATCTTCTTCCTGGCTTGGTAGCCCCCAGATGTAGGTCATGTTGGACTGAACTGGGTTAACAATTTCCTGTGTTTGTTTTCCTTCTGTATGATATAATCATGTCTGCCACAACTGAGCATGTGTTTCAGTCTGTTCAGCAAGATAATAGCAGACCTGATACATAGCCTTCTGTTGGAATGTCAAGCAGAATGTTTTGACATTCATCAACAACAGCACATACTGTATAATAAGCTGATGATTTCAGTTCAGTATGTAGTGAAGTCTGGATTTCAAAAGCATAACAGACCTGGCCAAAAGATCATTGTGAAACTGTCAAATTGGGTGTCTTGACAGTTCTTCCAGTTAGTTGATACTGAAGTAGAGACTGGTTGGTCTTTTACAGTACAGCAAATTTAGCACAGTCTGTTTTCAGGAACCAAACAGACTTAGCATATGGTTCTGGACTTGGATGTCAAACGGAATGTTGTGACATTCACTCCTGACTGCATATGCTAAATTGTTGGATGGTTAGTTTTTCTGCTTCAGGATTTTTCTCAGGCTATTCTTCAGGAATCCACCAGCTGATCTAAAATCTAGGAAACTAACAACTAAGCTACAATTAATGAACCTGGCAAATAATCTATTTGTTAGCTCCTTAATAAGTGGAGATTAGTTTAACTTGTTACAACCTTTAATTTAGGAAATACAAGTAGATGACCAACAAACTGGAACAATGTAACAGATAATGTCTAAAACAGGATTGAGACATCTTGCTGATATCTGTGTAGGAAAACAACAGAAGTGAATGATAAGGTGCACATAACTAGGTGTCCCTCCATTCTAGGATGACATAGAAAGAGAGGTCGTGACACTGTGAAAAGGTGCACATTAGTACAGAGTGTAATAACTGTCTTGCTGTAATAGGTACAATGTTAGATCAGATGTCATGACTTGATGTAGAACATCTGAATACTGACTACGCCAGAATTTCAATTGGTATCAGAGCAGGCATCTTATTCTGTCTCTGGATGAGATCCATGGGTGATACTTTCTGGTAGCTGGCAAGGAGTTATGTTAGTACTGATGCTGGAACCTGTGTAAGGTCCTGTAATTCCCTGAATGGTCCCTTGAAGTAGGTGGATGGACTGTTCATGATAGGAATGGTGTGTACCTGTCTCTGGAGGTTGGCAATTGGCCTGTGTGTGGGACAGCTGTGCCAGTACTAAATCACATTCAAACCCGGTATGGTCTTGAAGGCAAATCTGGTGAAGTGTGTGTTCATAAGTTGAGTTGTATTATGATTTCCGCTGCATAATACCTGGCAAAACTCAACCTCTGATGTAGTTTCCCCTCATGTGGATGAAAGGCTGCTGTGTTCAAGATCTCATCATAATCTACTGAAGATGTCAAAGATACTTGAGTCTCCTCAAGTCCACTCATCATGACGTTCTCACTTCAGGATGGTAAGAATCACTTAATCACTGATTCTTTTACTCTCTTGAGTAATGTATATGAAGACCTTGAAGACCTTCAAGGAAGGTTTGTTCCAAGGAGGTGGAACCAATGTTCTATGTGATGTTAGAACATGTTGTTCAACAAGTATGCAGCTACTGGTTGAAGAGCAGATGTTTTTAGGGTCCAAACAATGGGATAATTCTGTTTGGAACCTACTCCTGACCTGGAAGAGGAGACATCTGTGTGTGCTAAGTTGACAAGAGCAGGGTCAACTGGGTGTGTGCTCAAGAAGGTCATCCCTAGAAGTTGAGCTGGTTGAGATGTGACATTGTGCCATCTCCTGCTGTTAGGCATCTCTCTGCAGTTTGATCAGGGTTGGATAGTTGTTCCCTGAAGTACTATGGTGTGTTGGAAGACAAGTCTCCTGGATGTTAGCAGTCAATAATGGGGTAACCTGACTGTGATATCATTTAAGGGGGTTGGAACCATGAATCTTGTTATTCAAACACCACGTTCAGAAGTGGCAATTCTTACTAGGAGTGAGAATATGAAGATTCAGAGGTTGGTTGAGGTAATATGCTCTGGCAATGCATATCTACTATTGACTGGTGTTGTTTGTCTCACTAGTACTTATGGTCAGCTGAAGTCTGATTGGTGTGATTGGAGGAGTTAGTTGCCACTGGTAAGGGATGGTGGATGTCATGTTGAGACATTTGTGTACAATGCATGGATATTGGTGTGGAGTTTCCATGATTGTCAATTTGAGGGGGAGTTTTGGTTAACCTCCTCACGTGTGGTCAGCCTAGGGTCGGGTTGGCTGTTGACCTATGTCACATGGGTTCTGGGTGTTGTGTGACACACTTGCAAGGAAGGATTCATCTCTCTCATTCCTAAGGGTGAATCTAATCTGGAAAGAGTCTCAAGACTATTGAGGTGCTTGCAAGAAGAAGATGTTGACACTAGAAGAGTATTTTCAAAGTATTCTTATGGTGAAAGTATCTGAAAGGATAATTGGGAAAGGATTTAAGATCAATGTCTACTTGTGTCAAGTCCAAGTATTAAATTGATTATCCTTGGAGCTCAAGATAACTGATGTTCTTAAAGATGTTGGAACATCTCTTCTTCAAGACCCTGTGCAGAATCACAGGAAGGATAGTACATTGTGTATGATCTATCTCTTTGGTGGCAGCAAAATCATATGATCTCTGAAAAGGTTTCCAGGCAAGAAACATGTTCAGCCTTGGTGTGTACAAGAAGAAGAAGGCATCATAGTCTTGATGGTGGTTACTTGGATCAGTTTATTTCTGATCTAGGTGAGGAAGTGCATAGGCTAATGCACACTGTGGAGTTAAGAACAAGTGGCAGCATTCTTAACCTCATGGAAACAGCTTTACTTTAGGAAGTGGAATCCTTGGTATAGCTTAAGGGTCAGTCTCTAACTGGTCCTTCTAAAGACTCATACATCAGAGTGTCTGATGTCTTTGGAGAAGAAGCAGGGATTCATCAAGGTGTGAGCTTGGATGACTTAACTGCAAACCTGCAGGATGGAGGTTGTTTACTCAAACTTGGTTCACAATCAAGTCTATGAGAACATTGAACTCTGGTTCTGTGAAGGGAGGAAGTTCTTTCAAGTGGCAGAAGAAGGAGCTGAATTCAACAGCTGGATGTCAAGCACAATGCTGTGACATTCGGTTCAACATCAGATTCTTAGTTGGTGAAGTGGCACATCAACTTGAGATAGAAGGATCTACAGGGGTGGAGACTGGACAGTTCAAAAATTGAAGTTCAAATCTCACTTGGAAGGTCAGAATATCTTTGGGAGAAGTCTGATAAACGTGGGGAGGTCAAAAGGCAGCACTTGACCTTGTCATATGAGAATTCATGAAGGAGGTAATCAACCAGTGACATTTGGTCTATCTCAGAAGTGAGTTCGAAGAATCAAGATAATCGATATGGCAGCTGATTAGTCTTGAGGAAAGTCTGAGACTATTTACTTTTGAGAAGAAAAGTAGTTAGTTGAAGACAAAAGGAGGGGTCTTCTCTTCATCCCTTGGAGCTTGTGGTAGGAGTTCTGAGCTATCCATGGAAGACTGTCTCTGGTAATGGGATGAGAGTGTATATATCCCAATGTATGTATGGGTTCCTCTGGCCCAAGCTTGTGACTCAGCAATATCTGAAGTCTATCAGATAGTGCTCCTTGTGATGCTGTGAAGGATGTCCCAGCTGAGGTTAAAACATCTTGTGAAGTGATCTTCTATTCTGGTTAGAAGAGAGATGGACACAGAGTGTGGATGTGTTCAGCCAAGAGGGTTGGACAGAGGGTGCGCTCTTGAAGACATGAAGATGCGTCTTATGTTTTCCTTTCATCAAGTGGTCTGGAATCTCTTTGAATCAGGAAGTATGTGAAGGTCCAACCTTGGGGTGTTGGATATGATCATGTGTGACCTCCAAGAGAGTAGGTTGTCCATGACAGGGGGAGTGTGTCCGTGTGCTGCAAGTAATCACCAAGCTTGTGGTCTATGTGCTCTCAGATAACGGGGTATGGCAACCTGTTAGTTTTCAGGATGCTGTGATGTGTGGCAAGGCTGAGTGAGCAGAAGAATGTCTGACCGGATGTCATGACATTGCCCTGGACAATGCTGTTAATTCCTTCTGAATCTTAAAGTCATTAGGAATTATGAGGGTGATGTGGCTAAGTCTGATAAACCAGAATAAGCCTGATGGATACAGCTGTGTGGTACAGGGGGAGTAACCATCAACTGAAGTGTGAAAAGTTGGCTGTAGCAGTGCTAGGTGTCAAGTCTCTACTGGAGGTATGACAGAGGTCTTGGGAAATGTTGAATACTGGCTGAATGCAGGAATGTTAAGACATCACGTGCAACGTGTCTGACTGCATATATGGAATGGTCTCCATGCACTGGAACAGCTGTTTTGGAAAAGAAACAGTCAAGAGCTATAAAAGGTATTCAAAGATAGTCTGAGATTTTGTTGGTGATTCTCTGACTGTTTCTCAGCAAAAATAAATGCATCTTGACCAAGCATTTATTTCTACCGGAAATTCCTAGGCACATGCAGGGTTATTTAAAGGATGCAATAACCCTCTTCCTCTCACAAGAAAAACACTCCATTCTCAGAATCATGGGGTATGTTAAGGTTTGGGCAAGCTGCGCCTGGATCTGGTTTTGTGAAGGGTGCCTTTACAAATGTTTAGCTAAAAAGGGGGAGAGAAATATAGTCCTAGGGTTGAGAATGTACCAGAAGAAAGCCAATTGTGGATGTGGCAGCAAACAGAAGTTGGCATCAGGCACAAAATCCACCAACTGGGTTTACCACTTGTGTCTTGTGATCTGAGTTAAGAAGACAGTTGTGCCTTGTGATCTGAGTTACATTGTCTATGTACTCAGCATTACATATTCTTCAGGAAGCTCTCCGGTTGAGGGGAAGGGTTCTGGTACAACTAAGTCTTGTCCCTCTTCTTCCCCATGTACACCAACCTTGGTGTTTGTGGTGGTGGAGCCAATGACGGAGATGAAGAGCATTCCCAAATTGGGATGTTTTGTCCAGTGTATTGTTTATTTGTTTTAGCTAAAATTTGCCAAAGGGGGAGATTGTTGATTCCTTAGGATTGGCAGTAATTTTAGAAAACAAATAATGTAATCATCTCTGTTGTTTTAATATGTTGGGTTGAAAAAATTCAACATCTGGACCAACATGTCATGTACGATGTCACGACATCAGGTCTGTGACATCGCACATGTGTAGGAAACTGAATTAATTAATTCAGTATATGTCATGGGATCAGCAAGGATATCTGGTGAATATCCTAACTCCCTTGTGGAGGTCTTGAAGACTAAATCAGAATATATATAGGCTCTAAATATGGAGATATATATGGAGAGAGTTTAGGAACTTGAAGACCTTGTTTGTAGCAGAATTTTTCTGCTGAAGTTGCAACAGCAAAGAACAAGTCTGCTGCAATTTTCTGAAGGCCCAAATCCAGTTGGGTGATTAGGTTATAAATAGCTGATTGTAATCTAGTTTTTGTAAGCCTCTTAGAATGAAAATTTAGGGGTGTGTGTAAGGTAAACCTCCCAATCTGTGGGAAGGTTACCATGTGTTTCTCAGTGGTAAAACCTGAGAGTGTTTGTAACTCGAAGCCTGTAGGCAAGAGTGATTTTGTTCTTGAATGAAGCTGTGAAGCAAGTTCAAGGTGTGGTAACATTACATTGTATTTGTAGTGATAGGAATGGAAACTGGAGGTTTCTATCTAGGAGTTCCTAGGTATAGATTGCATTGGGTAGGGATTAAGTGATGAGTTGTAAACGGGGGAGTTTAACTCTGAATTGATACTACTAATAGTGGATCTTCTTCCTGGCTTGGTAGCCCCCAGATGTAGGTCATGTTGGACTGAACTGGGTTAACAATTTCCTGTGTTTGTTTTCCTTCTGTATGATATAATCATGTCTGCCACAACTGAGCATGTGTTTCAGTCTGTTCAGCAAGATAATAGCAGACCTGATACATAGCCTTCTGTTGGAATGTCAAGCAGAATGTTTTGACATTCATCAACAACAGCACATACTGTATAATAAGCTGATGATTTCAGTTCAGTATGTAGTGAAGTCTGGATTTCAAAAGCATAACAGACCTGGCCAAAAGATCATTGTGAAACTGTCAAATTGGGTGTCTTGACAGTTCTTCCAGTTAGTTGATACTGAAGTAGAGACTGGTTGGTCTTTTACAGTACAGCAAATTTAGCACAGTCTGTTTTCAGGAACCAAACAGACTTAGCATATGGTTCTGGACTTGGATGTCAAACGGAATGTTGTGACATTCACTCCTGACTGCATATGCTAAATTGTTGGATGGTTAGTTTTTCTGCTTCAGGATTTTTCTCAGGCTATTCTTCAGGAATCCACCAGCTGATCTAAAATCTAGGAAACTAACAACTAAGCTACAATTAATGAACCTGGCAAATAATCTATTTGTTAGCTCCTTAATAAGTGGAGATTAGTTTAACTTGTTACAACCTTTAATTTAGGAAATACAAGTAGATGACCAACAAACTGGAACAATGTAACAGATAATGTCTAAAACGGGATTGAGACATCTTGCTGATATCTGTGTAGGAAAACAACAGAAGTGAATGATAAGGTGCACATAACTAGGTGTCCCTCCATTCTAGGATGACATAGAAAGAGAGGTCGTGACACTGTGAAAAGGTGCACATTAGTACAGAGTGTAATAACTGTCTTGCTGTAATAGGTACAATGTTAGATCAGATGTCATGACTTGATGTAGAACATCTGAATACTGACTACGCCAGAATTTCATATATGACTCCAAAAAAACAAAAAACATAGTTGACCTGAAAAACTAGACAACATAAACGTTAGTTAGTTATCAAAAAATAATAATGTGATAAGTAGATAATGATATACATACATCCATTTCAAGCACAATCAAAAGGTTATGACTGAGACTGTGATAATGAGACACATGATCCTCATTTGTTACTGAAGACATATGTTGAAACTCTAAAATAATGAAATAAACAATACAACATATTTTAGAAAGACATAATTATACAACAATACAACATATTATTTATTCAAAATAAAGTAATAAATTTACCTATTACAATATTTTCTGAAAACTCAAAATCTTATGTAAGGTTCATGTCTTTGAAATAGGTAAAAGAATGCCTTAATCAATTCTGGATGCAAATTAAAGTCTTTGTTAGAGAGCTCCTATAGGTTTCTATGATCCTCCCTCCTGTTCTTAAAGCGCTTTCGGAAGCAACGGTAGAAATTGGTGTGGCTAAAATATCTTTAGCCATTATAAATAAAATAGGATATTTGGATGAATTGCGTTTCCACCATACAAGAATGTCAAAGTTAGGATCCCTTTTAACATACTTACTAGAATTATACCCCTCAAGTTTATTTTGTTGATCAATCGGGTCTTGTTCCTCTAAATGTTTCTCAAAAGCATCGGCTATAGCCATAAGTGAAGAATGGGCAACAATTGCATTTGTTTCATAATTGGAGACATTGTTTCCACCACTACCAAAAGGGTGTGTGGAATTATATTTCTGTCATAAACTTGCTTAGACCAATCATACAACTTTTGTAAATCCTCTTTTATAGATTTTATCAACTCACTACCAAACTATGATCAAAGTCCATACATGTCCTTAAACGTCCACTCAAATTGAATTATTGTGTACACTTCTCGTGACTATACAAATTGAATTCATTAATACCAAGCGTTTCATCATTATAATCTTTGATATTTGTGAAAGGAAATATGTTTGATTAATCAATATTCATCTGTATAATTTTCATTTTTGCATCAAACATTCAACTCGCAACTCATTTTTTAAAACACTCTGATTTTGGAAAATGACGGTTGCATTTTGATTTGGGTCTATTCACACACCCCTCCTCTAGACCGTTTTTATACTTCAATATTCACACCCAACAATTGTCATCAAGAGATGGTCTCTTGATTGTGTCTAATCAACATCCAAAAGTTTGTGAATATGTCAGAAGATGACAATCCTAAGGGAGCGTATAATAGAGCACCAGTTCTCAAAGACAAAAATTATAAATATTGGAAATCGATAATATATGTACACTTGTTATCGATTGACAAAACTTTGTGGTGTGCCATCATTGAGGGACCATTTATTCCCAAGGGTGATAATGTCATTATTAAACATCCAAAAGATTGGTATGATGTTGAAACGAAAAAGGCTTCATATGATTTGAAAGCAGGGAACATACTTATTTTAGCATTAAGTGCTAAAGTGTTCTATTCGATTTTACATCATACGAGTGCTAAAGATAAATGGGATGCTCTCCAAACTCTCTATGAGGGAATGGAGGGCGTTAAGGATTCTAAAACTAATATGTTTACTGAGGAGTTTGAACTATTTCGTATGAAACCCGGAGAATTTGTTCATTCCATGCAAACTAGATACTTCCATTTAATCAACAAACTGCGAGACTTGGGTAAAACTTTTTCCAACAAAGATTGTACTAACAAAATATTGAGATACATGTGCAGGGTGTGGCAATCTAAAGTCATTGCAATAAAAGAAGCAAATAATCTTAGTACTTTGGACATTACATAATTGTTTGGGAAGATAGTCGAGCAAGAGAATGAGCTCAAACGACTCACCAATAGAGAAGTAAAGTCGAAAAAGAAAGAGAAAGGAAAATAGGAGAACAAATATCTTTCTTTGAAAGCTTCATCTTTAAAAGTGAATAAGTCAAAGTAAGAAAGTGGCAACTCTGACGAAGAAGAAGTTTTCAAAAAGGAAGAAATTGGTTTATTCGTCAGATGCTACAATAGATATCTTAAGAGAAACAAGCTCAAGCATACCGACAAAGGTCTAGTGAATTTAAGAAATACTCATCTACCAAAGAAGCATCACAAGAAATAATATGATGAGATTACATGTTAGGAATGTGGTAAATTGGGATACTATAGAACTAGATGTTCAAATCTCACCAAACATCATAAAAGCAAAGATAATGATTTCTACAAGACGAAGGAAAAAATTTCCAAAGTCGTAGAGCCTATATCGCATGAGAATAAGGGGTTGAGAGCTTTTCCTCCATTTCCTGCTTGAGTTTAGATGATGAGTGTGCCAAATTTTGCTTGATGGCTCGAAAGAAAAGTAGAACTTCAGAGGTATATAATTTTGATTCTGAAAATGAGTATATTTATAGTGAATTGTCTAATGTGTTCAATGACATGTATGTTAATTCCATTAAAGCGTTTAAGAAAATTTCTCTCCAAAAGGAAATGATTTTTACACTTGAACAAGAGATAAATAATCTTAATCATGCTTTATATTATATAAAGAAAGCTCATACATATTTTATGGATGAGCGTCATATTATTTCATATACTTTAGATGAAAAGATAGAAGTTATAAAATGTGTTTAGTGTCCAATTTTGAAACTTGAAATTGAAACTCTTAAATGACAATTAACACATGTTGCCACACTATTTAATACTTGTTATAGTTCTTTAAGTGAGAGAGGTAATATTTTTAAGAAAAACCCTCATGTCACTAGGAGAAATAGAAGGAGTGTTTCATCTAAAGTTATTTGCTATTATTGTTGAGTTAAGGGTCACATAAGGCCTCTTTGTCATGTTAGGAACATTCAAGTTTCCAATGGTAAAATGACATGGATTTCTAAATATAACTCAACTAATCCTTAAGAACCCACTAGTTGGGGACCTAAATTACCTATTTGATTTGTCATAAGAAATTCTTGCCTCCTCAAAAAGATTGTAGTTTCTAGATAGTGGATGTTCAAGACACATGACGGGAGATGCCTCCATGTTTAATAAGTTTGATGAGAAGGAAAGTGGTCATGTCACTTATGGAGATAATACGAAAGGTAAAATTCTTGGTGAAAGTATTGTCGAAAATGTGAGGGAAAATATGACTAGTCCTTATTTTAATGATGTTAAACCTCTCTATTTGCCCACATCGTATCCTTGAATAATATCATCATAGCATAGTAAAGCATTCATCCTTTAACATGTTTAAAATATAGGTTTCGTGTGTTCAAGCATATAGGAGCATATCTTATATGTGAATCATGCACTTAATCATAGTAAACATCCTAGGTTCATAAGAGATAGGCCAAATTGGTCATAATATGTTGGAAAACTCATTTTTAGAAGTTAAACCTCTGTGAGTCGACCCATGACTCAAAGCAAAACCTTCGGGTCCGAACAGGTCGACTCATTTCTAGAAAATATGAATGAGTCAACTCATGAAATCTTTAGTTCGACTCATTTCCCAATCATATTTCCACGGGTCCGAACAGGTCGACTCATAGGTCGACTTAACCAGGTAATAAACTCTGTTTAAGTCGACTCATCGCTTGTTTCTCTTAATTTTCTGTTGTGTAACTTTGTAAAAAATTTCTGTTATGTTAGTTATTTTATCCATACATCATATAAATATTCAATTGTCTCTTCTTCACAATTTTAACAAGAAAAGTTAAAGATATACACCAAAGTGCTCATCATCTTCATTCTTCATTGCATTTCTCAATCACACATAATAATCTTTGTTGAGCATTGTGCATTGCAACTGTGATAACGTCCAAATAAGATTGGATTTTCTTAGTTTGGGTTGAGATTTTATGTGGGTTTTTCTTGAATAAAACCCTTGAGGTTTTGTCCTCCAAGAATTTGGGGGGTTTTCACTAACCTTTGCTTCACAAATTCAGCCGAGTGAAAAGTTTGAAGAACGGGAGGTTCGGTCAAACAAGTAGCGGTAAATGGAGGATTGTGAAGAAAGCTTAGGGTTAAAGTAACTTGCGTTTGAAATCAGTTGAGCTGAAGTTTTGGAGAATGAGGCGTTCGTCCAATAAGGTAGCGGTAAAGAGAGGTTTGTTCAAAGTGCTTGAAGAACTTGGTTCAACTCGAATCAAGGGGAGAGAATATAATAGGATCTGCAATAACTCTTGAAGTTGATCGCCAGTGATCATGTGTTCTCTTGTATTGACTTCGCAACATGTTAATAAAACATCTCAATTCTAGATTTAGAATTGAGGGCAGACGTACCCTAAGCGAGGACGATGGGAGAACTGCCTCAACAAATCCGGTCTTGTTCTCTATATCCCTTAACTCTTTAAATTCTGCATTAATTACTTTGTGTGTGAAATTGATCGTAAAATCAATATCGCTGGATTGGTGTGCATATCAACTGTTCAATAAATTATTTGAGTAAAATTATGCACATTTAACTTAAGTGAAATTGATACTTGGTGTGAAGTGCATACCAAGTGTTCGACAAAATTAATCTCGCATAAAATTAGTAATATTTTCCTTGATCTCTTATTGTATTGAGCATCATTAGAGGTAGTGATATCAAGGATCATAGGAGTTAATTGATTGTGTTAGATAGGGGTTGATTTCCTTTATCTTAAGTAATTCCATTCGGTTCACGTATATCTGATTCCATTAAAGGGATCGTTTAGACGATTTCAATTTAGGTTGCTTTCGCAACTGTTGAAAATATTTTTAAAAAGCGCTTAATTTCAAAATTGATCTATTCAACCCCCTTCTAGATAGATACTATCGTCTAACAAGTGGTATCATGAGCGCCGGTTCATCTAGTGCTTCACATATAACTTTTTAGAAAATGAGTAACGATCCTAAAGGGGCGTACAATAGAGCGCCTATTTTTACCGGTGAAAATAGTTATTGGAAAGATTGTATGCGTATCCATATTAACTCTATTGATAGGAAAGTATGGAAAGTCATCCAAGATGGTCCTATGGAAATAATCATGACCAATGCAGATGGCTTTGTTGTACTTGAACCGGAAGCACAATGCAACGAAGAATATGAGAAAAAGTACAACTACGATTGAAAAGCTAGAAATATGCTCATTGTCGCTTTAGGTGTTGATGAGTACTATAGGGTTTCCCATTGTACTAGTGCTAAAGTTATGTGGGACTCATTTCAAATTACCCATGAGGGAACCAATGATGTCAAACTAGCTAGAATCAACACCCTAACTTAAGAATTTGACCTTTTTCATATGGTAGATGGTGAAACAATTGCCGATATGCAAAAGAGATTTTCTCATCTAATCAATCGGTTAAATGCTCTTGGTAGAAATACCCCTAATAATGTTGCTACTAATAAAATCTTAAGATGTCTTAACAGGGATTGGCTACCAAAGGTCACCGCGATCAAGGAAGCCAATGATCTAAGAACATTGAACATGACGACACTGTTTGGCAAGCTTCAAAATCATGAGCAAAAGCTCGTGAATCTTGAGAAACATGAGAAAAATCAAAAGAAGGAGAAGAAATAG
This sequence comes from Lathyrus oleraceus, assembly GCF_024323335.1. Lineage (NCBI taxonomy): Eukaryota > Viridiplantae > Streptophyta > Magnoliopsida > Fabales > Fabaceae > Lathyrus > Lathyrus oleraceus. The sequence goes on along the minus strand of NC_066579.1, from coordinate 382,684,325 downwards.
AAAGACAAGAACACCGAAAGGAAGTCTATTGTGTTAAAGGCTTCAAGATACAAGTCATACACCAATGATGTGCGTGAAAGTGAGTCAAGTGATGATGACAAAGAATCAAATGAAGACATGGGGTTGTTCGTTAGGAGGTATAATTGATACCTTAGAAAAAATGAAGTCCAACATTTGGACAAAAATCTTGTCAATTACAGAAGGCAATCAAAATTTCTGAATCGAGAGGAAATCAAGACAAACAAGTCAAAAGGATCATGCTTCAATTGCGGAAAGATCGGTCACTATAAGCCAGAGTGTACCTTATTTAAGAAAGATAAAGGAAAAGACAAACGCCATAACAAACCAAGCAAACCTAGAAGAGCATACATCGCATGGGAGAGCGATAGAGAGCCCTCAAGCGATGACAACTCAAGTGATGAAGAAGAAATTGTCAATCTTTATCTCACAGCTCATCAAAGGAACAAAAAGAATGTAAGTCATTCCAAATATAATCATACTGATAAAATGTCTTACTCTGATTTGCAAAATGCCTTTAGTACTCTACAGAATAAGGTCAAGGAAGCTTTTAAACGATTGGCCTCTAATAAGAAAATTGTCAACCACTTAGAAAAGAAGATTTCTGATTCCGAAAAGGAATTAGAAACCCTCAAGAAATCTATGATAGAGGCTACTAAAGGTAAAACAGAAGACGATAAGGAATTTTGGTTTAGATAGGGTGGATGTGAAACCTGTCATATTTGGCAAAGAGAGGTTAGAACTCTCCAAGCTAAATTAGACAAGGCTTTACAACCCAAAGTAACCTTTGCTATTGATCAATCACACTTTAGAAGCAATATGAATAATTCTTATCAAAAATACACTTATGGGGTTAAGGATCAAGCGAGCAAAAGCAACTTTCATCCGAATTTGAATTGTCTATATTGTTGCAAAAAGGGACATATTATCGCTAAATGTCGATTTAGGAGATTTCTAGTTCCTAATGGCATTTTTCAATGGTTGTCCAAATGCAACCAAATTTTCACTCACACACTAGGACCCAATGAAAATTGGGTACCTCCTTACCTTGTTTAAATTTGTAGGTGGAATGTCTTGAGGATACAGAGAGAACATGGGTTCTCGATAGTGGATGCTCAAGGCACATGACGGGTGATTCTTCCTTATTCTTTGACTTTGTGGCTAAGAAGAAAGGGTTTGTGACCTACGGTGACAATAACAAGGGAGCTATACTCGGAAAAGGTAGTGTAGGTAATCTCTCATCTACTATTATCTCAGACGTCCTATTAGTTGAAGGCCTTAAGCACAATCTCATTAGCATCATCTAATTACGTGACAAAGGATATAAAGTCTCGTTTCCAAAAGACTGTTGCATGATTGAACATAATGAAAATAAGAACGACTCGCTTAAGGGATGAAGGGAAAATAATGTATACATGTTAAACATGAATGAAGTATCCTCGACAAGCACTAAATGTCTCGTCTCGATGAGTGAAGACTCATGGCTTTGGCATAGGCGATTAGCGCATGCAAACTTTGACTTGCTTAAAAAAGTTGTCTCAAAAGATCTAGTAGTTGGTCTTCCCAAAATCAAATTTTCAAAAGATCACCTATGTGATGCGTGCCAAATGGGAAAGCAAACAAGGATCTCGTTTAAATCTAAAAATGTTATATCCACAACGAGACCTCTTGAACTTCTCCATATGGACCTCTTTGGGCCATCTAGAATTAAAAGTCTAGGTGGAAACCACTATGGTTTTGTCATAGTGGACGACTACTCTAGATTTTGTTGGACTATCTTTCTAGCAAGTAAAAGCAGCACTTTTTATGTGTTTGAAAAATTTGCCAAGATGTCTCAAAACAAATTGAACACTAGCATAGTTACCATTCGAAGTGATCACGGAGGTGAATTTGAAAACCACCTCTTTGAGAAATTTTATGAAACAAACGGCATTGACTATAATTTTTCTGCTCCAAGAACTCCATAATAAAATGGTGTTGTGGAACGTAAAAACCGAATTTTAGAAGAACTTGGAAGAACTATGATCAATGAAAATAACCTTCCTAAATATTTTTGGGCTGATGCCATAAACACGGCATGCTATGTACTGAATAGGATACTCATTTGTCCTATTCTAAACAAAATCCCTTATGAATTGCTAAAGGGAAGGAAGCCAAATGTTTCACATCTTCATATCTTCGGATGTAAGTGTTTTGTGTTAAACAATGGTAAAGAAAACCTTGGTAAATTTGATTAAAAAGCTGATGAAGGTATCTTTCTAGGATACTTTCAATCTAGTAAAGCATATAGAGTATACAACAAAAGGTTACTTATTGTTGAAGAATACTTGCATGTTTCCTTTGATGAGTCTTATCCGAAAACTGTCGAAGAAGGTAGTTTTGTTAATGGTACAGGTGTTCCTTCGGAAGACATCATAAATGATCAAGAAGAAAATCGTGTTGTCACCCATCCGAAAAAAGTTGCGGAGGAGCCAGATCTTAATTCCGAAAAGAAAGAGGAGGATCATTCTATCAATAATAATAACCTTCCTTTGGGATGGAAATCTTCCAAGGATCATCCCATTGATAATATTCTAGGAGATATCTCAAAGGGAGTTACAACACGGTCTAAGATAAGTAACTTTTGTTATCACTTTGCTTTTGTCTCTCAAAATGAGCCTAAAAACTCCAAAGACGCATTACTCGATGAAAATTGGTTTCTAGCTATGCAAGAGTACCTTAATCAATTTAAAAGAAATGAGGTTTGGGATCTTGTTCCCCTCCGCGAGACCATCGAGTAATCAGCACTAAATGGGTGTTTAGGAACAAGTTAGACGAAAACAGAGTCATAACTCGCAACAAGGCTCGCCTTGTTGCTCAAGGGTATAACCAAGGGGAAGGAATAGACTATGAGGAAACTTATGCTCCAGTTGCCCGACTCAAGGCTATACGTCTTCTCCTTGCCTATGCTTGCTCTCAAAATTTCAAGTTATTTTAAATGGATGTCAAGAGCGCTCGGTCACATAAATGAAGAGGTCTATGTATCTCAACCTCCCGGATTTGAAAACCATGAGCATCCAGACTATGTTTATAAGCTCAAGCGGGCTTTGTACGACCTCAAACAAGCCCCTAGGGCATGGTATGAGCGTCTCAACAAATTCCTACTAGAGCAAGGATTCTCAAGAGAGAAGGTTGATACTACCCCTTTTATTAGACTTCAAGGGAAACACTTCATCTTAGTTCAAGTCTATGTAGATGACATTATCTTTGGATCTACTAACATAAATTTGGTCAAGGAGTTCTCTAAGTTGATGCAGGGAGAATTCGAAATGAGCATGATGGGGGAGCTAAATTACTTCCTCGGACTTCAAATCAAGCAACTTGAAGAAGGAACCTTCGTAAGCCAAACAAAGTATTATAATGAGCTACTTAAACGCTTCGATATCGCAAGTTCCAAAGCGATCGACACTCCAATGCCTACTGTTGTCAACATGGATCGAGATGAAAATGGTAAGGTTGTTGATATCAAAAGGTATAGGGGTATGATTGGATCTCTCCTTTATCTTACCGCATCCCGATCAGACATTATGTTTAGTGTATGTATGTGTGCTAGGTATCAATCATGTCCTAAAGAATCACATTTAAAATCCGCCAAGCGCATACTTAGATACCTATGTGGTACTTCAAAGTATGGGTTTTGGTTCTCTAAGGGAAGTGATTGCTCTTTGGTTGGTTACTCCGATTCCGATTTTGTAGGTTGCAAATCGGATAGGAAAAGCACCAGTGGCACTTGTCATTTTTATTCAAATTCCTTGGTAAGTTGGCACAACAAAAAGCAAGTTTCAGTTGCTTTGTCAACCGCCGAGGCGGAATACGTTGTTGTGGGTAACTGTTGCACTCAAATTTTGTGACTCAAACAACAATTACTCGACTTCGATGTTCAACTTGAACGTATTCCCATCTTTTGTGACAACACATGCGCCATAAATCTAACAAAACCCCATATACTACATTCGCGCACTAAACATATTGAAATTCGACATCACTTCCTTAGGGATCATGTTGAGAAAGGTGATGTTGTCTTCGAGCATGTTGATAGCAAAAATTAACTTGCCGATATTTTCATAAAACCACTTGCGACATAGCCTTTCTTACACATTCGTAGGGAACTTGGTGTTCTCGATATCTCGGATCGCTCTTATCCATTCCATGATTCATATGTGAGGGCTACATGAAGTCACTTGTCGTCTATCGTCATTGGAGGTAATATCGTTCTTATTCGTTTGACCCATATTAATCAAATATGTATGTATACATACTTGCTAAACTTTGATATTCATGATTGATTAATTTGAACTAAGTATGATCCATGTCTATGCTTGAATTATGATTAAACTTGCTTAGATATATTATTTATCATGCATTCTGCATTAAGAAAAGGGGTTTGAGCCTCATATCATCAAACTAGTAACATAGGTCCCAACAGGTCGACTGAATGTGTCGACTCATCAACTTCTGCGTTTCCTCGGATCCTAACAAGTCGACCTGTGAGTCGACTCATAAATCTAAAAATTCTCCTTGGGTCCCAACAGGTTGACCACTGTGTCGACTCATAAATCTCTGGGTCCCAGCAGGTCTACCTATGCGTCGACTCATTGTAACACCCTTCTAAATACCCCAAATTATTATAATTAAAATAACAATATATTCATCAGAGTAATTATGCCCCGAAGGGTGTCACACAATCATTTCACAAAAATCATTAAAATATCCTGTCATGCTCATTTATTTAATCAAAATAAGGTTCTTTGCATAATTCGCAGCGGAATAAAATTCAACTCAATGTAAAACATGTAACACAATACATGTAAATCATCAACAACCAATATCAAATCAATTAAAACATCCCCTCCCGATGTTACATCTATCAGAGCATGACCCATAAGAACTACTCTAGACTCCAAGCATTAGCTTCTACTCAACTCATTTCTCGTTACCTGAAAAATAGGTGTAAGGGTGAGTTCCTCAATCAATATAACAAGCATTATAAAACAACATGTAATGCTAAGTAATTAACACATTAATTCACCCTAACCAGACTACACACTCAGCAACGGCAGTATCCGTTCAAACATCATATTCAACAATAACATATAGCATATATATAATCTCAACCATACTCAACATCAACAACACAACACACAACACACATATAATACTGGAATACATCCATTCATATTATATGCCATACATTTATTATGCAATGAGACTCTATGCATGCGGTACCGACTATTTGTGAACATATAGTTCAACCTCACCGTCCAAATCCAGGCACGGCTACCAAGCTCACTAGTCCCACTCATTTGAGACATAGTGACTCACTCACTAATTCCTCACCATGGGAATTAGCTACCACCCCAAATGGGCCATGAAATGCACGCTAATCACCTAGCATGCAAACATCAACAACAATCAAAATGATTTACTCACTAATTCCTCACCATGGGAATTAGCTACCACCCGAAGGCCACAATATGCATGCTAATCATCTAGCAATGCAACATCAACAACAATCAAGAATAGACACATGCTCACACTCTAAGCCATAATACAGTCTATTCGCAAATGTATACATTCACATCATCATGTATACCATCACATATCATCAACAAGTTAATCACAAAAGCATATCATATCATGCCACATAATCAAACACAGTATTAGCCCGCTCTACTAATACCTATACCACTCAAAACAACGGGAAGTGATCCCTATCACATCATATCTCAGCTAAGTACATCACTCAGCCTCAACAACCAAAATCTGCACAACCACAGTTCAGGAAAATCCCAACTCTGCCCATACGCGTATTGCCCATGCCATACGCGTATTGCCCAAACCTGGCCAACTCAATACGCGTACTGCCCACTCTCATACGCGTATTGCGCATTTCCTCGCCCAACTCATACGCGTATCACCTATCCCATACGCGTATGCTACGCGTAACAATCTCCCCTTACGCGTACCAACAGAGACCAATTTACGTTCAAAATATCATCTTTTTCTCCCATACGCGTAAGGCCCCTCCATACGCGTACCAGACAGCTCATACGCGTATTGCCTAGTGCCATACGCGTATGACCAGAAACCAGAACTCTCAGATCTGCTATGGCTTCCTTGCTACGAAACCTCTCCGATCCGACCTTCCACAGTCCAATTTTCACACATAATTCCTTCCTATTGTCTAACACAAACAGATCCTATTCGATTCCACAAGGTCTAACATTTCCACACCTAATTCCTACGAATTCTTTTCCATTATCATCCAATTTCATTCATCCAATATTTCACAAATTCATCATGCATCAATCAAATCAGAGATACAACCAATGGTTATTACTACCCAGTACATATTATCATATAATACCCTTTAACCGATGATAAACCCCCCTTACCTGAGTTAATCCGGGAAATCCTGCAGCTTCAAGCTTTTCCTCCCTTCAACCCTTGTTCTTGGTTCTCTTTTTGCCCTTTTCCACGTTCTGCCTCTTTTTCCTTTTTCACGTGAAAACAATAAACCTTTTTACCAAATGGGACCTTTTTACTGATTTCCACTTTTATTCCAATTATAAAACAATAATCCAATAATAATAATCCCAATAATTATTATTCCACAAATAATAATATTAATCCAAACTTCCAATTATTCAATTAAATCAATAAATAAAATATTAATTTAAATTAAATAATTAGCTTATTTTAATTGGGGTGTTACACTCATCGCTACCCAAATCTACTTTTTAGGTTTTCAAACGTCAATGTGTCAACTCATCACACGTGTGAGTCGACTCTTCGATGCCCAATACGGGGATTTCATTTATTTCGGGTCTGACGGCGTCGACCCATGAGTCGACTCTTTGCTGCTTGGATCAGCGTATATACTCTTGAAATTTGGTCGACTCAGCTCTCACGAAAACTCTTTTCCTGCATAATTGATTATATTGATCACTCTATCTTCTATTTCTCTCCACCACTCTTCTTCACACAAAACCCTAATAATCTCTCACCAACAATACCCTAATGGCATCAAGAGCTTCCGGCAAGAGATCTGTTAGATGACCCTCCTCTCACACCGGGAATGATCCATCTCGATCACATGCTTCGGTAACCGCTTTATCTCTACTCTCTGATGATCTGGCTGAAATCAATGATAAGAAGTTTAAAAATAGAACTGTCATAAAGCAATATATTTACTCACCTTTAGTGGTCGGACGTATGCACATTCCAGATGTTGTTGAATGTATTAGTTTTCAAGGCATTGACTTATTCTTAAACTGCATCACTGAGTACAATGATTTAGTTAAATTGTTCTATACCGGCGTGGCTGAAAAATTTGAGGGCTTTAGGTTTTTCTCCAGCATCGGTACTCATATTGTTGAAGTGAACGGTGACATGTGGAAACCCTCTTTGAGATCTCTCCACTATCATCTCCAACTGATCTTAAGATCATCGACAGTGTATACGCACCCGACTATGATTTTAGGACTGCATTAAACAAAATGCTGAGGAAACTATTTGCTCCGGAAGTTGTTCAAAGCACTCTTTTTCCTACTAATGTGACTACCGGGAAGTTGAAGCCTCTTAACTGAATTTTGCACTGGATTGTGACGCATATTCTGCGTCCTAAACAAGGCGGTTACTCCCGTGTCGACAAGGCCGAAGTACACCTGGTGTATGTACTGAAACACAAAATAAAAGTCAATTGGTTGTACTGCATTGTAAGTAGGATATTTGCACTGAAAGAGTTAGGAAGAGGAATTGCTCTCTGTTATCCCTCATTCATTCAAAGCGTACTTCATAGAGCAAATGTTTCTGTTCAAGGAATTCCTTACAAATCCATAACGGTACATCAAGAATTCTGTTAAAAGACCTTGAGTTTAATAGGTTACACTTGGGATCACTCTACGCTAGTATACAAAACCTGTCAACCGGTCCCAGGCACCAATGTTTGGTATGTAGAAGATATTGAGGATGATGAAGATGATGATGATAAAGATGATGATGATAATAATGATGAAGATGAAGAAGGTGAATAAGAGGAAGCAAATAACGAAGTTCACTCTCAACCAATGGAGCATGACCATCAAGTCACTGACCATGGTGATTGGCTTGGTCCTACTCCCGGACAACTTCCGCCCGCTAATCAAGGATGGGGTGAATGGCAACACACAGGATGGACCAGCAATCGTTCATCCTATATGCCCACACCCTCTTCTCCATCTGAAAACTCTGAAGTAATAGAAATGTTAAGAACCATGCAAATCCAGCATCAAAACTTTGCTACACTTCAAGAGGAGAGGTTCGCAGCCTTACAGGAACAAATTCAGAGTCAAGGTTACAATTTTGCATCCTTTGCTTCCATCCAAGAGGAACGATATGCAACTAAGGAGTCAAATCCAAACTCACAGTGAAAATTTCAACTCCTTTTCCTCTACCATCCTACAAAGGATCGAAGGATCAAATCGCGTTCTCGTAGGCTCCGTAAACAGGCTGAACGCGAACGTCATTGAATTAACCAATCTCTATGTAGAATAAATACTTACATGTCCACCTTTCAGTTATAGAGGCATACATGAATTATTCTGTGGACGATGACCTTGGATGACTGCTCAAACTCGACGCATTTCAAATTTTCACTATGTATGCATATTAGTCCAGTTACTTATATGTCTTATTATGTTTGTTGAACACCTATATTAATGTTGTTTCTGTATTGGTTCTTTCATTGTGTGTTAGTTATGCATGTACTTCTGTTATTAACTACATGATATGCGCATTGTTGTTAATGACCATGTGTTGCAAAGTCATTGACTAAGTGATTCTGAATATTTTTACTACATGTTTGATCGTTTCCTTGCCTCTTTTTGATGTTGTCAAAATGGGAGAAAGCAAATTGGAAAAACAAACTTTAGCAGATGGATAATATAGCAGGAACTAGAAGATGGATAATATAGCAGGAATAAACATCAGTAGATGAATAATACAGCAGGATGTTCAAAGGAATGCATAAAATCAGGGGGAGGATATCCATCAAAATACGCGTTGTGCCATGGTTCGCCATCATAAAAAAGGGGAGTATGTGAGGGAAAATATTCCTAGTCCTTATTTTAATGATGAAAAACCTCTATATTCGCCCACAACGTGTCCTTGAATAATATCATTATAGCATAGAAAGCATTCATCCTTTAACATGTTAAAAATATAGGTTCCGTGTGTTCAAGCATATAAGAGCATATCTTATATGTGAATCATGCACTTAATCATAGTAAACATCCTAGGTTCATAAGAGATCGGCTAAATTGGTCATAATAAGTTGGAAAACTCTTTTTTGGAAGTTTAACCTCTGTGAGTCGACTCATGACTCGAAGCAAAACCTTCGGGTTCGAACAGGTCGACTCATTTCTAGAAAATATGAATGAGTCAACTCATGAACTCTTTAGTTTGACTCATTTCCCAATCATATTTCCACGGGTCCGAACAGGTTGACTCAACTAGGTAGTAAACTCTATTTGAGTCGACTCATCCCCTGTTTGAGTCGACTCGTCGCTTGTTTCTCTTAATTTTCTACTGTGTAAATTTATGAAATTTTTCTGTTATGTTAGTTATTTTATCCATACATCATATAAATATTCAATTGTCTCTTCTTCACAATTTTAAGAAGAAAAGTGAAAGATATACACCAAAGTGCTCATCGTCTTCATTCTTCATTGCATTTCTCAATAATCACACATAATAATCTTTGTTGAGCATTGTGCATTGTAGCTGTGATAACGTCCAAATAAGATTGAATTTTCTTAGTATGGGTTGAAACTTTGTGTGGGTTTTTCTTGAATAAAACACTTGAGGTTTTGTCCTCCAAGAATTAGGGGGTTTTGCACTAACCTTTGCTTCGCAGATTCAGCCGAGTGAAAAGTTTGAAGAACGGGAGGTTCGGTCAAACAAAGAGTGGTAAACGGAGGATTGTGAAGAAAGATTAGGGTTCAAGCAACTTGCGTTCGAAATCAGCTGAGCTTAAGTTTTGGAGAATGAGGCGTTCTTCCAATAAGGTAGCGGTAAGCGGAGGTTTATTCGAAGTGCTTGACGAACTTGGTTCAACTCGAATCAAGGGGAGAGAATAGAAAAGGATCTGCATCAACTCTAGAAGTTGATCGCCAGTGATCATTTGTTCTCTTGTATTAACTTTGCAACGTGTTAATAAAAACATCTCAATTCTAGATTTAGAATTGAGGGCAGACATACCCTAAGCGAGGACGATAGGGGAATTGCCTCAACAAACCCGATCTTGTTCTCCCTATCCCTTATCTCTTTAAATTCTGCATTAATTACTTTGTGTGTGAAATTGATCGTAAAATCAATATCGCTTGTTTGGTGTTGTTGCACCCCAAAATTTGCCCTCTATTTTTAACTCTAACCAATTTTTTGTTTCACATTCATTTGCATCATCTTCATAGCATAACATTTTTTTCTGTCTTAATATTAGCCGGAATAATTTCTCGGAATTTACAAACAGACTGGTCAAATTAACCTTTTAACTGTGCCTAAAATTAGTCAACGAAAAAATGTCAAGTTTAAGTTTGCAAATGTCGGTAACATTAATCTGCAGTTCACGTGGTTTAATTTGACATGCTAAAAATATTTTTACGACTATTTTTGGTCATATGTTGATCAGTCTGAGCAGTTTAAACGGTCATAATTTTTATTTCAAAATCCGACCAAACGCTGTATTTTTCCGAGTCATTTATTTCGCGCTGATTATTTTGACGTGTTCATTTTATTTTTTCGAGCATTTTGGTGCCCGACTTTTATTTTTTTTGAGTCTATTTATTTTTATATTGGGTCTAGAATAAATAAATAGGTTAATTAGTTTTTATTTTAATTTTAACTATTTTAATTATTTAACTTTATTCAGTTTTTAATTTAATATTGGGTTTCAAAATAAACTTAGGCCCATTATCATTAACCTAATTTGTTCCTATATATATTTACTAGCATGACTGATAGAGGGAGGCCAGAAAGACAGAACAAAAAAGAGAAACTGAGAGTGGCTGATCTATACTATCGTACACACAGTTTGGTAATAGTTTATATATGATATATACTTTATCTATTTTGTTGATATATTTGTTACTGTGTTTCAAATACATGTTCATATGTGTGACTGTGTTATGTATTCCAGATACATGCGGTTTGGTTAAATATATATATATTTCTATTTTATGTTATAATTTGATTATGTTTTCGGATCGGATCGTGCCAATACGCCGTTTTCACATATACGTGTATGAGGCGTGACATTTGTGTTATCCGATCCAGTTGCGATGATCGCAATTTTGCGCTAGCAACGCCGTTGTTTTTTTTTAATTCATATTTTTTTTATATACATATATTTAGATCTGCACATTTTTTTCATAACTAACTACCCTGATTTTTCCTAAACCCTGACAATTTCGCCACAAACTCTAAATTTCAAACCTAAAACTTTAACCGTGTTGTTTCCTCTAAACCATAAACCTTTTCTTAAACCTTAACAAACCTTATTATTATTTCCTATTTTCGCTCATATTTATGTTATTCATACACTGTAACTGCTTCGCCCTTGTAATATTTTAAGTTTTAACTTGTAATATTTTCAGTTTTACTTTTCGCCATCTTTATTATGTAACTGCACCAAAGCGTTGTAATAGTTAGGATTTTATTTTCTGCCATTTATTTTCTGTCATTTTATTTTTCTGCCATTTATTTTTCTGCCATTTAAATTCCTGCCATTGATCCTATATTAACTGCGTAGTTTAGTAATGTAGGGCGTGAAAACCTACTAAATTAATTATTTAATATTTTTCTATAACCTTTATATTTTTTTGTAAATAAATAATAAATACTAACTATTTTAATAACTTTTTTTTATTACTTACTTATAATAATAAATCCTTATATGTTTTGTAAATAAAATCTAATTGACCATTTTTCTAATTGAATAATAATAATAAACCTATTAATCTAACAATTTGATATTTTCTATAAACTTTATTTATTTTGTAAATAACTAACTTAATATTTTTCATATAACTCTTTTATTTTATAATTTGTACATTAATGTATTTTAAATTCTTTTATTATTACTAATTTATTTTAAACTCATATTTTTCTAATAACTTCTAAAAAATCTAACTTGTTTAACTTAAAATAATTTCTTTTAAAATTCTAACCTTTTTATTATCACTTTATTATTATTGTTATTTTATTATTGCTTTATTACCATTGTTTATTTATTATTTTATTATTATTTGCTTTTATCTATTCTATTTTTGCTTCATTATTTTCCTTATTTTAATTTTGTTTTATTTATAATATTAGGAACAAATGTATAAGTTGTAATTTATTCTTTCTCGCCTGATTATTATGTATCTGTCCCATAGCCATATAATAGTTTAGGAATTTATTTTTCTTGCTTTTATTTTTGTAAATATTTATTGCGTGGTTAGTAATTTAGGGAGTGCAAAAAACTAACTGTAAATAATTGAACTTAGAAAATTAAATTCAAGACAAATATCTGAAAAATAACACTCACACACGTAAGTCGATCTTTGATCGCCATCTGTACTTCCTAGGGTATTCCTCTTGGTTGCCTTCTTTAAATGGTCAAGTCCCTCGAAAATAGGGGTGTCTTAAACAAAGTCCCTTCAAACAGAAAAATCATCAAGTCCCTTCAAACAGAAAAATCATCAAGTCCCTATAAACTTAAAAGATCAAGTCCCTACGAGGTTGCCTACGATATAATGATCTTGTCCCTTCGGTAAATATGATGATAGTCCCTACGAGTTGCTAAAGACACCCCTTATGTTGCCTTCATTGACCATACGATGATCCTACGTCCGTCCCTTAGCACATCCAAGGTAATGACTACCTATTCCTTAATAATAGGGACAGTCTTACCATTGAAAGAATATACGAGAACACGAAAGACTTAATCTAGGGTAGGTATCTCATAGTTACTTGCTCACACTTTTCAAAATTACTTTTACACCTCACAATTTCTAAACTAGGCTTTGTATACACCCATACGAGGGTCATTACAAAGTACTTAAAGAAATTTTTCTAATCACACACCACACTCTTGCAAACAAACAAAGTGAGCTAAGTAACTAAGAGCCCATGGATAACCATGGATATAAAGGGTGCCAATTGTAACACCTCAAAATTTGCCCTCCTCTCTTGGGACTAGCATTAACATTTTTTGCATATCATTTTAGGTCATTAGGCATTTCATATTGCATATCATGTGGTTACATTATGCAAGCCATCCTCCCAAGTCTTGATCAGAAGCTGAGGAAGTCAAGTGCACGCCTAGGGTTTATTGATTGATCATGGCCATCTGAGGATTGGGCTGAGATTAGGGTTGCATGATTCCCAAGGGTATTGGTCTTCATGTTGATTGAATTGATACATCATCATCATCATGGTTTGGTGTCATCATAAGATTGAAGAAGATTCCTTGAGATTAGGGTTTTGACCACTGGTCAACCCTAATCAGTTGTATTGGGCCAATCAGGGCTGGATCAGGAGATGGGGTTTATGAAGGATATGAGGTTCATTTTGTGATTATATGGTGTTTATTGAGGCTAGGGTTTCACCCTTGAGCCATTGCAGTTGAAGATTGGGGTTCAAATTGATCTATGCATGGCCAGATTCATCTGTCAGTGGAAAAGTCAACTGTGGTCAACTGTGCATGATCTGATGGATTTGGAGGTGGAAATGAGTTGGATACACTTCATTCATGTTGGAACAAGTGTTATTTGACATCTCAAAGCTTAAGAATGAAGAAAATCAAGTCAGGACAAAAACTGCCAAAAATAGAAAGTGACTTGTAGCTGAAGTTTCCAAAAATGGAAAGTTTTTGACCTCAAAAACAGAAGTCCAAGGAAGCTTCAAATGGAAAATTGTTCAACATGACAGATGTAGATCTTGTTCTCACCTTTCCAAAAAGTCCAAGAACTTAAAAATCCAATGTGTGGTTTGCAAGATATGGCTCAGTGAATTTCAGAAAAGACCCGTAATCAGGAGGCCATAACTACCACATACTTTGTCCAAATTGCAAGTTCTTTATATGCACAAACTCCATTTGACATGTACTTTGAGGGTGCATCATTGGATTTTCCCAAAAATGGCCAAGGCAAAAAGTCACTTTTCAACTGGACAGCTGAATTGGACCAGGGGCAAAATTGTCCAACTCTCAAAATAATTGGAATTTTTGAATGGGACTTTTTCCAACACCTCAGGAATGGCATTTAGAATGTGTTTGAATTTTCATTTCATGCATAAGGCTTTTAATTTGGATTTTGTCTTGAAAAATGGAAATGACAAAAATGGACCAAATGCATACACATGGTGAATTTGAGAATGGAGCAACCAATGAGCATGAAACAAGTTTCTACAGTTCACATATGATATTTAGAAGGTGTATGTGCTGTCATTGAGGTGGCATGAGCTGTCTAAAGGAATTGACCATTTTACCCTCCATTTGCAAAATTACAATTTCACTAATTAAGCCAAAATGCTAATTAACATGATTAGTAATGGATTAAGCTACCATATATATTCTAAATCATCTCCTAATCATAACAGAAAATCACAATTACCAAGTTCAGATCTCAAAACCATTCCAATTCTCTCACATTTCATCAAGAACACAAGAACTTCATATGCATCAATCTTCCTCATCCTTCAACCAAATCTCAAAATTCTTTTTGCTTTGGATTTGTATCATCATGTGCTAGGACTGTTTTTGGAGATTGGAGGAAGAAACTCATCAAATCTCGACTGTTCCAAGAAGCATCTTCCATGGTGAATCATGAATTAAAGCATTAGGAACGAAATCGAGTGAACCTAGGCTTTGCATCTCACTTCCACCAGCGTATGCTACTTCTGTTTCGTGGAATTGAGGCTCAAGAACAACAAAAACTCCATTGCCGTGCCAGGTATGCCAAAACTCGAGCCTCACGATTTCTCAATTGCTTATATGCGTTAGAAAGAGCATGAAACGTAGGTTCTAATGCTGTTTGTGGTTTAGAAAATGATTAACGGTAGCTTGAGAAATCTAGGTTTGAAGATATGAACACAAACCCTAAGTGACTCGATTCGTTTGATTTAGGAAGAGTTGGGAGAAATAGAGTTCATATTTGTAATCCTCTTGTTTAGACGGTTCGAATGCATATTTACTTGTTGATTTTGGTGACGATCTGGAAAATTCGTGTTCTTCATATTTCTGGAAATATTTGAGTGAAGATGATGAAATGAACTCTGTTTGATCTAAAAAGCCATTCGAAAATTCAAACTGGAGGTTTCCCTCTCCCGCCATGAGTTATTTACCAAACTGCCACTGTGCAACTTAAATTAATTTTGTTTAATTCTTAAAAAATTCATGTGACATTGAATAATTCATAAAAAATTGTAGAAAATTCATAAAAATGTGAGGATTTTTCTATGACTTTGTTGACTTGTGTAGGATTTTTTTGACCTATTGGTCAAAGTTGTGCATGGCAAAAATATTATTTGACCTAGGCTTGTTTCACATGTATCCATTTTTGACACATTTTACCATTTGGTTCATGAAATGCTCATAGTGTTGAATAAATTCTTGAAAATTTTTGTGGTGGTTCTTGACTCATTGAGGATTATTTATATGTAAATTTCATGAATTTTTGATACCTGGTTAGAGAGCAGCAAATTCTGGAACTTAGGTGTGACAATTTGTGTCACACCTCTTGATGTTAACTTGTTGAATTTAATTGGATGCCCTATGCATGTTGGAATTGGCTGAAATTTTGCATGGTGAATTGTTGATATGTTAGGATGTTGTATGAATTTTTGTAGAATTTTTCATTGCCTTTTCTAATTGATCATGATTTTTCATTTCTGGTTGTTGAAATTGCAAGCTCATGTGATACATGTTGGTAGATTGATTGGGAAATCCTCATATTGTATTGTATGGCCATGAAATTTGATATGCATGAACTAGACACATTGTGTGACCTCCCTGTTTTGGTCTCATCCATTTCTTTTTTGTTTTCAATGAGATATGAATTTTTGAATTGGATGTATGCATTGATGGTGAGGATTGAAGCATGAAATTGTATCTGTTTTTGTTGATTTTCATTGACATGGTTCCATTTGCCCAATTGAGCTCAAATTTGACATGGTAGACCTTGATTGACCCCTGTTTAGGTGTATTTAATTTGAGATTTTTTTGATGTGTTTTGGTATGGTTTTGAATGCAATACTTCTGTTTGTATGCTTGGTGCTTCATTTGAACCAATATGGATTGTTTTGTGCATGAATCGAACTTGATGGATGATATAAACATGAGACCAAGGATGTTTGCTCTTGTTTGATGTTAATTTGATGTTGGTTAATGAATACCTTGCTGTTTTGAGTTTTTTCTTGCTTTTGGACCCTAGGCTTGGCCTAGTGGTCTAGTTACTAATGTTTGCTTGGTTTTTCAGGATCAAAAGCATAATGTACATGGAGAATGATCCAAATCCAATTTTGATTGATGTTGTGGATGTTTGTACACTAACATAACATTGTTTTGTAGGTGTTGGAGCTTGGGCTTAAGCTTTGAGCTTGCTTTGTGTTGTATTGTTTAAACTGTTTGATTGTTTGCTGTACAATTTGTCTGATTGAATACTGACTGAGTTTGATTGTTTCCAGGTACTTTAGTTGCTCAGTTCCTTGTGAACTATTGCTTTGCTTTGCTTAAGCAACTTGCATTTGAGGTATAACCTTCTTACTTCATGTAATCTGGAGACCCGGCTGTTACCGGGCCGGGCAAATTGACTGAAGTCCTCCTTAAGAGGCAATGCTTGTGTATGTTTATTTTTAAGCCCAAGCAGGAAAAGTCCTTCAAGTAAGGCAATTGGTGGAAGGTAGGGGCAAGCAACCTGTCCCCCACTATTCAGTTGAGTCTTCTCCTTGCTCCCATTACGTGGTTGTAGCATTGAGATCAAAACCCCAAGATCTGTGCAGTGCACATTGTGTCAGAGTCATCGAGTATAGAAGGGTTCCCCTATCCTGGACCCATGCTCATTTGTCAGCTCTCCCTGGTTAGGGATAAGAGCTGTGAGGTCTCATCCTCACTTCATCCTTTCATCTGCTTCACCTTAGCCTCGTAATGGCAAGGTTAAGAGCAAAACCAGCCTGTACAGACGACTCGCTTCGGCGGTCAAACCCCATTGATTGAGCCTCTTGTTTGGTTATAGTGGGTGTTTTGTGATTATTTGATTGACATGTTTGTTTGAGATGCCTGTTCTCATTTAATGTTGATATATGATTGTATGCTTGTGTGCTAGCTTCTTTCCTGGTTAGGTTAGTTTGCTTATGCAAGTAGGATAGAAAACTGAACTCAGGGTTAACGATGCATGACAACATTAGGTTCGAGTCTCAGCTCCCTAGTCTTGTGTCTTTCCCCGGTTTCTGGTTAGCAATTTAGTCCCTTTCAGGGGAACTACATCGCCCTGATCCTTGTTCCAGACAAGGTATGTAGGCAGGTGGTCGTACGAGACCACTCCGGGCGCCTTTTTCTTTTTTGCGTGTGTTTGTTTGTATTTGTTGTTATCTGATTGTATGTTTTGGTTCGGATGCCGACGTAAGCCCAGTGATTGGCAGTCGGGCTCCCTGTTTGCCGTTTTGTACATGTTTTGGTTCGGATGCCGACGTAATTCCATCCAGTGGTTGTCGGGCTCCATGTTTGCCATCCTTGTTTGTTTGTGTTGTTTGTGTTGTTTGGCGTGCGTAAGCCGAACTACAGTGGCTCTGATTCTTGTTTCAGACAAGATATGTAGGCATAAGGTGCGATACCTTATCGAGCCCGTTTCTCTTAACCCCACCTGCGTTCCCTGTGTGTGTGTGTGATGTTTAGCAACCTTTTCTTTTCTTAGAACGTGGATCCCGTCGAGTACGACGGACGTGAGGGGTGCTAATACCTTCCCCTCGCGTAACCGACTCCCGAACCTTTTCTCTCTGGTCGCGAGACCATGTCTTTCCAGGTTTCTCTGAGCGTTTCCTTTCCCTATCTTGGGATAAATAACGCGCAGTGGCGGCTCTGTGTGCGTTTTATTTTCGAGCCTCGCCGGTTGATTTTTCGCAGGATGCGACACCAATACCTTCCCTTTGTATAACCTACCCCCCGAACTCAAAATCTTTTTAAGGTTTTTCCTGTTCTTTTATGTCCTTTCCTTTTGGATAAAATAAAAGTCGGTGGCGACTCTTGCTATCCGCAACATTTAACTAAAGTCAGTTCTCCCACCGTGTTACAGAACTGGCGACTCTGCTGGGGATTTAATAAAAGAGGGGTACCCTTAGGAATTAGATCACTTTAAAATTGTTTGCCTTGTTTGCTTTATACTTATCTATTGGGTACTCTTATGTGCGAAAGACCCTAACCCGGATCTAGTGTACCTTAGGTAAATGGCAATAGACCAAGGAAACTGTACGGCGTATATCGATATGGTTGATCTGGTGGCCATAGTTAGTGTGACTTCTTGGTTGGTGCTTATGTTCCTTAAGCAAGTTGAGGATAATATGAGGCTGCCATATGTTGTCAATACACTAACTGACTTTTAGAACCCTAGTCATCCCATCTTGGCCTAGTGTGGTCTCACGTTGCCTCTTTCATGTTAAGTCAACATGTGCCTGGCGGCGTGATGTACCACAAGCCGGACGAGGCTCACTTGATAGTGCTCATCTCTGTGGATATTCCGCTTTGTTTGAGTCACTCCATTTGAGTTGTTGACTCTGGTGACCGATCATTCCCGGATCTTTGGTTTAGACGATTTTAAGAGAGCTACAATGGCACACCCGAAAGGGCAAACCCATTGAGTATCTCTGCCCGATTGTCGAGACTATTATCCGCCTTAGGATAACCTGATTAGAATTTACCTGTGAGGGGAGGGTGATTCTTACAGATGCATGTTCTGTTGGTGACTCAGATGGTGACTTTTGGTTCCGTGGATCAGAGTCCTATTTATGAGGCGGATTTATGGCCATTTATTGCGGTGACGCCGGAGTGCTGTCCGTGGTATTTATCAGTGGGGATCCGTTTATTTCAGGATTCCCCGGGCCGAGATATTTATCAGTGGGGATCCGTTTATTTCAGGATTCCCCGGGCTGAGTCAGATGGTTGAGAATGTCTGCTCAGAGATTGTCAGATGATGATGATGATGTATCTTTCTTCCGTTTATTTCGGAACCCGAGGGTCAGAGTTGTGGTTACAGTTACCTCAGATGGTTGTGATCAGTTCAGAGATCAGGGCTGTGATTCAGAGCAACAGATGATTAGATGACTTGGAGGATGGCCCAGTGCATTGCATACATCTGCATCATTCTCATTTTGCATTCATCTGCACCAAATCTACGTCTAGCCATATGGGGAGTATGATGGATTGAGAATCTGGTTGAGAGACATCTGAATGTCAAAACGTTATTGGTGAAATATTATCTGTCTCGATGAAACCAGAATCAAAAGACAGAATCTTCCTCATATGGATAGACGTTGCATTCATGCATATTAACCTGTTTGCTGTTTTGCAGGAATCATTGCTCGCGCTCGTAGAACTGTGCCTTTGCACTCAACACGCCCTCACAGATATTACACCAGACGCAATACGCCCAGACTCATGGAACTTCCCAGTGCAGATATTCTCGAGCTGAAAGAGAGGATGGGAGAACTGATCAGTGTCATGCAAGAGTTCGCCTTAGAGCAGAAAGTAATTGCCGAAAAGGTGAGGAGGATTGAAGACTAGCTGAAGATGGGGAACATGCAAGGAAACGCTTCGTCGTCTGGACCGAAGAAATCATTTGGTAATGACCAGCACAAGGATGAGGGTGAATCGAGTGCTGTGTACGCCCAGAGAGGACACGGTAGGGGTCGTTACTACCAGCACACCGCTGCGGTAACTATTCCTGCTAACAGTCAGTCCGACAGCAACCTCAGACAACTCCACAGAAGAGCACAGAGAGCTGGGAACCAGGTAAGAGGAAAGGGGGTTGATCGTCAATTTGATAGGCCACCCATACCGTATGCTCTTCTGTTGAGGAAGTTGAAAGATCTCGGAATGGTACAATTGAGGACATTAGCTCCATTAGAACCTGATCAGAGGCCAACCAATTACGATGAGAATGCTAAGTGCGAATTCCATTCGGGGGCGTCTGGGCATAACATTGAGAACTGTAAAGCTTTTAAGCATGCTGTCCAAGACCTGGTGGATTCCAAGGCCATTAATTTTGCACAATTTCCCAATGTTAATGCTAATCATATGCCCGCGCATGGTGAGGTGGAGATGAATGCAATTTCTGAGGATAGGAAGACGATTGGGTTGGTGAATGGGGATCGGTTAAAAATGCCGAGGCCTGTGGTCCCAAAACCTCGGAGGAAAGAGGGAACTTTCCCTAGTGTTGATACTTGTTGTATGGCCATCGCCACAGAGGGTGGTGTACCGATGGGGGATATGATCCAGAAGGTGAAGGAAATGGACGGTGGAAAATTTGAAACACCCAGTCTGGTAGCTGAAACCGTCAAGGTGGAAAATGACATTGGTGTTGGAAAAGAGAAAAAACCGTCTGTTTCTTCTTATAAGCAGGCATTGGAAGTGGTGAGAAATGGAGGGATCCCAGGCTGGGGACAGATCGTAGGCATTGTGGTAAAGGCGGATATGTTTGGGATTGGTTATCATCCAGGTCAAGACTCGTCTGAGCAGAACAGAGGACGTCGTCCGTCGTTCACCTTTGTCAGTGCCGGGATGCTAGATTCAGATCACGCCTATACAGTGGGTAAAGAAGCTGACAGTGACGGCAAGTTTGATGGTTGGATAAAGCCGTGCGTACCAGGAAGCTGAAAGGCCTAAACAAGATCGTCACTGACACTCGTCCGGAAGAGTAATATTTCTTGTTTTCAGTTTATATGCATGGAAGCCATATGTGTTGCCCGACACATATTGGTTCATTGTAAGGGCCACCTCATGTTTAAATTTGCATTTTCTGCATCATTAATAAATGGATGTTTTTCAGTCAAAAAGCGGTGTTCCCTGTTTTTCATTTATTTTTGCAGTTTAAAAACAAATAAAAATGGCAATGTTTATTTTCATTTTTCTTTTTTTTGATTTGTCTCGTCCCAAAGTCGAAAAATAATTCTCCGGATCTCTTTGATAACAATTTGGTTACCCCTCATATGACTTCGACAAACCGAGCAATCAGGCTGAAGAAGGCAAAGAAGATTGTGATCTGCTGGAATTAGCCAGGTTGTTGAAACAAGAGGAGAAGGTGATTCAGCCGCCCGAGGAGCGGGTTGAGATTGTTATTCCACGCACCGCCGAGGTCAGGAAGGAAATAGGAAAATGAGGCCGCTTCAGAGGCGAATCGAGAGCAGAATGGTAGCCTTGATGAAAGAGCATGTGGATGCCTTCACCTGGTCGTGTCAGGATACGCCAGGGTCGAATACCGGTGTCGTTGCGCACAAGCTACCATGGAAAGGAGACTGTCCTCTAGAGGAGCAGAATGCCGGTGCCACTTGTCTGAGAGTCATGGTGACTTTGTTTCATGACATGATTCATCATGAAATTGAATGCTATGCTATGACATGATAGCAAAGTCCCAAACAGGAGTGGGGCATCTGGTGGAGATAATTCAAACTGAGGTTGAATTCAGATAAGTGCACTATCAGAGTGCGGTCCGGTAAGATGAGGGGTTCATTGTAAGAGAGGGATCGAGGTTCCTGCTAAAAAAAAAAAAAAAAAAAAAAAAAGTGCCTGAACCGAGAATATAAAAGAGAGGTTCGTGGTTTCTTAGAAAGATTGAACTACCTGTCATGGTTCACATCTCATCTAACAGCCACGTATGAACCTATATTCAAGATGTTGAAAAAAAAAAGATCAAACGGTCAGGTGAAATAATGATTGCCAAGGGGCATTGAAAGAAAAAAAGAATAAGTTGCAGGAACCTCTGATTCTGTTGCCTCCCTATGGAAAGAGACTGTTAATCTGTACTTGACAGCCTTCGAGGGGTCTACGAGGTGTATTGGGTCAGCATGACGCGTCTTGTCGAAAAGAGCATGCAATTTACCTAAGCAAAAAGTTTACCGACTGTGAAACAATACATTCACTGTTCGAGAAAACTTGTTGTACTTTGGCATAAGCTGCTCGCCGACTGAGACAGTATATGCTGGTTCATACCACTTTGTGGATTTCCGAGATGGATCCGATTGAGTATGTGTTTGAGAAGCCAGCATCGACCGGACGGGTTGCGAGAAGAGCAAAAGAATGTTGACTGATTTGTGATGCTTTCAGAAAGCAATCAAGGAGTGTATTGTCTGATTACATCGCTCCGCAACCCATGGTGGATTATCAACCGATGAAGTTTGAGTTTCCTGATGAGGACATCTCGAGGTGCTCCAATCGAAAGATTGAGAGTAACCGATCCCGGAGGAGGGGCCTGACCCTGAATCCGAACGGATTCTGATGTCTGATGGGGAGGTTAAGGAGAATAAGATTTTGTTGCCCGGATAACGTTTGAATACACCAACGACGGTGTGATTGAGTAGGAAACTGGTATCCTGGGTGTTGATCTTCGGTGTGTCTACTGGGGCAAAACTCCTCTCTCATTGG
The DNA here is from genome assembly GCF_024323335.1 of Lathyrus oleraceus. Lineage (NCBI taxonomy): Eukaryota > Viridiplantae > Streptophyta > Magnoliopsida > Fabales > Fabaceae > Lathyrus > Lathyrus oleraceus. Next base: position 382,661,617 of record NC_066579.1, on the reverse strand, counting down.
TATATGGAATGGAGGCGGTATTACCTGTTGAGGTTCAGATTCCCTCTTTGAGAGTCCTGATGGACGTGAAATTGCAAGAGGCTGAATGGGTAAGGACCCGGTACGAAGAGTTGAGCCTAATTGAAGAAAAGAGGCTAGCAGCCATCTGTCATGGGCAGTTATACCAGCAGAGGATGAAACGTGCTTTTGATAAGAAGGTGCGACCTCGGGTATATCACGTGGGTGATATGGTGCTGAAAGGGATCCTTCCTCCTCAAAACGATCGAAGGGGCAAATGGACGCCGAATTATGAAGGTCCGTTCGTGGTCAAGAAGGTTTTCTCTGGCGGAGCCTTGTTGTTGACGACCATGGATGGCGGAGATTTTCCATCCCCTGTGAATGCGGACGCAGTTAAAAAATACTTCGTATAATTGACCCGCTGGACGAAAAGAACAAAATAGTCCAGGCAAAAATGGGCATCCCGGCGAACCAAAAACAGAAAGAAAGGTTCGGGCAAAAATTAGGGATATAAAATGAAAAATGTACACCCGGCAAGTCGAAAACCTGAAAAGGCGACTTGGGCAAAAAGGGGTATCCCGGTGGACTGAAAACCCGAAAGGGCGGTCCAGGCAAAAGAGGGATTGAAACGAACAACTGCGTCTAGCATGATCGTTTGCGCTTCGGTTAAAGCATCATGGATAATACCCGGTAGGGATCAGTCAGAATTGTCTTGTTCAGAAAGCAGAAAGCGCGGAGAGTCTGAGGACATATGGGGTGTAACCGAGTTGGAACTCGATGAGATCACGAGTTTCACATTGCCATTAGGATAGATTTTTCCTTTTGAGCGCAATTACCTCTTTTCAGGAATTGCTTCCTTTGTATTGCTCATTTGAGCCACACACTTTTCCAATCAACAAAATGCACATTCGGTCAAATAATTTTGTTTTTGTTTTTCATAACCGCTTTGATTGCAAAAACATCCGATTATTTTGATAAAGAATCTTTGCATTTTAAGACATACAGGTTCCTTCCAATGCATGTTTATAAGATTGAAAGCTGGAGATCTTATTTGGAAGGTTGAATGACCCAAGTGTTGAAATCTGGACACGCCTGGGGCACGGTTTTATCTGACGATCTGTTTTGCAGGAACTGTTAGATATTTTCACTCACTTGCAGGTTGTGATGTGGAAGCATTGTAATAAATCCCCAGAGAGTCCGATCAGGGACAGAGATATCTGAAGAAACGACGGAGTGACGTTGAGGCGTACGACGATCCTTGATGTTGATCAAGAAGACTCTTCAAAGTCGGAAGACTTGAAAGTGTGTAATTCCCCGCAGAGTCCAATCAGGGATGAGTGAATGGGTAGAGAAGTGGCGAAGAGGCGTTGAGGCGTACGACGACCTTTGGAATTAATCAAGAAGACTCTTCAAAGTCGGAAGATTGAAAATTCTGTATAACTCCCAGGAGTACGTTTCTCGTCGAGCGCGGGGCGGTTTGGAATACAAGATGATGGAGCAGAAAAGGTCCAGACGAGTCTGGGAATTCTCAAAAGTGGAAAACTGATACGAGATTGGAAGGTGGATACCGTGGTTCGACGAGTCGACGGGTGTTCTGTACCAACTTTTCTCATTTCCCAGCTAAGTCCCCAAGCAGAGTCATAGGACTAGCTCCCCAGCAGATCCAAGGTCTGTAACTTCTCCAGCCGAGTCAAGATGGTTGTCCCCGGCAGGTTTAAAATGGTGTTTCCTCAGCGGCCAGGCCAGAAGGTTGTTACTCCCCGAGTGGAGCGGGTCTTTTTCAAAGAAATATATCTCCAACAGTGTTCATCCTACCAGTGGATTGAACAAGTTCCCGTAGCGGACGGATTTCTGCATCCCCAGCCGAGGGTATCCTACATGTGGATTGATTGGGTCCTCCCCAGCGGAGTAGTTGTCGTTCCCCTAGCAGGGTCTGGATGGTATTCCCCCAGCAGGTTGAAGATTGCTCTTTTCCCCAGCGGGAGTATCTGTGAGGGTTCCCAAAGCAGAGTTGGGATCTATATCCCCAGCAAGTCAAAGACTGTGGTATTCCCACAGAGTGCAGTGAAGGATCTGTATCCCCAGCATGTCCTCGAGAGGGTGGGGTGCAAAGGAGGTATTCCCCAGCATGTCCTCGAGAGGGTTGGGTGCAAAGGAGGTATTCCCCAGCAAGGGTGCCTTATCCCTAGCAGCAGTGATTCCCCAGCATGGTGGAAATCGGAGCGTTGACGAGTCCCTCAGCAGAGTGTCTCGTGTTCCCCAGAAGAGTCCCTTGAGGGGGATGTTTTTGTTTTTTATGCATTCATCATGGAAAAAATAACATGGCATATTGCATAGAAAAATAAATAATCGCGTAGCATTTCCATAATTGTGGAGCATTACGCTGAAAAAATCAATCATTCATCATGGCAAGCATAAGCTAGTCTCAAGCCGTGGTTACCGTTTGAGAGGTGGTTTTTCCCAAAGGTGAAGAGGTGTTACTCCGAGGAGTTCAGCATCGTGATTGAATCAAAGGTGTTTCCCCAGTAGTGCGATACTGGAGTAATTGTTTTCCGTCGAACAGAGATGGAAAGGTTATGCGATCAGCGCAATTCAAGCCGTGGTTACCGCTTGGAGTTTTGGTTTCGCTGGATGGTGAAGATGTTACTCTGAGGAGTTTAGCATCACGACGTCAGATCAACAATGTTCCCCAGTAGTGCGATATTGGAGGAGATGTTTCCGTCGGACAGAGATGGAGATAAAATCAGAAGACGTTGCGCGATCAACGCGATTTTCGGGGTTCAAATGGAGAAAAGGAAGTGTTGCGGCATTTTCTGGGGTTCAAATGGAGATAGAGTTGAAGATTATATCCAGGATGAGGTCCTCGGGATTATCTTCTGTTCATGTGTCACCTTAGACTTTGGCGGATGCCAGTGGAGGTCGTTACGGGTGTCTTCGGAAGAAGAGATGCACATGTTACCTTCCTTTTGTGAAGGTGTACCCTCTGATATGTCGCCCTCAGAGTGGTTTGGTGTTAGTTCCGTCGTTGCCAGCGGAATTATCACGAGAGATTGGAGAAAAGGAGGTGCTGAGGCATTTTCTGGGGTTCAAATGGAGAAAAGGAAATGTGGATACATTTTCTGGAGACGGGGTTCAAATGGAGAAAAGGAAATGTGGATACATTTTCTGGAGAACGGGGTTCATTCTGGCGATCGAGAGTTATCGTCAGGCGACTGGGGTTCAAACTGGAGATCGGGGTTCATTATGTTGGCAAAAAGGAGTGCTGAGGCATTTTCTGGGGTTCAAATGCAGAGGTCCGAGGATCGTTTGCGCAGAGAAAATTTCGGGGTTCAAGAAAATAAGAAAAGAAGCAGAGAAACGTTCGGGGTTCAAGAAAATGAAAAGAGAAAAGAAAATTTCGGGGTCCAAGAAAAGGAAAAAAAAGGGAGAATAATAATCCCGAGTGGATGTGTGGTGATCAGGCCATGGTTATCCCTGTGTTACCATTTATTTTGGTATCCAGGTCGACGTTCAGAGTTTGTTTCTTCGCCGATGCTGACGGGCGTTGTTAATTATATCCCATCAGAGTGCAAATTGTTCGTCTGTTCTTGGTATTCAATCACTCTTCATCCTGATCATCCGAAAGCCGAGGCTATTTCGTATCGACAGGTTCACAGTGGATTGAATAGGGGCAGCTGTAACACCTCAAAATTTGCCCTCCTCTCTTGGGACTAGCATTAACATTTTTTGCATATCATTTTAGATCATTAGGCATTTCATATTGCATATCATGTGGTTACATTATGCAAGCCATCCTCCCAAGTCTTGATCAGAAGCTGAGGAAGTCAAGTGCACGCCTAGGGTTTATTGATTGATCATGGCCATCTGAGGATTGGGCTGAGATTAGGGTTGCATGATTCCCAAGGGTATTGGTCTTCATGTTGATTGAATTGATACATCATCATCATCATGGTTTGGTGTCATCAGAAGATTGAAGAAGATTCCTTGAGATTAGGGTTTTGACCACTGGTCAACCCTAATCAGTTGTATTGGGCCAATCAGGGCTGGATCAGGAGATGGGGTTTATGAAGGATATGAGGTTCATTTTGTGATTATATGGTGTTTATTGAGGCTAGGGTTTCACCCTTGAGCCATTGCAGTTGAAGATTGGGGTTCAAATTGATCTATGCATGGCCAGATTCATCTGTCAGTGGAAAAGTCAACTGTGGTCAACTGTGCATGATCTGATGGATTTGGAGGTGGAAATGAGTTGGATACACTTCATTCATGTTGGAACAAGTGTTATTTGACATCTCAAAGCTTAAGAATGAAGAAAATCAAGTCAAGACAAAAACTGCCAAAAATAGAAAGTGACTTGTAGCTGAAGTTTCCAAAAATGGAAAGTTTTTGACCTCAAAAACAGAAGTCCAAGGAAGCTTCAAATGGAAAATTGTTCAACATGACAGATGTAGATCTTGTTCTCACCTTTCCAAAAAGTCCAAGAACTTGAAAATCCAATGTGTGGTTTGCAAGATATGGCTCAGTGAATTTCAGAAAAGACCCGTAATCAGGAGGCCATAACTACCACATACTTTGTCCAAATTGCAAGTTCTTTATATGCACAAACTCCATTTGACATGTACTTTGAGGGTGCATCATTGGATTTTCCCAAAAATGGCCAAGGCAAAAAGTCACTTTTCAACTGGACAGCTGAATTGGACCAGGGGCAAAATTGTCCAACTCTCAAAATAATTGGAATTTTTGAATGGGACTTTTTCCAACACCTCAGGAATGGCATTTAGAATGTGTTTGAATTTTCATTTCATGCATAAGGCTTTTAATTTGGATTTTGTCTTGAAAAATGGAAATGACAAAAATGGACCAAATGCATACACATGGTGAATTTGAGAATGGAGCAACCAATGAGCATGAAACAAGTTTCTACAGTTCACATATGATATTTAGAAGGTGTATATGCTGTCATTGAGGTGGCATGAGCTGTCTAAAGGAATTGACCATTTTACCCTCCATTTGCAAAATTACAATTTCACTAATTAAGCCAAAATGCTAATTAACATGATTAGTAATGGATTAAGCTACCATATATATTCTAAATCATCTCCTAATCATAACAGAAAATCACAATTACCAAGTTCAGATCTCAAAACCATTCCAATTCTCTCACATTTCATCAAGAACACAAGAACTTCATATGCATCAATCTTCCTCATCCTTCAACCAAATCTCAAAATTCTTTTTGCTTTGGATTTGTATCATCATGTGCTAGGACTGTTTTTGGAGATTGGAGGAAGAAACTCATCAAATCTCGACTGTTCCAAGAAGCATCTTCCATGGTGAATCATGAATTAAAGCATTAGGAACGAAATCGAGTGAACCTAGGCTTTGCATCTCACTTCCACCAGCGTATGCTACTTCTGTTTCGTGGAATTGAGGCTCAAGAACAACAAAAACTCCATTGCCGTGCCAGGTATGCCAAAACTCGAGCCTCACGATTTCTCAATTGCTTATATGCGTTAGAAAGAGCATGAAACGTAGGTTCTAATGCTGTTTGTGGTTTAGAAAATGATTAACGGTAGCTTGAGAAATCTAGGTTTGAAGATATGAACACAAACCCTAAGTGACTCGATTCGTTTGATTTAGGAAGAGTTGGGAGAAATAGAGTTCATATTTGTAATCCTCTTGTTTAGACGGTTCGAATGCATATTTACTTGTTGATTTTGGTGACGATCTGGAAAATTCGTGTTCTTCATATTTCTGGAAATATTTGAGTGAAGATGATGAAATGAACTCTGTTTGATCTAAAAAGCCATTCGAAAATTCAAACTGGAGGTTTCCCTCTCCCGCCATGAGTTATTTACCAAACTGCCACTGTGCAACTTAAATTAATTTTGTTTAATTCTTAAAAAATTCATGTGACATTGAATAATTCATAAAAAATTGTAGAAAATTCATAAAAATGTGAGGATTTTTTCTATGACTTTGTTGACTTGTGTAGGATTTTTTTGACCTATTGGTCAAAGTTGTGCATGGCAAAAATATTATTTGACCTAGGCTTGTTTCACATGTATCCATTTTTGATACATTTTACCATTTGGTTCATGAAATGCTCATAGTGTTGAATAAATTCTTGAAAATTTTTGTGGTGGTTCTTGACTCATTGAGGATTATTTATATGTAAATTTCATGAATTTTTGATACCTGGTTAGAGAGCAGCAAATTCTGGAACTTAGGTGTGACAATTTGTGTCACACCTCTTGATGTCAACTTGTTGAATTTAATTGGATGACCTATGCATGTTGGAATTGGCTGAAATTTTGCATGGTGAATTGTTGATATGTTAGGATGTTGTATGAATTTTTGTAGAATTTTTCATTGCCTTTTCTAATTGATCATGATTTTTCATTTCTGGTTGTTGAAATTGCAAGCTCATGTGATACATGTTGGTAGATTGATTGGGAAATCCTCATATTGTATTGTATGGCCATGAAATTTGATATGCATGAACTAGACACATTGTGTGACCTCCCTGTTTTGGTCTCATCCATTTCTTTTTTGTTTTCAATGAGATATGAATTTTTGAATTGGATGTATGCATTGATGGTGAGGATTGAAGCATGAAATTGTATCTGTTTTTGTTGATTTTCATTGACATGGTTCCATTTGCCCAATTGAGCTCAAATTTGACATGGTAGACCTTGATTGACCCCTGTTTAGGTGTATTTAATTTGAGATTTTTTTGATGTGTTTTGGTATGGTTTTGAATGCAATACTTCTGTTTGTATGCTTGGTGCTTCATTTGAACCAATATGGATTGTTTTGTGCATGAATCGAACTTGATGGATGATATAAACATGAGACCAAGGATGTTTGCTCTTGTTTGATGTTAATTTGATGTTGGTTAATGAATACCTTGCTGTTTTGAGTTTTTTCTTGCTTTTGGACCCTAGGCTTGGCCTAGTGGTCTAGTTACTAATGTTTGCTTGGTTTTTCAGGATCAAAAGCATAATGTACATGGAGAATGATCCAAATCCAATTTTGATTGATGTTGTGGATGTTTGTACACTAACATAACATTGTTTTGTAGGTGTTGGAGCTTGGGCTTAAGCTTTGAGCTTGCTTTGTGTTGTATTGTTTAAACTGTTTGATTGTTTGCTGTACAATTTGTCTGATTGAATACTGACTGAGTTTGATTGTTTCCAGGTACTTTAGTTGCTCAGTTCCTTGTGAACTATTGCTTTGCTTTGCTTAAGCAACTTGCATTTGAGGTATAACCTTCTTACTTCATGTAGTCTGGAGACCCGGCTGTTACCGGGCCGGGCAAATTGACTGAAGTCCTCCTTAAGAGGCAATGCTTGTGTATGTTTATTTTTAAGCCCAAGCAGGAAAAGTCCTTCAAGTAAGGCAATTGGTGGAAGGTAGGGGCAAGCAACCTGTCCCCCACTATTCAGTTGAGTCTTCTCCTTGCTCCCATTACGTGGTTGTAGCATTGAGATCAAAACCCCAAGATCTGTGCAGTGCACATTGTGTCAGAGTCATCGAGTATAGAAGGGTTCCCCTATCCTGGACCCATGCTCATTTGTCAGCTCTCCCTGGTTAGGGATAAGAGCTGTGAGGTCTCATCCTCACTTCATCCTTTCATCTGCTTCACCTTAGCCTCGTAATGGCAAGGTTAAGAGCAAAACCAGCCTGTACAGACGACTCGCTTCGGCGGTCAAACCCCATTGATTGAGCCTCTTGTTTGGTTATAGTGGGTGTTTTGTGATTATTTGATTGACATGTTTGTTTGAGATGCCTGTTCTCATTTAATGTTGATATATGATTGTATGCTTGTGTGCTAGCTTCTTTCCTGGTTAGGTTAGTTTGCTTATGCAAGTAGGATAGAAAACTGAACTCAGGGTTAACGATGCATGACAACATTAGGTTCGAGTCTCAGCTCCCTAGTCTTGTGTCTTTCCCCGGTTTCTGGTTAGCAATTTAGTCCCTTTCAGGGGAACTACATCGCCCTGATCCTTGTTCCAGACAAGGTATGTAGGCAGGTGGTCGTACGAGACCACTCCGGGCGCCTTTTTCTTTTTTGCGTGTGTTTGTTTGTATTTGTTGTTATCTGATTGTATGTTTTGGTTCGGATGCCGACGTAAGCCCAGTGATTGGCAGTCGGGCTCCCTGTTTGCCGTTTTGTACATGTTTTGGTTCGGATGCCGACGTAATTCCATCCAGTGGTTGTCGGGCTCCATGTTTGCCATCCTTGTTTGTTTGTGTTGTTTGTGTTGTTTGGCGTGCGTAAGCCGAACTACAGTGGCTCTGATTCTTGTTTCAGACAAGATATGTAGGCATAAGGTGCGATACCTTATCGAGCCCGTTTCTCTTAACCCCACCTGCGTTCCCTGTGTGTGTGTGTGATGTTTAGCAACCTTTTCTTTTCTTAGAACGTGGATCCCGTCGAGTACGACGGACGTGAGGGGTGCTAATACCTTCCCCTCGCGTAACCGACTCCCGAACCTTTTCTCTCTGGTCGCGAGACCATGTCTTTCCAGGTTTCTCTGAGCGTTTCCTTTCCCTATCTTGGGATAAATAACGCGCAGTGGCGGCTCTGTGTGCGTTTTATTTTCGAGCCTCGCCGGTTGATTTTTCGCAGGATGCGACACCAATACCTTCCCTTTGTATAACCTACCCCCCGAACTCAAAATCTTTTTAAGGTTTTTCCTGTTCTTTTATGTCCTTTCCTTTTGGATAAAATAAAAGTCGGTGGCGACTCTTGCTATCCGCAACATTTAACTAAAGTCAGTTCTCCCACCGTGTTACAGAACTGGCGACTCTGCTGGGGATTTAATAAAAGAGGGGTACCCTTAGGAATTAGATCACTTTAAAATTGTTTGCCTTGTTTGCTTTATACTTATCTATTGGGTACTCTTATGTGCGAAAGACCCTAACCCGGATCTAGTGTACCTTAGGTAAATGGCAATAGACCAAGGAAACTGTACGGCGTATATCGATATGGTTGATCTGGTGGCCATAGTTAGTGTGACTTCTTGGTTGGTGCTTATGTTCCTTAAGCAAGTTGAGGATAATATGAGGCTGCCATATGTTGTCAATACACTAACTGACTTTTAGAACCCTAGTCATCCCATCTTGGCCTTTAGAAAGTAGTGAGATAACCGGCTTTGGTGAAGACTGAAGTTGGTTGATACTCGATACTACACTCATTGAGATCCTAAACTTGGAGGGTTTTGGTTGGCAAGTACGTTGCCTACTGAACAACCACCCTCGTGAAGGATCAATGATTTTGAGATCCCTTAGAACCTGGTTACTTTTGTAGGACAGGATGAATCAACTAAACTTCAGGGGAGGGTAATTACCTTTAAACCTCATGCAAGCCTTCAAACCTAGGGCTATTGTGTGACTTGTTTGTGTGTGCCACATGTTTGTGATTGAGCATAACATCATAGCATCATCATGCATCATAAGCATAGCATTTTCACTAACCATTTCAAGGACCAAAGGATTTATCTTTGTTCTTTGTTGCAGGTCATGGCTTCTGCTCGTAGGAATACTATCCGGATCAACTTTGTAGGAATACCTCCTAAGCTTAAGGAATTGGTCTCTCAAGTTTCTGAAAAATCCCAGTTCATCAAGTGGCATGGTCACCTACTGGATCTAGTCACTTCAGGGTTCAATGAAGACATGATGAGTGTCATGTTTCAGTTCTTTGACCCTAAACATCATTGCTTCACATTTCCCGACTATCAGCTGGTTCCTACAATGGAAGAGTTCTCCAAGCTTCTGGGTATACCTATTCTTGATCAGAAACCCTTCACAGGCTTGGAAAAAGAGCCTAAACCTGAAGTCATTGTTGCAGCCTTACATTTAAAGAAATCAGACATTGTCCTAGAAACAAGGAGTGGAGTTAAGGGTATTCTTGCTAAGGTATTGATGGAGAAAGCTCAAGTATTCCTGAAGGCTATGAGTTATGATGCTTTTGAGGAGATCTTAGCCCTATCGATTTATGGCTTAGTACTGTTCCCCAATCCAGACCAGTTCATAGACGTACACGCCATCAACATATTTCTGACTCGCAATCCAATGCCTACATTACTTGGAGACATCTTACACTCTCTTCATACCCGTACTACGAAGGCACGAGGAACTCTGATGTGTTGCATACCTCTATTATCTAGGTGGTTTATTTCTCACCTTCCTCGATCAGTGATGAAGAATGAACAAGGGTTCAGGTGGTCCAAGAGGATTATGTCACTTTCTCATTCAGATATTCATTGGTGCTCTAGATCTATGGAGAATGTTACCATCATTGACCGTTGTGGGGAGTTCCCTAATGTGCCACTCCTTGGCATAAGAGGGGGCATTACCTACAACCCTTCTTTAGCTCTACGTCAGTTTGGTTACGCTCGGACTGATGGTCCTCATGACATGCTTATTCAGGGTATCATGTTCGACTACGACAACGATCTTCAAGGTTACCGTCAAAGGTTCATACGAGCATGGGGTAAAGTGAACAAGGTTGGCAGCAAGACTCTGGAACCCAAGTACACTATTCCTATGGAACCATGTCTCAGATGGGTACGATCTCGTGCTCAGACTCTTATGATGCCATATCCTGCTATCCTGCCAGTTACCATGGAGCCTGTTGCTGAAGGAGATACTTCTTACATCATTCTTCATCCAGACATGCCCACTGACATGGAAGAGTTACAGAGGTCCTGGATCCAGTTGAAGGAGCAAAGAGATACTTTTGAGACTCATTACAAGGCAAGCCAGGAAAGAATCCTGGAGCTAACAAAACAACTTCACGAGGAGCGGAATCTCAACTCATACCTCAACACAAAGAGGAAACGTCCATGGGAGACTTAAAACCCCATTTTCTGTATTCATTTCATTTTTATTGTAAGCCCAAGGGGCAAACAAGTTTATTACTAATAAAAGTTTACTTTTTGGTGGTTTAAACAAATTTAAATCCTACGATCCTTGAAAACATTGCATAAGCATCTACATACCATATTATTGCATCACAGGTTTCTTATGAACAGGTATCTTATCTTCTCGCTGTTTATTTCAGCAGAAATGGCTCTTGAACAGACTGTCAAGATCACTTCCAAGGGTCCTATCAAAATTACTGCTGAAGGCCTGGTGAAGACTGTTGCTGAAGTTAGAGTGCCTCCCATGATTATTACCACTCCTGGCCCTATTCCTCATACTTCTGATAAAGCTATACCCTGGAATTACGGTTCTGATGTTTATATCCATGGTGTTAAGCAGGAACCTTTGACTGATACACCTGTTACTGATGATAACCTTGATGTTAATAATATTGCTGGATCTAGTAAGATCACCAGAAGTGGAAGAATTTTCTCTCCTCCAGCTACCTCAAAAAATACAGTTCCTCCAACTACTACCTCCACTTCTGAGCCAAGTACTGATGCTCGAGGCAAAGGTCCTGTGGTTGAACCTGTGCAAGCTTAAGCACCGACTGCTGAAAATCTCTCTAAACAGATGGAAGAAGTGCTGAAGATCATTCGTAAGAGTGATTATGATATTGTTGACCAGTTGGGGCATACTTCCTCCAAAATTTCCATGTTGTCTTTGTTGCTGTGTTCTGAGGCTCATGTTAAAGCCTTGATCAAATTCTTAAGGACTGCTCATGTACCAAATGAAATTTCTGTGGATCAATTTGAAAATTGTGTTGCACATCTGACTTATGATAATGGGTTAGGTTTTTCTGATGCTGACTTGACTCCTGCCAAAAGAAACCATAACAGAGCTTTACATATCTCCATTGAATGTAGGGGCACTACCTTGTCTCATGTGTTGATAGACAATGGCTCTTCATTGAATGTACTTCCCAAAGAGGTTCTGAACAAGCTCAGTCCTGAAGATGCTGTGTTAAGATCAAGTAATATAGTGGTGAGAGCCTTTGATGGTTCAAGAAGAGTGGTGCATGGAGAAATAGATCTCCCGATCAAAGTAGGCTCTCAAGTCTTCGATTCTACCTTCTATGTAATGGATATTCGTCCTGCGTACTCTTGTTTGTTTGGGCGCCCCTGGATCCACGGGGCAGGTGCTGTGACCTCCACTCTACATCAGAAGTTGAGATATCCAGTGAAGGGAAAGATCGTAACTGTTTATGGAGAGGAAGAATCTATGGTCAGTCATGTGAATACATTTAAGTATGTTGAAGTGGAAGGTGAATATGTTGAGACTCCTTGCCAGACATTTGAAGTAGTTCCTTGGGTCGTTCCCGCTACTGAAGCTCCTCCTGTGGTTAAAAGAGTTCTTGTGGTTACCAGAGTACCTCCTACAATGGCTTCCCTCAAAGATGCTAGAGTTGTGGTTGAAGAAGGTGGTTGTACAATTTGGGGTCAGCTTCCCGACATTCCTTACAAGTCTGACAAGTTTGGTTTGGGTTTCACTGCAGAGTCCCAGAAGGCTGTTCGTCGTGCTCGTGCTGTTCGTATCACCAATCAAGGGAACATGAAAGATCAAATCAATGTTGTGGGTGACTATAATGAAGACTACAATCTGGATAACTGGGATTTTCCTACTGTGGGTGATGGGCTCAACAATTGGAAGACTGAAGACGTTATTCCTATCTCCTTTAGTCAGGAGTAAATATTATTACTGTGTTGTTATTTTTAAGTTTGTAATTAAACTTTTAAGCCTTGTGCCTTACCCGGGGCACAATGGTATGCTTGTTTCGGGATGTCATTTCATCTGCATACTTCATTCAATAAAAATCAATGGACGTTTCGTTTTCGTAAATATTGGGCTCTTTGTTTTTCTTTTATTTTATTTTCATCAGCTATGTGTTCTTACACACACCCACATCACTAAAATGCAGATCCTCATCCACTCTGGATCCTGTTGATAACAGTTCTACTATTGCCAATTATAATTTCGAGAATCCGATCTATCAAGCTGAAGATGGAAAGGATGAAGATTGTGAAGTACCTGTAGAGCTAGCTAGGTTATTACAACAAGAAGAGAAAGTTACACAGCCGCATGAGGAATCAATTGAGGTTGTAAATCTGGGTACTGAAGTAGATAAGAAAGAAGTCAAAATAGGAGCAGGCTTGGAAAACAGTGTCAAAGAAAGATTGAGTCGGATGTTACGTGACTATGTAGAGGTTTTCGCTGGAAAAATCAAGAGATGATATGGAATGATGAATGTCAAGAAGCTTTTGACAAAATTAAGAAGTATCTCCAAGAACCTATAAATCTGATGCCACCAGTTGAAGGAAGACCTCTAATCATGTATTTGACCGTGTTAGAAAATTCAATAGGGTGTGTGTTGGGGCAACATGACGAGTCTGGTCGAAAAGAGCATGCAATATACTACCTTAGCAAAAGGTACCGACTGTAAAACAAGATACTCCCAGCTCGAGAAAGCTTGCTATGCTTTGGCTTAGGCTGCTCGCCGACTAAAACAGTATATGTTGAATCATACCACTTTATTGATTTCTAAGATGGATCTTATCAAATATACATCTGAGAAACCTGCTCTCTCCGGAAGAACAACAAGATGATTGCTGAACTCTGCACGCAGTTCAAAATAAAACACCATAACTCTTCTCCGTACCGGCCAAAGATGAATGGCGCCGTGGAGGCTGCTAATAAGAATATTAAGAAGATCATACAAAAGATGACAGTAACATACAAAGACTGGCATGAGATGTTACCCTTTGCTCTTCATGGTTATCGCATTTCAGTGCGCACTTTGACAGGGGCAACTCCTTTCTCTTTGGTCTACGGAATGGAAGTCGTGTTACCAGTGGAAGTTCAGATTCCCTCTCTAAGAATCATGAAAGAGGCAGGTTTAGACGAGGATGAATGGATTCAGACTCGACTCGACCAGATAAATTTGATTGATGAGAAGAGGTTGGCAGCTGTTTGTCATGGTCAGATGTACCAGAAACGGATGATCAAAGCTTTCAATAAGAAGGTTAAGCGAAAGGTATATCAGGTTGGTGACTTGGTAATCAAGCGTATCATACTACCACAGGGTGATCCTAGGGGCAAGTGGACTCCTACATATGAAGGACCATTTGTGGTCAAAAGAGTATTCTCAGGAGGTGCCATGATGCTTACTACTATGGATGGTGAAGACTTTCCACAGCCTGTAAACGCAGACATAGTTAAAAAATACTACGCATAAAAAGAGACCCGCTAGGTTGACTGGCCTAGGCAAAAATAAGGGCATCCCGGCAAACCAAAAGGGTTCGGGCAAAAATTAGGGATATATATAAAAAAAATGTACACCCGGCAAGTCGAAAACCTGAAAAGGCGGCTTGGGCAAAAAAGGGTATCCCGGTGGATTGAAAACCTGAAAGGGCAATCCAGGCAAAAGTTAGGGATTAAAGCGTATGACTATGTCTCGTTTGGATCACTCATGTAACTTCAACTGATGGTGCTACCTAAATCAAGTTCAAACAGATAAAGATCAATCCAATCGTTTCTGTCTCAACAGCAGAAGATGAGATATTTGAAGATAATGGCAATAGTAGAATTGAAACTCAATAGGATCATTTTTCACATAGCAGTTTTCTTTGTTTTATAAAAAATTTACGACGAATTCCTCTTACTAGGATATCTGTCTCCTTGTACAAACTTGCCTATGTATAGGTCACTTTGTGATATAAATAAAATTTCATCTTTGAATCCAGATTTACTTTTACTCTATTTACATAAGCGAAAACGTCCATTGGTTGTGTTTGAATGTATGTATGCTTTTGAATACGATTGATGTCTACCAGAAATGCATAAAATGCAGTAATAGTATTTACTAAGGACGAACGAGGGTAGTAGTTCAACGAAGCTTCGCCGGTTCATCCCCACTACAAATCCCCAGTAGAGCAAATCTATCTTTATAGATACTCCGAATTACGTCTCCCCTTGAATTTATGTCCATCTCTTTTATCCTCAGTCGGGATACTCAGGAACTTATTCCTTCAATAGAAGTACGACGAACGAATACGGGAAGTGACAAATACTATACTATCAAACAAGACGGGAATGAGTTCCTCATATTCTTCAGCAACGAATCGGGATTTATTTTCCCTAGCCAGCAGTTGTTATACAAAGATATCCGGACGCTTCAGGCCGCATGATTCATACATACATCATTTACATCATACCATGGCATATCCATAAGTGCATAATACATTTACTTAGATGCACCATGCCATGCATGCATACATATTGCATAAACTAACCTTTTCCTTGCAGGATGGTTATATACAGATAAAATACTATCAACAATTTACAACAGGTCAGAAACGATCTATACGAAGATCTAGTGCTGATACTTAATCATTACTCAAGGTGTCCTTGGATAGTAGGCAAACGATCTATACGAAGATCTATTCCCTAGTCCAGGATGTCTTCAGGAGAGTTAATCCTGATACTCTTTTGTCCTCGGATAGTAGGCAAACGGTCTATACGAAGATCTATTCCCTAGTCCAGGATATTTTCAGGAGATTTCATCCTGACACTCTTTTGTTCTTGGATATTAGGCAAACGGTCTATACGAAGATCTATTCCCTAATCCAGGATATTTCCAGAAGAGATAATCATCACGAAGATTTATTTCTACTGGTTTATTCAATAATTCAAAACAGTTCAGAGACGATCTATACGAAGGTCTAGTGCTGATACTTAATTCAGAAAGAAATCGCCACGAAGATTTGGTTCTGACACTTAAATTAAAAGTATGTTCTTAGATACGATTCAGAGATGGCCTATACGAAGACCTAGTACTGATATCCAGTATCAACATCAAGATATTATCACCTCCTGATATTATGGATGGCATCTATAAGCCCATCTCCAGTTCTTCCAAGTGGCATATACAACCAGTCATCAGTGTTACTTTACGCACCGGCGAGTGCAAATTTTTGGGCTTTTGTGTTCAATCCCCTTCAACCTTCCAAGTCACGAATGGCACACAGGCCAATCTAACTCCTCAGGTTTCAGAAAATTGAACAGGGGCAGTTGTTGCACCCCAAAATTTGCCCTCTATTTTTAACTCTAACCAATTTTTTGTTTCACATTCATTTGCATCATCTTCATAGCATAACATTTTTTTCTGTCTTAATATTAGCCTGAATAATTTCTCGGAATTTACAAACAGACTGGTCAAATTAACCTTTTAACTGTGCCTAAAATTAGTCAACGAAAAAATGTCAAGTTTAAGTTTGCAAATGTCGGTAACATTAATCTGCGGTTCACGTGGTTTAATTTGACATGCTAAAAATATTTTTACGACTATTTTTGGTCATATGTTGATCAGTCTGAGCAGTTTAAACGGTCATAATTTTTATTTCAAAATTCGACCAAACGCTGTATTTTTCCGAGTCATTTATTTCGCGCTGATTATTTTGACGTGTTCATTTTATTTTTTCGAGCATTTTGGTGCCCGACTTTTATTTTTTTTGAGTCTATTTATTTTTATATTGGGTCTAGAATAAATAAATATGTTAATTAGTTTTTATTTTAATTTTAATTATTTTAATTATTTAACTTTATTCAGTTTTTAATTTAATATTGGGTTTCAAAATAAACTTAGGCCCATTATCATTAACCTAATTTGTTCCTATATATATTTACTAGCATGACTGATAGAGGGAGGTCAGAAAGACAGAACAAAAAAGAGAAACTGAGAGTGGCTGATCTATACTATCGTACACACAGTTTGGTAATAGTTTATATATGATATATACTTTATCTATTTTGTTGATATATTTGTTACTGTGTTTCAAATACATGTTCATATGTGTGACTGTGTTATGTATTCCAGATACATGCGGTTTGGTTAAATATATATATATTTCTATTTTATGTTATAATTTGATTATGTTTTCGGATCGGATCGTGTCAATACGCCGTTTTCACATATACGTGTATGAGGCGTGACATTTGTGTTATCCGATCCAGTTGCGATGATCGCAATTTTGCGCTAGCAACGCCGTTGTTTTTTTTTTAATTCATATTTTTTTTATATACATATATTTAGATCTGCACATTTTTTTCATAACTAACTACCCTGATTTTTCCTAAACCCTGACAATTTCGCCACAAACTCTAAATTTCAAACCTAAAACTTTAACCGTGTTGTTTCCTCTAAACCATAAACCTTTTCTTAAACCTTAACAAACCTTATTATTATTTCCTATTTTCGCTCATATTTATGTTATTCATACACTGTAACTGCTTCGCCCTTGTAATATTTTAAGTTTTAACTTGTAATATTTTCAGTTTTACTTTTCGCCATCTTTATTATGTAACTGCACCAAAGTGTTGTAATAGTTAGGATTTTATTTTCTGCCATTTATTTTCTGCCATTTTATTTTTCTGCCATTTATTTTTCTGCCATTTAAATTCCTGCCATTGATCCTATATTAACTGCGTAGTTTAGTAATGTAGGGCGTGAAAACCTACTAAATTAATTATTTAATATTTTTCTATAACCTTTATATTTTTTTGTAAATAAATAATAAATACTAACTATTTTAATAACTTTTTTTTATTACTTACTTATAATAATAAATCCTTATATGTTTTGTAAATAAAATCTAATTGACCATTTTTATAATTGAATAATAATAATAAACCTATTAATCTAACAATTTGATATTTTCTATAAACTTTATTTATTTTGTAAATAACTAACTTAATATTTTTCATATAACTCTTTTATTTTATAATTTGTACATTAATGTATTTTAAATTCTTTTATTATTACTAATTTATTTTAAACTCATATTTTTCTAATAACTTCTAAAAAATCTAACTTGTTTAACTTAAAATAATTTCTTTTAAAATTCTAACCTTTTTATTATCACTTTATTATTATTGTTATTTTATTATTGCTTTATTACCATTGTTTATTTATTACTTTATTATTATTTGCTTTTATCTCTTCTATTTTTGCTTCATTATTTTCCTTATTTTAATTTTGTTTTATTTATAATATTAGGAACAAATGTATAGGTTGTAATTTATTCTTTCTCGCCTGATTATTATGTATCTGTCCCATAGCCATATAATAGTTTAGGAATTTATTTTTCTTGCTTTTATTTTTGTAAATATTTATTGCGTGGTTAGTAATTTAGGGAGTGCAAAAAACTAACTGTAAATAATTGAACTTAGAAAATTAAATTCAAGACAAATATCTGAAAAATAACACTCACACACGTAAGTCGATCTTTGATCGCCATCTGTACTTCCTAGGGTATTCCTCTTGGTTGCCTTCTTTAAATGGTCAAGTCCCTCGAAAATAGGGGTGTCTTAAACAAAGTCCCTTCAAACAGAAAAATCATCAAGTCCCTTCAAACAGAAAAATCATCAAGTCCCTATAAACTTAAAAGATCAAGTCCCTACGAGGTTGCCTACGATATAATGATCTTGTCCCTTCGGTAAATATGATGATAGTCCCTACGAGTTGCTAAAGACACCCCTTATGTTGCCTTCATTGACCATACGATGATCCTACGCCCGTCCCTTAACACATCCAAGGTAATGACTACCTATTCCTTAATAATAGGGACAGTCTTACCATTGAAAGAATATACGAGAACACGAAAGACTTAATCTAGGGTAGGTATCTCATAGTTACTTGCTCACACTTTTCAAAATTACTTTTACACCTCACAATTTCTAAACTAGGCTTTGTATACACCCATACGGGGGTCATTACAAAGTACTTAAAGAAATTTTTCTAAACACACACCACACTCTTGCAAACAAACAAAGTGAGCTAAGTAACTAAGAGCCCATGGATAACCATGGATATAAAGGGTGCTAATACCTTCCCTTTGTATAACCTACCCCCCGAACTCAAAATCTTTTTAAGGTCTTTCCTGTTCTTTTATGTCCTTTCCTTTTGGATAAAATAAAAGTCGGTGGCGACTCTTGCTATCCGCAACATTTAACTAAAGTCAGTTCTCCCACCGTGTTACAGGTGTGCATATCAACTGTTTGATAAATTGTTTGAGTAAAATTATGCACATTCAACTTAAGTGAAATTGATACTTGGTGTGAAGTGCACACCAAGTGTTCGACAAATTTAATTTCGCACAAAATTAGTAATATTTTCCTTGATCTCTTATTGTATTGAGCATCATTAGAGGTAGCGATATCAAGGATCATAGTAGTTAACTGATTGTGTTAGATAGGGGTTGACTTCCTCTATCTTAAGTAATTCCATTCGGTTCACGTATATCCGATCTTTCCATTAACGGGATCGTTTAGACGATTTTAATCTTGGGTGCTTTCGCAACCGTTGAAATATTTTTTAAAAAGCGCTTAATTTCAAAACTGATCTATTCAACCCCCCCTTCTAGATCGGTACTATCGTCTAACAGAAAATTCCTCCACGATTTCAATCTAGGGTGCTTTCGCAACCGTTGAATTTTTAAGTATTATCGAATTATATGACAAAGGGTATTCTGTTGTTTTTTATATACTTAATTAAGATACCATTTCGGTGCACATGTGGTGTTATAGTACACTACAACAAAGATCCACCCCTAAAATACTCAGTTTTTTTTCGTTTACACTTAACCTAAAACTCTTTTCTTTTCAAAGCTCCCCGCGTCAAGCCATGGTCCCATTTGTACATTCCATACCTCGTGACCTATTAAAGGAAAAGGGATCAAATCCAAAGCATTAGATAATCTGACTTCTTCAACAAAACATTTCAAATTAACAATAATCAAACAAAGGAGCAAGTTATCTGCATCTTAAACTGAAAACAACTAA
Source organism: Lathyrus oleraceus (assembly GCF_024323335.1). NCBI lineage: Eukaryota > Viridiplantae > Streptophyta > Magnoliopsida > Fabales > Fabaceae > Lathyrus > Lathyrus oleraceus. Next base: position 382,641,853 of record NC_066579.1, on the reverse strand, counting down.
AAAAACTTGAACATGGATTTAATAATTTGAAAGGTAATTTATACAGGGGGGCACAGGGAGTACGATGGTTTCATTTTGTTGCAAAGTGGTAGCACCACTCAAGGCGAGAGACTCACCATTTGGATCCCACGAAATCTAGGATGTACCAAGATCCCCTAACAGTTATCCTAAATTACCAGCTCATCATTCAAAAGAGTTTTTACATACTTATCCTTAATCCTTGCCCTATAAATAAAGCTATTGTGCCAGAAGAAATGGGGGGAGATACATATTGTTATTCTGCCAAAATTCATCAAGAACCATTTACATAAAGCTCATTATTCTCAAAACCTAAGTTAGAGTTTCACGCTAAAACTCTGAACTAGGAGAGCTCAGACCTTAAACAAGACAACCAACAACATTCAAAAAAGCAAAAAAAGGGTGAAGAAGGAGAGGAATTGAAGTTAAATAGGAGACTCATCTAAATCGCATCGGAGAGTACATCGGCGACGAACCAGCTCCGATCAAGTATACTTCTTTCCTTTTTTTCGCTTAAAATTATTACACCATCATGATCGCCTTGTTGCACTGACTGGAAAACCCACTTTAATTGTATCAAATTGCTGTTATTGGAGATTTAATTTCAAATTTAGGGTTTGTGTTTGATTGTATTTTTCAGATTGTTCTAGTGACGTTTTGTTTGTTGGGGAGAATTTAGTTTAAGTTGGTTTGCGTTGGGGGCTCATTCTTGTTGAGGTTTATTGTTTTCCGTCTTATCAAGGTTCGATATGGGTGTTTGAGAGGGTTTAAGCGAGAAGCGAGTTTGGATTTGGGTTCATTGGCCAGAAAGAGAGAGGGTTATTGTTGTTTATTTGGAGTTTGGAGGTGGGTTTGCCGGAGAAGAAGGTGGCGTCGTCACCGATGGCCGGCAACCACCGTCTTCTCCGATGGAATTTGGCCGGAGGGAGGCGTCTTCGCTTGCAGAGCAAAAGGAGCTCTGAGCTCGTTTTCTCAAAGCCAGGGTTAAATACCCACGCCTGGCCCGGCGCATGAGCGCCAAGTGTCACTCCTGTGAAAGGCCTCGTCTGCGTTTGCCTGTTGGTCAACCAGGCATTTCAGTATGGACGTCCCATGATCTATTATCATGCTCCCTCATTAGATCCATTTGTTTTGTTTGACCAAGTCAGATCTATGGATCTGACGGTTGGGAGTATCCGTGTGAGGTCAACCAGGTTGACTGGGCTCAGTTGGTTCCCCTTGTGGTTTTGGGCCTCCGAATTATGCTAGAATCACTTCTGGCTATTTGAACCCCTTGTTGTCTTGTAGTTGCGCCCAACTTGGGCTTTTCTCTATGTTAAGCCCATTTCGTTATTACTATTTTTTTTACCCATTTTATTTTTCCTTATTTTTGGGTGAAATATATATAAACTATTATTACTATAAACTTAATTTTTTTTGTTATTTTATTTACTCAATAGTTATTTTAACACTTTATTTGTAAACTTAAAAATAATAATGGATTTAATACTTTATTGGTAAACCTAAAATCAATCATTGATTTAGTTCGTAAATTTGTTTGAGTTTTCATTTTTTATATGTTTGATTAAACTCACTTGAGCAACTTCTAGGTTCATATGAATCATGTTCTAAGTCATATTTACATAATTACCTTCGTCACTTAACCGCCTTAATTATAATGATAAATCATTAAAATCATACTTCTCAATTCAATGTCGAACCCATTTCCCAAATGCTCTTGTAAGTCGATTGCTTCTAGCATCGCCATCAACCTCACATAGCTTACTTTTGGGCTTTCTTATTATGGGACCTATTCGATTTTGATTAATCGAGTAGATGATTGATTCACTAAGCAACAACACAATCCATTTACCAATACCATTTCAAATCTTGATCCAATGTCAAGTATTTCTAGTCAAATTAATTAAATCATCTAATTACGATTAAACACCATTTTATTTGGAAATGAAAAGGGAGATGGTTTCGAGTTTTCAACTCCTCTTCTCAATTATTTGAATACGAGTTCTCTTACTCGGTTAGTCAAATAATTGTCATTTTTTTATCCGCTTAACCATAATTAAATCAAACTACTTTTCATAACAACGGAATAAAAAGGGAGATGGTTTTAAGTTTTTAACTCCTCTCCTCGATTATTTGAATATGAATTCTCTTACTCGATTAGTCAAATAATTGTCATTTTTTATCCGCTTAACCATAATTAAATCAAATTACTTTTCATAACAACAAAATGAAAAGGGAGATGGTTTTGAGTTTCAACTCCTCTCCTCGATTATTTGAAAACGAGTTCTCTTACTCGGTTAGTCAAATAAATGTTATCATTTTTTTATCCGCTTAAACATAATTATGATCAAACTATCTTTCATAATAAAGAAATGAAAAGGGTGATGACTTTGAGCCTTCAACTTCTCTCCTCAACTGTTTGAATACGGGTTTTCTTACTGGGTCAGTCAAACAATTTTCATTTTTCCACAAAATTACAACTTAATCAAATCATCTTCATAAACTACGCAAAAAGGGAGATGGTCTTGAGCCTTCGATTCCTATCCTCAAATACTTGGATATGAGTTGTCTTACTCAGCCATTCGAGTACTTGTCGTTTATCTGAAATACGTCAACCATACATAAACCTATATTCATAATCACTCAGATGAAAAAGAAAGCAGTCTAGAGTCTTCTATTCCCTTTCTCGATTATTAGGATACGAGTTGTCTTACTCGACTATTCGAGTATTCGTCACCCATTTAAAATACTTTAACTATTATCAAACTCCTTTTACAATTAAGGATGAAAAGGGAGATGGTCTAGAGCCTTCGATTCCTCTCCTCGTCTATTAGGATACGAGTTGTCTTACTCGACTATTCGAGTATTCGCCATCCAACAAAATATCTCAACACATCAAATTTATCTATCATCGCCCCCGTGCGATCGAAACCAATCAAACAAAACATTCAACATATTAACCTAACTTGTCACCCTGTGTGATTAAAACTCTTTTCAGAAAGAACGTTGTTTAATCCCTTATAATGTGCATAACAAACTAGTGCTAAAGTCTTCGCCGAGAGTAAAACAAGCCAACGTTTAGCCTTTAGAGCGTGATCTAAACAGTTGTTCACTAAAAGACACCAACCAACTGTAGTTCCCCGAATTACGAATGCTCTGATTTCCTTATTGCACCATAAGGATACGTAGGCACGAGATTGCGATATCTTGGCGAACACACTAATAAAAAACCTCCATATTCCCCTTTTCTGAGGTTTCCATCCATCTCTATTTATCCTTTATCCACTCAAAGGAAACAAACAACCTTTAACTAACATTCAAATCACAAATTAAACTAAAAGGTTCCCGTTGAGTACAAAGGACGTGAGGGGTACTAATACCTTCCCCTTGCATAATCGACTTCCGAACTCGAATATGGTTGCGACGACCATTATTCTATTCTGTCTTTGAAAGGTTTTATCGATATTTTCCTATTCCTTCATTGGAATAAATAAAGTTAGGTGGCTACTCTGTTCGAACTAAAACTTTTTCCGCGACCATCGCGAGGAATTGTGTTTTTCTAGATGCGACAGATGGCGACTCTGCTGGGGACTAGCTCCAAGCAAGAGAGAGTGAAGCCTAACTTAGTTCAGTTAATGTATTGAGTGTTAACATTGTTTGTTTGTTATCTTTATTCTGTTATTATTCTGTCATAATTATTGTATTTTGTTTTATTAACTATGTCTTATTTGGGGCTCTCTAGTTAGTGGTGCTTTGTGAGATAGGATCTCTACCCGAGTCTGATAAAAAACCATAAGTTTAAGTTGGTGGTTGTGTAGTGGGTGCCCACAAGGAGTCTTCCTTGTTGGGACGATACAAAGACCCCGCCTAGAGGAGATTCTCTTGAGATATTGTTACCCGACGAGTCTTCGTCACGACAATAGTATTCTCAAGTTGGATCAATGACTCTAAGGACCTTTTAACCCACTATATCTGACGGTTATGTAGTGTTTACCTAAAAAGTTTCAGACTTGTTAGGTTAATATGAAATCCTCAATCAGATGAGATCCCTTGGACGTATTATTACCTTACAGTAATATTTCCAACCTTGATTTATGATTCTGAGAACCTTGTTAGAACCTTGGACTCGAGAGTTGCGTAGTATAGACCCACTAGGAGTTTTCCTCTTTGGGACGATACGAAGACCTCACCCAGACAAGACTCTTTTAGGGACGTTATTGTCGGATGATCCTTTGTCATGACAATAACCTTCCTAAATAGTGATTTATGACTTTGGGAACCTACTAACTTTAGTGCCTTCCAAAAGGGTTGTTTAGTAATCAAGGATACCCACTCTTACGACCTGTATGTTAACTTACGTGTAGCATGCATAAAAACATTATTCATAACATAACATTCATATTATTTTATTTCCAAGGAATCTGAGCATCATAAGTTGCAGGAATTCAAGAAGCATGGAATCAAGCAAGAGAAACATTTATTCTTTCAAGTTTAAGGATCCCGATCTAAGAAGCTTGCGTGACTTGGTCTCTCAAATGCACCCAGTATACATAATCAATTTTGGGAAAAAAACTATGGCAATCTGCTTAACATCCTCAACCAAATAATGGACCATACATCCTTAATCACTTTGGTCAAATTATATGACCTACCCTTAAGATGTTTCACGTTCCAAGATTTTCAGCTAGCACCAATGCTGGAAGAATTCGAGCGTCTTGTTAGGATTTGTATGAAGAACAAGCCATTGTTTGAAGGGGTGGATGAATCTTTTCCACCCGAAGTCATTGCTAGAACGCTTCACATGGACGAGAGGGAAGTTGAGGCTAACCTAGAAGTCAAAGGGAATACCAAAGGGTTTTCACTAAGTTTTCTCTTGGAAAGAGCTCATACCCTATTGAAAGCGGAAAGTTGGGACACTTGTTACTCTGTTATTGCTTTGGCTATCTATGGCATCATCCTATTCCCAAATATGGATGGTTTTGTAGACATGGCTTCTATGGGCGTCTTCCTCACTAAAAATCCAGTGCCTACCTTATTAGTTGATGTTTACTATTACATGAGCCATAGGTACACCAAAAAGAAGGGAATGATTGCTTGTTGTGCTCGTCTATTATACCAGTGGTTCCTAGAACATCTTCCAAAGATCGGTGTTTTCGTAGAACAGAAAGACGCTAATTGGCCTCAGAAGTTGGGGTCACTCCGATCCGAAGATCTTTCTTGGTATTCCAAGGAATATATTGGCATGGATATCATATTCAGATGTGGAGACTTTCCTAATCTACCACTCATTGGAACTCAAGGACGTGTCAATTCTAACCTGGTTTTATCACTAAGACAGCAACTTGGGTACCCAATGGAAGGTCCTCCAGATGCGAGCTCTTTGGAAGCCTTCTTGTTGCTTGACTTAGGGCTTGAGAATCCTAGCCTATTCCAAAGGATCATAGAGGCTTGGAAAAATGTTAATTGAAAAGGAAGAGTTGATTTGGGGAGAGCTAATGGGATTACAAAAGAACCATATTTTCATTGGGTAAAGGAAAGGGCGGAGGTGATCAAAATTCCATTCGTCACTCGGATACCTGTACCTCTTCCTGAGCCTAAACTCACCCATATACCTGTTGAAGAGGTGGATGAACTTAAGGCCACCATGGCAAAATTATAAAGAGAAAATGAAGAGTTGAAGTTAAAACTACAACAAGTAACCAATGAGAAAAACACAATGAAGTGGGAACTTGAGAGAAAGGACGTACAACTTCAGGCAAATATGGAAAAGTTTAACAAAGAGGAGCATAAAAGGAAAAAGATCAAAGTGGGACTAGAACAAGCTGACCTTTGTCTAGATACTCTTAAGGGTCAACTGCGGCAAGCCCAGAAAGAATGTCAAGAAAATGAGCATTGGTGGCACCTTGCCACGAAGGAGAACAAGATGATAAGAGACACACTTAGGGCTCATATAAAAGAGCTCACCATTTCTGTTCGTCATGCAAAGGCTGAAGCAGATCAAGAGCGCCGACTCAAGGATGTAGCCACCAAAGCCTCTAGAGTCTCACCCAGAATATGGGAAGAGAAGTGTCGAGAAGTAAGAGATGCAAAGGAGTCTGCCAGCTATTGGAGGAGTCAGCTGGAGTCATTACACCAAGACAGATCCATATGGTTGAAAGAGAGAGAGTATGTGATCTAAGATTATGAATCCTTTAAGAAGACCATCGACTTCTTGCAAGGGGATAGGGATAAGTACCGTGAAAAGCTCGATGGGCTGATGGAATTCTGTAATTGGGAAACTAAGGACATGCCATGGAAATTAAGAGATGCAGTTGAAGAGTGGAAGGAAGATAGCACTCCTCCAACCATAATCAATTTCATCTTGCTTTGTAGAGGGTTATTGAGGAGATTCAAGAAAGAGTTAGAAGAACTCCAAGCCAGAAAGCCTCCAATATAATTTTCATATGTTTTGTATTTTGTCCTTTGACAATGTATTTTGAATTAGGGCTTTTGGATCCCAATGTTATGTACTTGAATGAATGATGTTTAAATTGCTTCATTATTACTCTATTTTGGTATTTCTTGCTTCTCCGAATCGCTAACAACTAATGAAACTCGAACGATTCCCTGAAAATAAAATATGCATAGCATTTGCATTCTCATTATGCATCATTCACCATAAGAAACTCAAAAGACTTACACGACTTTTTCACCCTCTATTCAGTAACCCTGACTAATCAACACCAATACGAGACGCGAAGCAACTACAAAATAACGTTGGAGAAAGTAGAAGCCAACCAAGCCACCATGAGGACAGACATCACTGCTATCCAAGAAAAGATGGATCAACTGCTAGAGACAATGCTAGCAATTTCCCAAAGAGAAAGGGTTGCGGATGTAGAAATTGGAACAAGTAAGAATGACAATCACATTCGCACGTCGGGACTGGTCAATCAAGAGGAAAGCTTCACTCACGCCAAAAAGAGTCTGGTTCATATACCTGTGGGAAACAAAGGAGATGGAGATTGCGCAGAGCCTTCTTTCGCAGCCTAAAAAAATAGATGCAAAAAAACAATCGGCGAAGAAAGAAATGACAGAAGAGTCGCCACCGTGCGTTATTTATCCCAAAAGAGGGAAAGGAAATGCTCGAAGTAAACTTGGAGAAAGGAAAGGAAAAGACAAGGTCTCGCAACCAAATCTTGGGTTCGGGAGTCGATTATGCGAAGGGAAGGTATTAACACCCCTACGCATCTGTAGTACTCTACGGGATCCACTCTTGTTGTTCTTGTCTAAAGGGTGTGTGTTTATCTAATGTACTATTTACTAAAAGAAGGTCAAAAGAAAATGACTCGCACGGATGTCGCATCCACTGCATACGTATCTCATATGAGTATGAGAATCAGAGTCTTCGTAGCTCGTCTACCTATGGGTGAAGGAGATGTGTGCTCGCTAAGACGTCGCGTCTTATGCCTACGTATCTCATCGGGAATGAGAATCAGAGCAAAACGTAGTTCATCTAACTACGAGAACAAGGGTCTCGATTGCAACTAGGGCAAGAGAAAAGGAAGGTCTCGATTGCAACAAGGGCGAGAGAAAAGAATCGCAACAAGGGAGAAAGCAAACAAGGATTAGTTGTTAGTTATCAATCAAAAAGGAACTCGGCAAGACATCGCATCTTGTGCCTACGTATCTCATCTGAACATGAGAATCAGAGTTACCGTAGTTCGGCTACATAGGGATTGCCATCTGAACATGGACTTATAAAGGAGGACACCTGTTGTGTCAAAGGAGAGTGGGCAATGTGTTCACGTCCTAGCAGCAGGTGTCGCAGCTCGCTGAATCGAGTCTTAGGCAGTTACCTCTTTGCAATAGAACGGACCACATGCCACAGGATCGGAGACACACGGAAGGTCTAAAAAATGGGGAAGTTGATGGCTTTTGAATCTATGAGGTCCTGAACTACGTGCTTAAAAGCTTTGCAGTTCTCAATATTATGCCAGGTGCCCCAGAATGGAAGTTACACCTAGTGTTGGCGTCATAACCCACCGGAAGCCTGTCGACAGGAGGAGCCAGAGTGCGTAACTGCACGAGTTGTAATTGTTGAAGATTAGGAAGCAACTGAGCGTACAACATTGGAAGAGTGTCGAAACGCCTGTCCATCATCTTTTGCCTCTGTTGGTAGGCGGGTATGTTACCCTGTTGCTGTTGTTGATACTGAGTTGGTTGACATTGTGGTTGTTGTTGTTGTATTGGTGTTGCAGTAGGAATAGTCACAGCTACAACACACGGTTGTTGATAATAAGTCTGAAAGTTGTTCCTTTTGATACCCCTGCTCTGATATGAAGACAAAGAATTAACATCCCCCTCTCTTCGCTTCTGTCCCCGTATGAACGACTTCTTTACCCCTGATGATGATCCAACTCCATTCTGGATCTTGCATGTCTTCAAATAGTTCTCCACCCTCTCACCGGTAGAGACTACATCAGCAAAGTTAGAAATGTTGCAACCTACCAGACGCTCCAAGTAGGATCCGGGAAGAGTGTTCATGAATATGTTTGATAATCTCCTTCTCCAACATCGGAGGCTGAACATGGGAAGCTGTCTCTCTCCAGCGTTAAGCGTATTCTCTAAAGCACTCATTGCTTTTGAGAGACAGATTCTGGAGCTGGGTTATGTCCGGTGCCATATCAGCATTGTACTGATATTGCTTCACGAAGGCCTCAGCCAAATCCCTCCAACAACGAATGTGGGCTCTGTCCAGCCTCATATACCATTCCAGGGATGCCCCAGCTAGGTTGCCCTGGAAGAAGTACATAAACATCTTCTCATCATCGGAGTATGCAACCATCTTGCGGAAGTAGGCTTGCACATGAGTCTTTGGGCAAGAGCTGCCATTGTATTTGTCGAATATCGGAACCTTGAATTTTGGTGGCACCCTCACACCTGGGACCAGTCCCAAGTCAACAACATCGACCCCAGAGTATTCTGTCCTTCTACAGCCTTCAATCTCTCCTCCAATCTTCTAAACATCGGGTCCACACCCTGGCCCATGCCAAAATCCTCCTGCATCAAGGTGAACTGATCCTCCTGATCATCACGAATGGGTTGTTGATCAGGGTTAGCACGTGGGATCGGGATAGGCCCTAGTCCACTGGGTCCGTTAACTTCTCCGACTAGAGGATCAGTTACTGTCTCTGGTTGAGTAGTGGAGGGATTCTTTTGCATCATCTGTCTGAGCTCTTGCTGTTCTTGAGCCACCCCCTGGACCACATCCATGAATTAGTTCATGCGGATCCTCATCTCGGCGAGTTCTGCTTGTAGGCCCTCCATAGCTCTCTGTTGGTTTCTGCGGGTACCGTACCGGTGAATTCCTGAGTCAGCTATCCTACTAGTGGAACACCAAACAAAATGAGAACACCGCGGCGGTACCTGTTATGCAGGACATGCTATGGATATGCAAATGCAATGACATGTTTATCAATTCCAAAAGGTATTCTAACCCCTTAATTCCAGTCTCTCGTCAGATAAAAAGTGTAAGAAGAAAACCCCGACTAGAATCAAGAAGAAGATATAAACCCCTAGAAACGGATAAACATGTGTTGAATGATGTGAATGCAAAACGATGTGATGCAATGCAGTGACATGGAAATCAGGATTGCTGCATCTGCTTGAACATCTGTCTGGTTGCACTGTCTGAAGAGAAACCCACTGAAGAATATAATACAGGATCAAAACTCTGCTCCAGAAAACCGGGTTGGATGAAGGTTAAGGTTTCCTGAATTTATCCTGCCCCTCACTGGTAGGTTCTAAGAATGGAAGTTCGTCAGCTTCAGCCCTTCAGTCGAGAATAATACGTTTACCACTGAAGGTTTGGCATTATTACGGGATAAAAGACCTCCACTGACTCCCTTCAACAGGATATCCTAAAGCAAGTTCCCAGCCTCGGGGTCCTCAGATTGAGCAGGGAGAATGCGCCCACCAGAGCTAACATAAACGCGTCTCGGAGGAGAGGCCTCGACTGAGTTCTCGGGAAATGGTCACCAGAGTCAACGATCTCTAAAGGAACATATGTCGTTATGGAACACCCATAGGACAAAATATATCCAAAAGAAACCTCGTCTGGATGTGGGTCTCATAAACGACTTAACGTAGCAACATGCCACGCAAGCCTCATGACTATCCACTCTAAAACCTATGTGTACGCTTGTCATACCCCAAAATTCACCCTACCATTCACAAGTTCATCTAGGTCACTAACCCTAATCATTTGCATATCCTGATAAGCATTCATTTCATCTACATATTCATTATATCATAACATATTCCACTTGCATTCGAAAAAAAACATAAAATCACGGGTTCAAGGGTGTTCACCAGGGAGCATAGTGGAAACCCTAATTCAGGGAGGTTGCATCTGATTCACCTGGTTCATTATAAAGGATTCAGTTGTTTGTTTAAGATTCTTGGTTCAGATTCACTGGTTAGGATTCATTCAAGGTGTTACAGTTACTTGATTGAATATCATTTGGTTGGCTTTGATTGATTGAATTTTGAGCCTTGGATTGACATGTTTTGTTCGGTTTAAGATCATTGGGCTTTTCGGTCGTATCCACATTCATTCCACAAGAAAACATACATTTTTGCCTAAATTGACTTTTTGATAAATGGTTGACTTTTTGGTCAACCAGTTGACCAAAGTCAACCTTCTAATCAAAAACCTTTCTTAATCATTTTCATATTTGTTAATCCATTTTGTTCATATTTTTTCATTTCTTAAAACCAATTTCTATTACCTTAGAACCAATTTTCTAATCCATTTTTTTAAAAACCATGTCCATATCCAAATTTGAATCCGTTTTCCATTTACCAATTAAAACTCATAATCCAATATCCACAAACCATAATCCATTTTGTTTAATCCATGAACCACTTAATAATCCATCAAGACCATTTACTCTCCTTAATTCCATTTAATCAAAACTATGTTCAGTGTCCATTCGTGTTATCCGTAAACCATTTTTAACCATATCCTTTTCCACATTTTAAATAATGTCTTTCTATGAGGCCATCAATGTTCCACAAATAACATTCATCAAACCGTTCAAAATTTCATTCACTTTCTAATTAAATTTTGATACGCCAATACCAAATTACAATCCCATTTCCAAGTTACATCTCAAATCCCAACTTAACCCATTATATTTCCAATTCTAAAAATCCGAAATTTCCTTTCAAACTTAGTCACGTTGCATTCACAAATTTTCCAAGACATTCAAATTTTAATCATTTTTATAACACTTCATGTTCAACCAAGTTACAATGGTAACTTCACATTACATTCATGACCATTTCCAAATGCATTTATCCTATGATACATCTCATAACAAACCATTCATACATGGTAAGACAAGTGAGAGTTAGACTTAAACTTTGTTCTTCATTACATAAGCACGACCATAAGTGAATCACGCCATGAAACATTCTCATTTTACACACATAAAATCATTCTACATAAACTAATCCATCTCCTGATGACTATTACATCATTACATGCTACATGATTCACATGTTGCATAGCTTGTATCGAAAGGAAAAAGAAAAATCTGGGAGTTTGGTAGACCTTTCCATGATGCTTCCACAATCTATATGCTTGGACGAACTCACTTTGTGGCATGTGCTTCCATTAGGTCATTTTGGGCCTATAATCGGCATTCACAAAATCAGTCCATGACAGAGCAGTAACAGGAGAAAAAGGAAGAAAATGGAAGCTGCTAAGTTAAAGCAAATCATGATTCCTGAAGCCAGAATTTGACAAAGGGCACATCACACAAAGCCAAACCAATAAGCTTCACAAAGCCACAAAGTACAAAGCCACACCAGCTGCTATGTACCAAGAGCGCCAAAACGGAAACAGAAAAATGAATTGAAAGCTGCCAAAGCTACAAACCAAAACAGAGTTGTAGCTTCAAGACGCTACACAAGCTGCTACATCCAAAACTCACAAGCCATGACTTCACCGCAGCAGAACCCCTTTACAAAACTTGCACAAATTCAAAACAAATAATTCTAAGAAAATAATCACAACACCTATAACCAAATGAGAATTAACCAAGGAGAACGGAACCGTCAAAACAGAAATTTCCAAGGTTACAACAAATATTATGAACTGATTCTTACCAATTTCAAGGACTTGCAACAAATTTTCTTCCAAAAAAATACTGATATGGAAGAACTAACCTTTGTTCGCTTCCTTCAATCACATAACTTTCACAACCTCCCATAACCGCCTCATAACAGAATAACTAGCTCCACAGGATAGAAATCCAACTTCAAACACCTTCAGAACCTATTTTCCTCATCCTCCAACAACTCTTCAACCAACCTAAACTCTAATAGAATTCAACAAACACTAACTACTTCCAACTGTCATAACCAACCATCTCTCTAACCTTACTCTCCTATAAGAACCATCCTCCATCTTCAATTCAAGCTCTCCATCATCTTTCCCATAATTCAACAATTCACCAATCATTCACCCTTTTCACTCTCCCTCTTCTGAAAAATTCTCCCATTTGTATCCTTCCCAAAACCCATAGAAGAATCACATGGACAACCCTTCATCATCCTCCCACTTCCTCAACAACTCGTAACCAACCACCCTCAACCTTCCTTCAACCTGCAACACCGATTGAACCCTCCTTCAAACGTCAACCGCAACTTCAACTGAAACCCCTCAAAGTGTGAATTCTTTTCAATTCTAACCACACTTCAAAGAACCAACTGAGAACCTCTCAAGAACCGTTCACAACGGAGATGAGAATCACCTATGGATCAACTCCCCGAATCAACAAAAACGACACAACATAATCGAGAAACAGACGAAGAAGATTGGAAAGAGCGTAGAACTGAGTTGAACGTACCGAAAAAGCCGAAGCACAACGCGAATCCAGAGAAGTCATATTCACCTTCAACGACAACGCGGTGTACGGTAAGTCGTCATTCTTCTTTGCTACTCGTATAAAATTCCGGTTTGGGGCTTTGATTACAACGGCAAGATGAGATTCATTCGGTCGCGGATGAGGAAAGTTATCCGCTTTTGACCGGATTTCGGGGATGGGAATAAGATTCTAGTGAGGATAGCTTCATTACCGCCGTTTTCCCTAAATTCTCTGGCGTATTCTTGAGCATGGAAGGACGGAGGATTCAACCCTGGTTTCGATTTCGATTCGACATGTAAATTATACATGGATTCACTCGTTGTTCATGATTTTTCGATGGAGTGGTGGAAGCGAATTTGTTAGTTTTTGAGGTAGGGCGTTGAATCGAATGAGGAAGACGGCGATACGTTGGACTGATGCTTCTTGGACATGGTTGTGAGGACTGTGGTAGTAGAATTATGGACCCGGGTTGATTCCTGGCATCTTGGGCTCATGCCCCATGTATTTTGTTAACCACACCCCTTCAACCATATCGCACACCAGGCCCATTGGTTCATGATTTATTTTCTTAATTATATTGAAAGCATATGATTAACCCCTTGATTAATTAGTTTTAACTTCATTTTTTTGTATTAATCTTGCTGATTAAATCTTGTTTTTGATTAGAATTAGGTGACTTTCTTGATTTTTAGATTTTTGACATTAGGATTAATTCGCTTTTTAGCTTAATTCTTAATTTGGTTTAATTAGGTGATTAGAATTTAGAAATTAGGTTCTAGTCAATTTTTAGATTAGGTTTAGCTTCTTAATTTTCCAGAATTAATGCGTGATTGATTAACCTTGCCACAATTAGAATCTTAGTCATTAGATTTTGGCTATTTCATTTGTGGATTTATGTTGCGATTAATATGGTTAACATGCGATTTTTCCTTCATTAGAACTTAGGTTAATTTCCACTCAATTCAATTTGTGTGATCATAGTCATTAGATTTAATTCTTGATTTTGGATTGTGAATGTTATATTCAATTGATTTCGATCCTAACCCATGTTTAGGTGGATTTTAATTCATAGATTTAATATTCACTTTAATTGTTCATTTAATCATTTCTTTGGTTTATGATCGTTTTGATTAAATTGAAAATCCCATTTCAATTTAGGTGATGAATGTATGTCCAATTTCACTTGCCATGATCATAGGATAGATCTTTGATTGTTTTTCATTGATTAATCCATTACTTTTTGAATTGATTCTAACCATTGTATGTACTTACATCATTCTCATTCATTTGACTTTATCTCATGCTAACTCGTTTGTTGTTTTGTGTCCACATGTGACTTGGAGAAGCAAGCTCACTCTTAGCTAGCCATGCTCCTAACCATTTCACTTTCATTCAATAACCTTGTATTGTTTGAAGTACAATGTCACTTGTATGCCCTTAGGCATGGTACATAGTTTAGTAGTTTATAACATATATTTTTCTTTCATTCTCTTATGTCGCAATGTGTGGATCCATCCCCCCATTATGGGTCAAATGTCCCCCCTCCCCTTACTCATGTAATAGCTTAGATTTATTGCTTTCTAGCTAGTTTACTATGCATGTTGATAATCAAAGATAAAACACAAAACGATAAACAAAGCATTTCAAAAGAAACAAAAGGTACTTGATTCAATGTCAAGTCGTTTTCCAAATAAAAATCACACCATTGCAACGTAAATGCTTGATCCAACGTCAAGCATTCTCTATTCACTCCAAGATCCATCGTTTACATCTCTTATCCATTCTCTTCTCAATCCCATTCTATCTTACCTCCATTCTTCACTCACTACTTTCATAATAAATTCAAAACACTTGATTCAACGTCAAGTTTCTTTTTCAAAACATTTTCATAATAAATTGGAATGTAAATGGGGTGTACGTGTTTGTACACAACATTCAAGTAATTGGGTTGTCAGTCGTACCTAGCCTGAGGACCCGACACTTGACTTTCCTCCCTAAAACATCTAATGATTCAAACAAGTTAAATCTAGGCGCCATGAGGAAGAAAAAGAATAGTTAGGACTCCATTGTCCTCTCGATTCCCAAGTACTTTGATTGTTGACTGTACTTAGTCAAGGGTTAAAGACTTGTCTCCCTCTAAGTTCCAACGATTAAACTTGCCAAACTCCTTTCATAATCAAATCTCTTTTTGGATGAAAAAGAGTGGTTAGGATAACTTATCCTCTCAACTCCCGAGTTATTGGACCGTTGACTGTATCTAGCCAAGGGTTTAATGCTTGTCTCCATGCATAAAATTGATCCCTAACAAATCAAATCATCTTTTGCCTTATCGCACTCTTTTCAAAACCTTTCAATAAGGATGTGTTACTTCCGTTCTACCGTGAACGAAGCTTAAGCCTCCATGTGTGAGCGAGTAATGTTTAACTGCTAGAGTGCGAACCAAGCGTATCCACTTTACCGCAAATAAGCAAATACTTTCTGCTCCCATGACAGAGTATACAAGCAAGTGAACAGTAGCGCGCGAACGTCAATACTGTTCAGTAAAAACAACCAAACAAATACGTCATTTTTGAGCCGAACTACGAAGCTCTGACTTCCCTATTGCACGTATGGGGATACGTAGGCACAAGGGCCCAAATCCTTTGCGAGCACACTAACTTAAAACTTATTTTCTCTTCCATCTCATCTCTCGTCTCATTCCTGATAGCAAGCAACTTACAAATAAGTAAACATCCATACGCATTTGATACAAGCAAGTGGTTCCCATGGAGTACCATGGATGTGAGGGGTGCTAATACCTTCCCCTTGCATAACCGACTTCTGAATCCAATCTTGGTTGCGAGACCGTTTCTCTCATTTGGGGTTTTATCGCTATTTTCCCTTTCCTTTGGAATAAATAAAATCCGGTGGCGACTCTGTATTTTTTGCGGCACTTCAATGCTCAAGCTTGGGTAGTGGGCTTATCTCTCACAAAACACCCAACCCAACAAACAAAGAACCCCCACAGAGCCAACAGATACAAGCAATGATATGTACACAAATGCAATAAGGTAAAGCAGGTAAATAAATAACTATACAAAAGAATAAACACCCAACAAACAAGAAGCCTACAAAAGCTAGGAGGGACTCGCTTAGGGAAACCGGGTCCCCAGCAGAGTCGCCAACTATCGCAACCTAAAAAAATAGATGCGAAAAAATAACCGGCGAAGAAAGAAATGACAGAAGAGTCGCCACCGTGCATTATTTATCCCAAAGGAGGGAAAGGAAACGCTCGAAGTAAACCTGGAGAAAGGAAAGGAAAAGACAAGGTCTCGCAACCAAATCTTGGGTTCGGGAGTCGATTATGCGAAGGGAAGGTATTAGCACCCCTACGCATCCGTAGTACTCTACGGGATCCACTATTGTTGTTCTTGTCTAAAGGGTGTGTGTTTATCTAATGTACTATTTACTAAAAGAAGGTCAAAAGAAAATGACTTGCACGGATGTCGCATCCACTGCATACGTATCTCATCTGAGTATGAGAATCAGAGTCTTCGTAGCTCGGCTACCTATGGGTGAAGGAGATGTGTGCTCGCTAGGACGTCGCGTCTTATGCCTACGTATCTCATCGGGAATGAGAATCAGAGCAAAACGTAGTTCAGCTAACTACGGAAACAAGGGTCTCGATTGCAACTAGGGCAAGAGAAAGGGAAGGTCTCGATCGCAACGAGGGCGAGAGAAAAGAATCGCAACGAGGGCGAAACCAAACAAGGATTAGTTGTTAGTTATCAATAAAAAAGGAACTCGGCAAGACATCACATCTTGTGCCTACGCATCTCATCTGAACATGAGAATCAGAGTTGCCGTAGTTCGGCTACATAGGGATTGCCATCTGAACATAGACTTACAAAGGAGGACACCAGTTGTGTCAAAGGAGAGTGGGCAATGTGTTCACGTCCTAGCAGCAGGTGTCGCAGCTCGCTGAATCGAGTCTTAGGCAGTTACCTCTTTGCAATAGAACGGACCACATGCCACAGGATCAGAGACGACAGAAGGTCTAAAAAATGGGGAAGCTCTGCCATAGAGTTGTCATGCAATGTGGACTTAAGTGTTAGGATTTACAAATGGGAATATCTACCTAATGTTAGCATTCAAAGAATAAGGGAATTCTACCTATGTTATCATACAAAAGATAAGGGAATTCTACCTATGTTATCATACAAAATAAAGAGGGAATACTACCTATGTTATCATATAAAAGGGTAAGGGAATACTACCTATGTTATCATACAAAGGGTTCTACCTAATGGGTGCTACCTAAACGGAACAAGAATCGACGAATGGAGCAAGGAGAGGAGTGGGGTAAAGGGTAGATGGCGATGCACGAAGCAATCGACTTACAGGTGGTAGATGGCGATGTCTGAAGCAATCGACTTACAAGAGAAATGGAGATGCATGAAGCAATCGACTTACAAAAGGATGGATGAATACGTGTTGGTTCTGTTAAGTTTTGAAAATGATTACTCGACGTTGGATCGAGATTTTGATCTTGTTTTGAAACGGTTATCGGATGTTCGTTTTAGTTCTTGTATTAACAGATGAATAAAGAATAAAAGAATAAACATTATACACTTCATGGGAGAGGGGTACATTTTTTATGAATGGGGGTTGTCCATGGCAATCAATCAATAAAAATATATGCCTCATACACCATACAAGTAGGCCACAGTTATCAAACAACCAGATAAGCAATCAAGTATATGATCAAATCAAAGAGTCAAAGAATGATGTAAGAGAGCATTAAACAATGCATGAGAAGTATAAACATGTTAAGCAATCAAACAATAGAATCATGGATGAAAGAAACAAGTGTAAAAAATATCAGATGAATCAGACAGGTGAAACTATGCACACAAAGGATCACTGAATAATTTAATCGGGAAATGATGCAAGGATCAAATAAAATCAAGATGAGAGGCCTCTAATACATGGCCTATGAGATGAACAAGGGAGGATCAAAAGATCTCTTCAATTGCCCTAAGCAATCCCTAAGTCAAACATCAATCATAGAAAAGTCAACTGTAAAGTCAAGTCAACTTAAAAATTATCAAATAAATAGTAAATTAATCACAAAAATTATGAAAAATTAAACTAAGTTAGGTGGGGTCAGGACATCATCATCCCCCAAAGAGATTTCAAAAATAATGAAAATTGGTTATTGAATTAATTGAATCAAAACAATGGTCAAACCAAAAGTCAAACAACAAGACTAGGTTAGAAATAAATCAAGAATAAATTGAAAATGAGAAATAAAATTCCAATAAAAGGTCAGGTTGACCATGAGACATTGGTCAACCCTCATCCCAAAAATGAGAAGTTAAAAATAATTCTAAGTCATGAAAATAAAATAAATGAAAAAATGTGTGTCAAAATGAACCATTTGAAATAAATAATTGAAATAAAATATTAACATTAAATAAAATATGAAAATAAAAATTAAATAAATTAAATAAGACTTCAAGAATGTGAAAAATATTTTTTGGGTATTTTAATGAATAAAGAAAATATTTTTATTAATTAAAATGAAAACAGAAAAATAAAATAAATTTAAAAAAAGGAATGGAAATAAAATGAATGATGTGAGTTAGTGGGCCTGATGGGTGGGGGTGCTGGAAGCGAAAGCTGAAAAGCCCGGTCCAGCTGATTAATTAGGCATGACAGCAAATAATAAAATGTTCAACTTATTAAACCATGTAGACATTGCCTCGATCGGTCATCTTTCCACTAATGCACTACAGGACAAAAATTGGATGGATGGTTGTGATTATTAGGCGCGCACGGAATCGAAGGGCCTACAGAGTGCCACACCTCTTCTGTTCATGCAACATGCAAAAGCCCTAAAGCCATGCAGCATGAAACGCGTGAAACGTAGGAAATTTTCTCCATCTTCCACACGAGATAACAAATGCTATGGTTCACCAAATGGGATGAAGTAAAAACCAAAGTTCTAGTATGAAGTGAGTAGAACACAATGGTGCTTTGTTTCATTAAAAATATTGACTTTAGCATGGTGAAAAGTGAACAACAAGGGACCTCGTGAACATGGATACAACAAAAATTTCATAACACAAACTCAAACTCAATCACAATGCCTCATGGTGAGGGCTTCATAGACACACATGGCATATTATTTACATGGAAAATAAGCATGGAACAATCATGGCATAAATGAAAAATAACATGAAACAAGCATGGTAGGCATGATAAATAGTATATGAACAAGCATGATATTCATGGCCATGGAAGATGGAATAGAGGGCTTACCTAGTGGAAAACAGTCCACTGCCTCTTGGTGTTGGAGGAATGGAAGAAAGAAGATATGCTACTTTGAGTGCTTGTGCAATGGAGAAGGAATGGAAAAAATAGATCTTGACCTTGCCTTTGTTTGCTTGCTCTGAAGTTTTGCAGCCACCCTCTAACCTTAACTCGAAAATAGTAGTAGCCTCCACTTTAGATTAGGGTTTATGTGCTTATATATGTTGGATTCAAAGTGTTTAAAATGGGCATGAAAGGCTTGGTTTGGTTCATGACAAAATGATGCAAAAAGTGAGGTGTTATGGGCAAATTCTCAATGTGGCAAAACTTAAGTGAGTGAACATAAAGAAAATGGCCAAATGAGGTAAAAAGTGTGTTGTTTGGTTTTGTGGTCTGACTCGGTTTTCTTGTGCAGCATAGAAACAAACCAAATAGGTGACTTTAAGACCTTGTATCTTGATGAGTATGTAACCAAATGGCAAGGCAATGCAAACAGTAGAAAGAGGTCATGGAGCTTAACATCTTTCATGTTGAACACAAGTTGAAATGATGAGTGGAAAGAGGTGAAAAATGGCTATAAAGTTCAGGTTCCATAACTGCAAAATGGTTGGGCCAGTTTGGCCTAAATGCTGTCAAAAAATTCAGTCTATGATACCAACTTTAGGTGAGTGCATCTTCCAAACCAATGATCCAAATGGGATGATTCCAAAAAGGTGTGAAAGATGACATGGCAAGGTGCAATTGTTATGAAGAAAGTGTTTTCAAAAGATTCCTTGAAATTCAATAAAACTGGCCCAGAAGTCTTGACAAATTTTGCAGATTTTGGACTTAGAAAATTTTCTAAGTGTTCTAGAATAATGTCCCACTTTGACCAAGCATAACTTTCTCAATTCTAATCCAAATGAAACAAACTTTATATATCTAGAAATCTTGGAACAAGAGGAACAACTTTCATGTTGGAGAAATTTTCAAATGGAGCTTGCATCTTGATGGAAAATGGGCTTAAAGTGGGTGCAAAAATCATAAAAACTTGCCCTAAATGAAAAGTCAACTATTTCCAAATTTAGTAACTTTTCCAACTCCTGATTAAATGATGAATCCATGATCCAACCTTGATAAAATTTCACATGTAGGCTCCCTTAGGCATGAATTTTGAGATTCCACTTTCAAAATGTCAGGAGTTGACTTTTCTAGCCCCACAGTTGACTTTTCCCAAACTGTCTGATTCTCGATTCCATTGATCAATTGAAGCACCTCTAGCTCAAATAAAGAGCTGATTTTTTGTATGTAGACCCTTATGGACATATGGAGGGCCATGGAAAAGAGTTTTACCCAAGGAATCAGAAATAAACCAATTTTATACCAAACCCTAGTTTTAGGGCAAAATGATTAGGAACTGATTGCACTGACTGCCAATGGATCTTTCTGAGATAATTGTGGATCTTCTTAGGCCAAGATGCCTCTATGATCATGACATGAATGAGCCCCCTTCACTTCCAACCAAACATTGCCTGTTGTAAGTAGCCATGAAACCCTAATTTCTAATTAAATGCAGATGCACACTCTGAGAGCTCTAAATCTTCCATTGATGAACTGTAGACCATAATAAGATGCCTGGACCACCTTGAGACTCTTGAGACTTGTATATTCGGAAAATGAAGTTCAATTCTCAGTCTTGCTTTGTGTGGATTCCTTCTGTTAAGGAGTGGTCAATCAAACCCTGATTTCCCAAGTCACTGATGCAGTATGCAATGAGTATGACCTAGTATGATGCTAATGCAATGTGAAACCTAATCCCAAGCTTCCATGAAAAAGTGAAGGGTAAATTTTGGGGTATTACAGCTGCCCCTATTTAATCAACTGGAGACCCGAAAGGAAGATAGCAACGGCTTTCGCACTTTCGAGGTATCAAGGGATTGAATACAATAAAAAACCCGAAAATTTACACTGAAGTGAAGTGAAGTAATAATGCCTGTCAGAATCGGCAAAGAGGTAGTCTTGAACAAGAATCCGTCTGGTACGGTGAGAGTCGGTCTGAACACCGGAAAAGAATGTTAACTTGGATACGAAAATAAATGGTAACAGAGGAATAACCCATGGCCTGAATGTCGCTCATCAGTCTGAATACTGGAAATGACTTCGATCTGAGCATCGAAAGATATGAGATTATTAACATCGGTCTGAATACCGGGAAACTGGCTTGAACGCCATTTCGGTCTGAATACCGGAAAACTGGCCTGAATGCCACTTCGGTCTGAATACCGGAAAACTGGCCTGAATGCCACAAGTTGCATCGACCTGAATGTCGAAAACTTCTTCGATTTGAATATCGGAAAATTGGCCTGAATGCCACTTCGGTCTGAATACCGGAAACTGGCCTGAATGCCACAAGTTGCATCGACCTGAACGTCGGAAACTTCTTCGATCTGAACGTCGGAAAACTGGCCTGAATGCCACTTCGGTTTGAATACCGGAAAAACTGGCATGAATGCCACAAGTTGCGTCGACCTGAACGTCGGAAACTTCTTCGATCTGAATATCGGAAAATTGGCCTGAATGCCACTTCGATCTGAATACCGGAAACTTGGCCTGAATGCCACAAGTTGCATCGACCTGAACGTCGGAAACTTCTTCAATCTGAATATCGGAAAATTGGCCTGAATGCCACTTTGGTCTGAATACCGGAAACTTGGCCTGAATGACACAAGTTGCATCGACCTGAACGTCGGAAACTTCTTCGATCTGAATATCGGAAAATTGGCCTGAATGCCACTTCGGTTTGAATACCGGAAAATTTTTCATGCTTGTCAGCATCGGCAGAAATAGGGAAAATGATAGTTGAGGCGGCGCGTGGGCCAACGACCTATGCTGGGGATAATAAGTCATGAACAAACTTCAGTCTGAGCACTGGGAACAAACTTCTAGCTTATCACTTGGGATATCGAGAATGTTTTATGCTTACATGCGTATGTTTGAATTTTTCAATGGCGTAATGCTCCATGAAAATGGAAATGCTACGCGATTTGGGAGGATGTAATGCAATATGATTCTACATGCAGGGATGTAAAAAATGCTAGGTTAGAGAGAATGCCAAGCTGAGGCAAGGAAATCTGCTGGGGAGATGATCACAATCTTCTGGAACCTGGCACTGCTGTTGGAGATACACAACACCATGAACTCTATGGGGAAATGACCGGCCACACAATGTTCTGGTAATGACAAAATACCGAGACTCTGATTTGGGAGAGAATGGCACTGGAAGCTTGCCGCTGAGGAGAGCGACGGTGGTTCTGGCAACCATAATCTGCGAGAGAGAGAGACGACTCAGCAAGGGAAGCAAACAACGATACGGTACCGAGATTCCGCTTCACGGAAAGAGACCATGGATCTAGCGTCGAGATCATCGAACTCTGAGGAGCAGCTGCTTCTGCTGGGAAGATACAGTCTGGCACTGTCAACTCCGTTGGGGATATACAGTCTGGCACTGCCAACTCTACTGGGGAGTGTATAATCTAAAACAACCGCTTGGGGGAGCACATTAGTGAGAACCTGCTGGGGATTGAAGAATCCAACGCTTGGACCAGCTCTGCAGGGATAAGATACCAACTGTTGAATCCAAAGTTGGGAGGACTTAGCTGACGCATTCTTTCGTCAATACAAATACAACCTGGATATGGCACCCGACCGAATGCAACTACAAGGGATGGCCATGAATGAAAAAGAGTCATTTAAAGAATACGCCCAACGATGGAGAGAGTTGTCTGCTCAGGTTGAACCACCATTGTCAGAAAAGGAAATGACCAGGATATTTGTAGACACACTGAAGGACCCTTTCTTTGATAAATTAGTGAGTAGTGCAGCGTCATACTTTACGCATCTAGTAACAATTGGAGATCGCATAGAAAAAGGCTTAAGGGATGGAAAAATCTAAGGAGCTGTGGCAACCCCCAATGCATCGAAAAAGTATTCTAGAGGCTTTCAGAAGAAAAGGGAAGGTGACATAAATGTTATATCTAGGGTTTACAAGGGGAAACAACAAGCTTCATATGGCCAAGTCACCGCAGTAGTGCCCATACCCTACCAACAACCAATACAACAACAAGTTTATCAACAGCAACCTCCACAACAACGTTAATAACATAATACCGTTCCCCTAAGACAATTCAAGTCAAGGCCCCCGCGAAGGCAGCTTTACCCTTTACCTGTGCCTTATAGCCAAATTTTCCCATACTTGTAAAAGGAGGGACTTTTGACTTTTAGAGAACTAAAGCCGACCATTTTTCCATATCCACCAGGATATGATGCTAACGCCCATTGTGAGTCTCATATGGGAGCGCCCGACCATACCCTGGAAAATTGTTTTGCATTCCAGAATCGGGTATAAGACCTAATTGAAGCTAAGGTCGTTACCTTCACTCCAAGACGCCTGAACGTGAACACCAATCCCATGCCAACACATGGAGGTGCTTCAGTCAGTGCCATTAAGGAGAGTGATAAAGGTGAATTGATCCATAAAGTTGAAGAAATTCAAACTCCTATCACCATGATAGGTACACAACTGCTGAAGAGTAGTTTGATCACGGTGGAGTTAGTTGATGAAGAAAATGGTAAAGATTTGAAGAATTTTATCCAACGAATGTTGGATCAAGGCAAATTACAGATTGAGCATCGTGTCAAAGGTTTGAAAGAGAAAGAAATAGCGGTGGTTGACATTCCGTATGACGCAGTCAATGTGGAAATCCCTATAACCCCGTTGGTGATAGAATTTCCAGCACCCTTCGTATATGAGGACGAGAAGGCAGTACCTTGGATATATCAGCCCAAAGCTTTTAAGCAGGGGAAGGAAGATCGACCTTTGGTTATCAATGAATCAAATGTCACCTCAATCATAAGACCAGCTGGAATGATACGCAATGGCCGAGTGTTTGCACCAAGGGTTGTTGATACTTCTGCCAAGATTAAAGGGAAAGAAGTTGCTACTCCCATCCAAATCCTTGTCCCTAATCTAGAAATTCAAGAAATGCATCTATCTCCCAAAGTTGCATTCACCCGTGAGGAGGCAGAGGAATTTGTGAGGATAATAAAGAAAAGTGATTACAAAGTATTGGACCAATTGAATCAAACCCCTTCGAAAATCTCCATGTTGTCCTTACTGCTCAGCTCAAAAGCACATAGAGACTCATTGATGAAGGTGCTAAGCGCTGCACATATCACAAAGGACATAACGGTGGAGCAATTTGATGACGTGATAGATTGTGTGACCACCAGAAAATTCTTGGGGTTTAATGATGATGAGTTGTCGATTGAAGGGAAGAATCATAACAAAGCTCTACATATCTCCTTAAGATGCATAGACATTATACTGTCAAGAGTGTTAGTAGACACAAGTTCCTCGTTGAATGTCATGCCAAAAACTACTTTGGTAAAACTACCGTTGGAAGGAATGAATATGAAACCTAGCACTTTGATAGTAAAAACGTTTTATGGCTCAAGACGAGCAGTAATAGGGGAGGTGGACTTACCAATTAAGATTGGCCCGACTATCTTCACTATTACATTCCAAGTCATGGACATACACCCCAGATATAGTTGTTTACTTGGGAGACCGTGGATTCATTCTGCAGGCGCAGTCACTTCCACTTTACATCAGAAGTTAAAATTCATCATGAATGACAAGATGATTGTGATTAGAGGAGAAGAGGATATCCTGATTAGCCACTTAACTTCTTTCAGATATATTAAAATGGACGGCGAGAACACTGAGACACCATTCCAGTCCTTGGAGGTGGTAAATGTAATGGCCGTTCAGCAGACATCTGAGTCACCAAAATGAGGACCATCTATGGCCTCGTGGAAAGGAGCTAAGGCTGTTATAGAGAATGGGAATGCTCAAAACTGGGGCAAGGTGGTGGAAGTACGCGAGAAACGGGACAAGTTTGGTTTGGGGTATGAACCATCGTTGGATGAAGCCGGTAATCAACATAACAAGGAGCAGATTCCTTCAGTAGAAGAGACATTCACCAGTGTTGGCCGTATCTTTGGCAATCAAGTGGTGATGATCAATGAGAAAGCTTATGAAGAGGGGGTGTCTAACTGGATACGACAGGCCGCGCCCGACGAAGAACTGAAGAACTGGAAGGTTGTGGAAATTCCCCAATTTTTTCAAAAGTAATTTTATTATTTTAATCAAAACCTTGTGCTCTGCCCAATGCACAGTGGCGTGTTGTAGGGCCTCCTTTATCTTATAGAAATTTTGACTATCATTAATAAAATGGCGATTTGCATTCAAATTTTTGTTCATTTCATTTCATTTTTATTACAATAAAAATGGAATTAATTCTTATGCATGCACTTTCTAAATAAACTGCATAAATCATAACATGCAGAGACACCACCGAGACCATTGATAACGACACTGCTAGAGTCTGGCATGATTTTGACTGTCCAATTTACCAAGCCGAAGACGAAGTAGGGGAAGATTGTGAACTCCATGTAGAGTTGGCCAGATTACTCAAACAAGAAGAGAAGGTCATTCAACCATACCAAGAAGACATCGAAGTTATCAACCTTGGGACGGAGGAAGACAAGAAGGAAGTAAGGGTAGGCACCACACTTCAAGATGCAGTGAAGACAAGACTGATAGAGCTCCTCCATGAGTATGCTGATGTGTTTGCTTGGTCATACCAAGATATGTTCGGGTTAGACACTGACATTTTTACCCATAAGCTCCCTCTCAAAGAAGAATGCTCTGCCATCAAACAAAAGCTAAGAAGAACTCGGCCGGATATGGCTCTCAAGATTAGAGAAGAGGTGAGAAAGAAGTTTGACACCGGTTTCCTAGAAGTCGCTAAGTACCCACAATGGGTTGCCAACATTGTACCGGTACCAAAGAAAGATGGGAAAGTCCGCATGTGCGTCGACTATCGAGACCTAAACAGAGCTAGTCCCAAAGACGATTTCCCATTACCTCACATTGATGTATTGGTGGATAACACAACTCATTTCTCTGTGTTTTCCTTCATGGATGGTTTCTCTGGGTATAACCAAATTAAAATGGATCCAGAGGACATGGAGAAAACTATGTTCATCACCCCTTAGGGCACCTTCTGTTACAAGGTGATGTCATTCGGTCTAAAGAACGATGGGGCAACATATCAACGTGTTATGATGACTCTCTTTCATGACATGATTCATAAAGAGATCGAAGTATATGTCAACAATATGATTTCCAAATCACAGACAGAAGAAGAGCACATCACTAACCTGGAGAAACTGTTTGCTCGGTTGAGGAAGTTTAGGTTGAGACTTAACCCTAACAAATGCACATTTGGAGTTCGATCTGGGAAGCTTTTAGGCTTTATTATAAGCCAAAAAGGAATTGAAGTGGATCCCTACAAGGTCAAAGCCATTCAGAACATGCCTGCACCGAAGACTGGGAAGGAGGTCCGTGGTTTCTTGGGAAGACTGAATTACATCGCCAGGTTTATCTCGCATCTCACTGCCACGTGCAAACCAATATTCAAACTTCTAAGGAAAAATCAAGGCGTGGAATGGAATGATGACTACCAAATAGCCTTCGACAAAACCAAAGAATACTTACAAGAACCGCCAATTCTGATGCCCCCCGTAGAAGGAAGACCTCTCATCATGTACTTAACAGTACTCGACGAGTCCATGGGCTGTGTATTGGGATAGCAAGATGAGACTGGTAGGAAAGAACATGCCATATATTATCTGAGAAAGAAGTTTAATGACTGCGAGACCAGATATTCATTACTCGAAAAGACTTGTTGTGCACTCTCATGGGCCGCTAAGCGTCTCAGGTAATACATGTTGACTCGTACGACTTGGTTGGTATCTAAAATGGATCCTATCAAGTACATATTCTAGAAACCAGCTCTTACTGGTAGAATTTCCCGGTGGCAGATGTTGCTGTCAGAATACGATATTCAATACATTGCACAAAAGGCCATTAAGGGAAGCGTACTAGCAAACCATCTTGCTCACCAACCGTTAGAGGATTACCAACCTTTGAAGTTTGACTTCCTAGATGAGGACATCATGGTTGTCAAAGATGCTGAAGCCTCCGGAATTGAGGAGGGACCTGAACCAAATGAATGATGAACTCTCGTGTTCGAAGGTGCTTTAAATGCAATAGGTCATGGAATTGGGGCAGTGTTGATGTCTCCCAAGAATTTCGCTCTACCATTCACTACAAAGCTCTATTTTACCTACACGAATAACATGGCCGAGTATGAAGCCTGCATATTGGGGCTAGAAGAAGCTATTGAATTAAATATCAAAGTACTAGAGGTATTTGGAGACTCTACTCTAGTGATACATCATATCAGAGATGATTGGGAAACAAGACATGCTAACCTAATTCCGTACTGGGATTATGTGTTGAAGTTACTTCCAAAATTTGACAAAATCACTTTCTCTCATATTTATCGAGAGGAGAATCAGATGGTAGATGCTATGGCAACCTTGGCTTCCATGTACAAGTTAATATGGCCTAACCATCAGCATAATATTGAAATCAAGCGTTTTGACGAACCTGCGTATTGTTTGACGACAGTAGAAGAGTAAGATGATAAACCCTGGTTCTTCGATATCAAACATTATCTAGAGGTTGGCGTCAAAGTTCTTCTTGAATGGGGATGTATTGTACAAGTAGAATTATGACATGGTTTTGTTGAGGTGTGTGGACAAACATGAAGCTAATCAGCTTATGAAGGATATACACGAAGGATCCTTCGGCACACACGCGAATGGGCATGCGATGGCGAAGAAGATCCTGAGGGTCGGTTACTACAAGTTAATGATGGAAGCCGACTGTTATCATTACACCAGAACATGCTACAAATGCCAAATCTATTCTGACAAAGTACATGTACCGCCTACCCCGTTGAATGTTATAGCATCACCTTGGTCGTTCTCTATGTGGGGAATCAACATGATCAGTATGATAGAACCCAAATCATCTAATGGACATAGATTTATCTTGGTGGCCATAGACTACTTCACCAAATGGGTTGAAGTCGCATCTTATGTGAATGTCACAAAGCACGTAGTCGCCCGTTTCTTAAAGAATAATATCATATGTCGGTATGGGACTCCCAACAAAATCATCACTGATAACGGGTTCAATCTCAACAACAAGACCATGGAATAATTATGTGCAACATTCAAGATTGAACATCATAACTCATCACCATATTGGCCCAAGATGAATGGGGTTGTCGAAGTTGCGAACAAAAATATCAAGAAAATTATCCAGAAGGTGGTAGTCACATATAAGGATTGGCACGAGATGTTGTCTTTCGCGTTACACGATTATCGCACATCAGTATGTACTTCAACAGGGGCAACCCCTTATTCCCTGGTATATGGCATGGAAGCAGCCCTCCCTATAGAAGTGGAGATTCCCTCGACGAGAGTCTTGATGTAGGCTAAGTTAGATGAGGCAGAATGGGTTCAATCAAGGTTCGATGATCTCAACCTTATTGAGGAGAAATGCTTGAAGGCGTTGTGTCACGGTCAACTCTATCATAGGCGTCTTAAGAAGGCATTCGACAAGAAAGTCCGTCCTAGGGTGTTTCAAGAGGGAGATTTGGTGTTGAAGAAGATCTTGCCCATTCACAAGGATTCCAGGGGAAAATGGACACCAAATTATGAAGGTCCATTTGTGGTGGTTAGAGCCTTTTTCGGGGGCACTCTAATCCTAGCAACCATGGACGGTGATGAATTACCGCTTCCAACCAATGTTGATGTTGTTAAAAAGTACTTTGCCTAAAAAAGTGGAATAATAAAAGCCACTAAATCGAAAACCTGAAAGGGGGATTTAAGCAAAAAAGGGCTATCCCGGTGGATCGAAAACCCGAAAGGGCGATCCAGGCAAAAATTAGGGATAAAAAAAAAATTCTGACCCGCTGAGTTGAAAACCCGAAAGGGCTGCTCAGGCAAATATGGGTATCCTGGTGGATCGAAAACCCGAAAGGGTGATACAGGCAAAAGTTAGGGATTAATTCCAAGGCAAAGAACCATATGTTCAGGCATCTAGCATATCCCTCAAAAGACAAATGATTAATTTGCCTGATTTTTTCAAAGGCAAAGTACTCGGACTGTCAAAGACACGAGGATCATAGTAGTGCGGAAACTCAATGGAAACTCAATTTTTATTGTCGTTTTGTTTCTATGCACAACAATTACCTCATTAAGGAATTGCATCTTTATGTACAATTGCCCATTCAAGGGTCAAGTCAATAAAAGAGAAATTTTCTTGTCAAAAGTTGTGTCCAAATTATTTTGTATTTTATCTGTTTGTTTGCAAAAGACCTATATTTTTTATAAACATCACTCTTAGAGATTTTGGAGAAAATAAAACACGTATTTGAACGAAAAAATAAAATTACTTTCAAAATAGTAAAAGGGTGAGACTCATAGCCTCCAAGAATGTTCTTGTTTCATGAAGGTGCAAGATCGTTTGCAGATACCTACGTTCGTTCCAATTGCTAATCAACGCCTCTCATAGATGTACTCATTGTATAGCCAAACCCCGGCAAGTCCCTAGTGCTATTCCAGCAAAAACATTGATAAATCGTGGTTGAAGTATCGCGTGTTGAAAAGTCTGGACCCTTCAGTAGCTCGGAGGGACCCAAATATATTCCCAAAATTATCCAGTGGGGCATCAAAACTTGACCTCCATTGGCCACCCCGATAACAAAGGTCCACACTGTTAGCATCATCACCAAAACAAAACGCCTTGATAGGGGTAAACAACAAACCCTTTATCTTCAAAAAGGGAGAGCCATTCAAAAAAGGGGCATATCCCAATTACCCATTTGCATGTCCACATACATCACGCACACCATGTGCCTCATCATATACATTATCTTCCTACCAAAATAGGAAAATTCATCTGAGAAACAATTATACCAATCATCCACATACATATGCATAACCTTATGCAAAATCCAAAATCAGTGGCATTCCCATGCACATCCTAAATATCCCAAGCAATTGCATACTTGCATACATCTCATGCATCATCCCATGCATGGTATTTTCGCCCAGATTGGAACATTATACAAAAAAAAAACATAAAAAAATATCAAGATCCAGGGTCATTCATATGTATCTAGGACACTCTTCTTTTAAATTCAATAAAGTTATTACCCTGCATGTGATCGTGGAACCATTTCTCAACAAATCATTTTTCAGCTTTATGAGTAATAATGATATTCCTAGCATTTTCTTTGCTATCATTGCTCCCCAAGCAGAGGTTACCATAAAAAGTCTCTTATGAGCTTTTCCCCTACAGAGCTTGGCTGGTAAATCTCCTCTAAAAGGGAGTCTTCTCTAAAAATATTTCCCCCAACAGACGAACATTTGAGATGTTGTTTCATTCATCTAGAGAATCTCATTTTTGCTGTTTGAGATACTGTTTCATCAACATGAAGAGTCTCATTCCAGATTTTTAGAGATATTGCTCTAGTATCCTTGAAGAGTCTTAGATTCAATTAATATATCATTCCTTTTGACTGGAATATCTTAATTCTATCATATAAGATGTTGCATCGATTCGATACAGAGAATCTCATTTTGCTGTTTGAGACGCTGCTTCATCAATATGAAGAGTCTCATTCCAGATTTTTAAGAGATACTGCTCTAGTATCATTGAAGAGTCTTAGATTCAATTAAGATATCATTCCTTTTGACTGGAATATCTTAATTCTATCATATAAGATGTTGCTTCGATTCGATAGAGAGAATCTCATTTTGCTGTTTGAGATGCTACTTCATCAATATGAAGAGTATCATTCCAGATTTTAAGAGATACTGCTCTAGTATCCTTGAAGAGTCTTATATTCAATTAAGATATCATTCATTTTGATTATAATATCTTAATTCTATCATATAAGATGTTGCTTCGATTCGATACAGAGAATCTCATTTTGCTGTTTGAGATGCTGCTTCATCAATATGAAGAGTCTTATTCCAGATTTTTAGAGATACTGCTCTAGTATCCTTTAAGAGTCTTAGATTCAATTAAGATATCATTCCTTTTGACTGGAATATCTTAATTCTATCATATAAGATGTTGCTTCAATTCGATTGAGAATCTCATTTTGCTGTTTGAGATGCTACTTCATCAATATGAAGAGTCTCATTCCAGATTTTAAGAGATACTGCTCTAGTATCCTTGAAGAGTATTATATTCAATTAAGATATCATTCCTTTTGATTATAATATCTTAATTCTATCATATAAGATGTTACTTCGATTCGATACAGAGAATCTCATTTTGCTGTTTGAGATGTTGCTTCATCAATATGAAGAGTCTTATTCCAGATTTTTAGAGATACTGCTCTAGTATCCTTTAAGAGTCTTAGATTCAATTAAGATATCATTCCTTTTGACTATAATATCTTAATTCTATCATATAAGATGCTGCTTCGATTCGATACGGAGAATCTCATTTTGCTGTTTGAGATGCTGCTTCATCAATATGAAGAGTCTCATTCCAGATTTTTAGAGATACTGCTCTAGTATCCTTGAAGAGTCTTATATTCAATTAAGATACCATTCCTTTTGACTGGAATATCTTAATTCTATCATATAAGGTGCTGCTTCGATTCGATACAAGGAATCTTATTTTGCTGTTTGAGATGCTGCTTCATCAATATGAAGAGTCTCATTCCATTTTTTTAGAGATACTGCTCTAGTATCTTTGAAGAGTCTTAGATTCAATTAAGGTGTTGTTCCCTTGTTCGGGATATCTTAATTCTATTATATAAGATGTTGCTTTGATTAATACAGAGAATCTCGTTTATCTGTTTAGGATACTGCTTCATTAAATTGAAGAAGTCTCATTTGTCTGTTTGAGATACTGCCTCATTAATTTGGAGAGTCTCATTTGTTTTACCGATTCAAGGCACTATTCTGCTAAATATCGGATAGTCTTAGATACAATTGAGGTATCATTCCATTGACGGAATATCTCGATCATAACTATCCAAGATATTGTTCTGACGATTCCCAGAAAAGTCTTGGTTGTTTCTTTTACCTTACAATAACTTTTCGTACCACATTTCTCGCTACATTTCTGTTTCTGCATCTCTCCGTTACATGATAAAGGATAAAATTCGTGTTTTTTTCGTATTTAATTATCTTCCACCATGAGTGTACAGAGGTTGTTGCCATCCTTACCTTCTGGTTCAAGTTAATTAAATAGGGACAACTGTCATACCTCAATTTTGTCCTGCTCCGATTGCACTACATTCATTTGCATTCATATAATCATCCAGTAATGCTTCTTTCAAATTTTCACACATTTAGTCATTGGTTTAACCCTATGGTCTTGATCATGGCATATGTTTCCCCCACAACTCCATTTGCGCTTCATTATCAAATGACCACTTTGTTTGGTCATGAATCCTCATAAAAGGTATACATTTGGCCAATTTAAAAGAAAGGTAAAGAAAGTCAAACATTCTGTTCATTTTTTTGATTTAGTCAAAGCATGCATCCAAATATTAAGATATGTGCGAACTCCTCTATATTTTTCACTCATCTTATCCGATTTCATCACCCCATTTTCTACCCAATGGGATCCATAAGATTTGTTTGGTTTTCTTTCTTTCTCCTTAGGAGATTGAAGCTTGTTTAAGAGTTTTATAAAGGGACAAACCATGTATTATATTTCCTCATTCCAAAGTATAGTTGCATTTAAATTATAGGATTTGATTTCATTTTAAGAGAGTTTTTTTGTTAATTACTTTTGTCTTATTTTAAAAAAAGGAGGGGGAGGGGCATTAAGTTGTTCTTCTTCTCATCATTTAGAATTCCATTTTTTAGGGAGTTATCTGGAAGTTCAAGCAAATCGCTGATCCAAATTTAAGGGAACAAATATATGTTTGCCATTTTTCCTTCAAGGTTACAATTAAGTGACACTTAGAAAATTAATTAAGTTTACATTGAAGATACCATTTCGGTGCACAGGTGGTGTTATAGTACACTACAACAAAGATCCACCTCTAAAATACTCAGTTTTTTTTACACTTAACCTAAAACTCTTTTCTTTTCAAAGCTCTCCGCGTCAAGCCATGGTCCCATTTGCACGTTCCGTACCTCGTGACCTGTTAAAGGAAAAGGGATCAAGTCCAAAGCATTAGATAATATGACTTATTCAACAAAACATTTCGAATTAACAACAATCAAACAAAGGAGCAAGTTATTTGCGTCTTAAACTGAAAACAATTAAAAAAACTTGAACATGGATTTAATAATTTGAAATGTAATTTATATAGGGGACCACAGGGAGTACGATGGTTTCATTTTGTTGCAAAGTAGTAGCACCACTAAAGGCGAGAGGCTCACCATTTGGATCCCACGAAATTTGGGATGTACCAAGATCCCCTAACGGTTATCCTAAATTACCAGCTCATCATTCAAAAGAGTTTTTACATATTTATCCTTCATCCTTTCCCTATGAATAAAGCTATTGCGCCAGAAGAAATGGGGGGAGATACGTACTGTTATTCTCCCAAAATTCATCAAGAACCATTTACCTAAAGCTCATTATTCTCAAAACCTAAGTAAGAGTTTCACGCTGAAACTCTGAACTAGGAGAGCTCAGACACTAAACAAGACAACCAGCAACATTCAAAAAAGAAAAAAAAAAAAAGGGTGAAGAAAGAGAGGAATTGAAGTTAAATAGGATACTCATCTGAATCACATCGGAGAGGACGTCGGCGGCGGACCAACTCCGATCAAGTATACTTCTTTCCTTTTTTTAGCTTAAAATATGTACACCATCATGATCGCCTTGTTGCACTGACTGGAAACCCCACTTTAATTGTATCAAATTGTTGTTATTGGGGATTTAATTGCAAATTTAGGGTTTGTGTTTGATTGTATTTTTTTTACTGTTATGGTGACGTTTTGTTTGTTGGGGAGAATTTAGTTTAAGTTGGTTTGCGTTGGGGGCTCATTCTTGTTGAGGTTTGTTGTTTTCCGTCTTATCAAGGTTCGATCTGGGTGTTTGAGAGGGTTTGAGCGAAAAGTGAGTTTGGATTTGGGTTCGTTGGCCAGAAAGAGAGAGGGTTACTATTGTTTATTTGGAGTTTGGAGGTGGGTTCGTCGGAGAAGAAGGTGGTGTCGCCGCCGGTGGCCTGCAACCATTGTCTTCTCTGATGGAATTTGCCCGGAGGGAGGCGTCTTCACTTGCAGAGCAAAATGAGCTCTGAAGTGAAGAGAGAGAAAGGAGTTCACCAAATGAACTTGTTTTCTCAAAGCCATGGTTAAATACCCACGCCTGGCCCGGTGCATGAGTGCCAAGTGTCACTCATGTGATAGGCCTCGTCTGCGTTTGACCGTTGGTCAACCAGGCGTTTCAGTATGGATGTCCCATGATCTGTTATCATGCTCCCTCATCAGATCCATTTGTTATGTTTGACCAAGTCACATCTACAGATATGACGGTTGGGAGTATCCGTGTGAGGTCAACCAGGTTGACTGGGCTCAACTGGTTCCCCTTGTAGTTTTGGACCTCCGAATTGGGCTAGAATCACTTCTGGCTATTTGAACCCCTTGATGTCTTGCAGTTGCGCCCAACTTGGACTTTTCTCTATGTTAAACCCATTTCGTTATTACTATTTATTTATTTTACCCATTTTCTTTTTCCTTATTTTTGGGTGAAATATATATATTACTATAAACTTAATTTTTTTTGTTATTTTATTTACTCAACAATTATTTTAACACTTTATTTGTAAACTTAAAAATAATCATGGATTTAATACTTTATTGGTAAACCTAAAATCAATCATTGATTTAGTTCGTAAATTTGTTTGAATTTTCATTTTTTATATGTTTGATTAAACTCACTTGAGCAACTTCTAGGTTCATATGAATCATGTTCTAAATCATATTTTCATAATGACCTTCGTGACTTAACCGCCTTAATTATCATGATAAATCATTAAAATCATACTTCTCAATTCAATGTCGAACCGATTTCCCAAATGCTCTTGTAAGTCGATTGCTTCTAGCATCGCCATCAACCTCACATAGCTTACTCTTGGGCTTTCTTACAATGAGACCTATTCAATTTTGATTAATCGAGTAGATGATCGATTCACTAAGCAACAACACAATCCATTTACCAATACCATTTCAAATCTTGATCCAATGTCAAGTATTTCTAGTCAAATTAATTAAATCATCTAATTACGATTAAACACCATTTTATTTGGAAATGAAAAGGGAGATGTTTCGAGTTTTCAACTCCTCTCCTCGATTATTTGAATACGAGTTCTCTTACTCGGTTAGTCAAATAATTGTCATTTTTTTATCCACTTAACCATAATTAAATCAAACTACTTTTCATAACAACGAAATGAAAAGGGAGATGGTTTTGAGTTTTCAACTCCTCTCCTCGATTATTTGAATACGAGTTCTCTTACTCGGTTAGTCAAATAATTGTCATTTTTTTATCCGCTTAACCATAATTAAATCAAACTACTTTTCATAACAACGAAATGAAAAGGGAGATGGTTTTGAGTTTTCAACTCCTCTCCTCGATTATTTGAATACGCGTTCTCTTACTCGGTTAGTCAAATAATTGGTATCATTTTTTTATTTGCTTAAACATAATTATGATCAAATTATCTTTCATAATAACGAAATGAAAAGGGAGATGACTTTGAGCCTTCAACTTCTCTCCTCAATTGTTTGAATACAGGTTTTCTTACTCAGTCAATCAAACAATTATCATTTTTCCACAAAATTACAACTTAATCAAATCATCTTCATAAACTACGCGAAAATGGAGATGGTCTTGAGCCTTCGATTCCTCTCCTCAAATACTTGGATATGAGTTGTCTTACTCATCCATTCGAGTACTTGTCGTTTATCTAAAATACGTCAACCATACATAAACCTATGTTTATAATCACTCAGATGAAAAAGAAAGCGGTCTAGAGTCTTTTATTCTCTTTCCCGATTATTAGGATAAGAGTTGTCTTACTCGACTATCCGAGTATTCGTCACCCATTTAAAATACTTTAACTATTATCAAACTCCTTTTACAATTAAGGATGAAAAGGGAGATGGTCTAGAGCCTTCGATTCCTCTCCTCGTCTATTAGGATACGAGTTGTCTTACTCGACTATCCGAGTATTCGTCATCCAACAAAATATCTCAACACATCAAATTTATCTGTCCTCGTCCCCGTGCGATCGAAACCAATCAAACAAAACATTCAACATATTAACCCAACTTGTCACCCCCGTGTGATTAAAACTCTTTTCAGAAAGAACGTTGTTTAATCCCTTATAATGCGCATAACAAACTAGTGCTTAAGTCTTCGCCGAGAGTAAAACAAGCCAACGTTTAGCCTTTAGAACATGATCTAAACAATTGTTCACTAAAAGACACCAACCAACCGTAGTTCCCCGAACTACGAATGCTCTGATTTCCTTATTGCACCATAAGGATACGTAGGCACAAGATTGTGATATCTTAGCGAGCACACTAATAAAAAACCTACCTATTCCCCCTTTCTGAGGTTTCCATTCATCTCTATTTATCCTATATCCACTCGAAGGAAACAAACAACCTTTAACAAATATTCAAACCGCAAATTAGACTAAAAGGTTCCCGTTGAGTATAACGGACGTGAGGGGTGCTAATACCTTCCCCTTGCGTAATCGACTCCTGAACCCGAATATGGTTGCGACGACCATTATTTTATTCTGTCTTTGAAGGTTTTATCGATATTTTCCTATTCCTTCATTAGAATAAATAAAGTTCGGTGGCGACTCTGTTCGAACTAAATTTTTTTCCGCGACAATCGCAAGATAACTTATTTTTCGAGATGTGACATCTAGTAGTTAATCTTCCAAAAATAAAATTTTCAAAAGACAAATTGTGTGATGTTTTTCAGATGAGAAAGCAAACAAGAGTGTCATTTAAACCGAAGAAGATTATTTCGACATCAAAATCTCTTGAGCTTCTCCGTTTATACTTATTTGACCCGTCGCAGACAAGAAGTCTATATGACAACTATTTACGGATTTGTAATTATTGACGACTACTCTAGATTTACGTGAACGCTTTTCTTAGCCCATGAGGATGATTGATACTTTTAAAAAAATTGTTGACTTTGCTAAGGTTGTTCAAAATATTTTTTGATTTTAAAATTATCATTCTCCGTAGTGATCATGGTGGAAAATTCGTTAATCCTCATTTTTAAAACTTTTGCACCGAGAATGGTATTGCTCACAATTTCTCATGTTTGAGACCTTCGCGACAAAATGGTGTTGTAGAGGGAAAAATTCGTGTTTTAGAAGAACTTGTCCGGACTTTAATAAATGAGATGAATCTATCTAAGTATATATGAACGGATGCGATTACACTGCATGCCACATCTTAAACAGGGTGATCATAAGATCTATCCTAAATACCCTATGAGATACTTAAGTGTAGAAAACCTAATATTTCATATTTTCGAATTTTTGGTTGCAAATATGTTATTTTGAACGAAAAAAACAACCTTGACAAAGTCAATACAAAATCTATTGAAGTATTTTCTTAGGATACTCATCTAGAAGTAAAGCTTATAAAATTTACAACCATAGAGCTTATTGGTGAATCTTCATCCTGAAAATTGGGAAAAATGTTTGTTCTGATATTCCGGATATAATAACGAAAAGATTGATAAAAACAAAATAACATATATTAGTGAGGATCAAAATATAGTTGAAATTATAATTTTTACAAAAAATTATATTTCAAAAAAAAATATTTGAAATAGTTTCAAAAGTTAAAAAAATAAATGAAAATTTAATATTTTAAAAAAAATCTATAAAATAATAAAATATCTAAAATAGTATTTTAAGAATAAATATTCAAACCATTTGATACTTTTATAAAAAAATCTTTGTAAATTTATTTTATAAAAAAATATATCTCACTATCAAAATCATTTTAAAAAAACGGACATTATGTGTAATTTGTCCTTTACATACTTCTCTATCGTCACACCATTTAATTTCTAGCTTATTTGGATGATATCACACTAAGGCAGTTCCAAGTCACTTCTGAAAGAAGTTATCATGAAGATGAATCTTGCATTCTCTCTTAAACATCTTGTGACCTAGATCATGTGCACACTCTTTATCAAATCAATGGAATCAATATATGGGTATCATAAGAAAAACAATGCAATCCGTGTATGTATAGTAAGAAAAACAATACACTAACGAAGTAGATGTCAGCTTTGAAAGATGATTATTATAGACAAATAATGTAAAGCAATAGAGGCAGGGTTTGGATTCAAATAACATTTGTGATGCCCACTCATTTGATGGTTTTTACGATTACAACCAAATTACAATTTCACTTAAACTAGGGTAACACAAATTCCTATTCCTATATGGGGTGGGAGAAATAATTAATAGACAGCATCAACTAATTCATCAGATGGGAATGCAGGCAACAGAAAAACAATAAAGAAAATACGATCTGGGCCTACTTAGTTATAGAACTGATTAAAATATTTCCAACATGAGCACACATTTACAGTAAACAGTTGAGGCCTAGATATGGAGGCAAAATTTACAAGCACTATTCCTCCCTTAAGGAAATTATGAGGAACTGATTTTCTCCAATTTCAAGTATCGCCATCTTGTTTTTCTATTTGCAGCAATTGCATTAAAAACTTCAGTTGTGAAGTCATCAAGAAGACATCATGCCAAGTACTTGAACAAATTTGCATTATCTCTGTCTCTTTCGAGGTAGTCTCTAGAGATCAAGTCTTCAATACGCTTCTTAATTGCCTTGACATCGGGCTGTGCAAACACATATTTCCATATCAACAATTCAGGAATGGAGCAAAAACTGGCTAACAAAATAATAGGTCATAAAAGAGGTTAAATATGAACCTTAAACATGCGGCCTAACTGCTCAACGCACTCCATAACTAACTGTTGGTAACTCAAAACTTTCCGACTCTTCATAATACGAACAATTGAGGCATCAATAGCATATCTTCTGTCCTTGTCAACATCCTCAATTACTTTTTTCTTCTCATCCACAGGAGGAAGAGGAATCTGCAAAACAAATTATGTCAGTCTAACTCAACAGTCTATAAACCACATGGAGACTATGATAACTAAGCAAACAGAAACACAGGATAGATTAAAACAATTAATTTTTACAAATGTACCTTGATCCTCCTCATTTTGTCTGTAAATTTGGAATTAAATTCAAAATGATCAGTAGGTGATATTGTTTTCGTGCTTGGCTCCTTGGTAAGAATCTTGTATTTGGCACATGATAAGGAGTGAAGCAGTCTAACAACATCATCGTCGGTCAAGTTCAACTGAGTCATTATCTCAGAATAACTCAGTCTATCTGAGGAATTGAAAAGAAGCAGTGCAGAAGCCTATTGAAAAGCAAAAGATAACAGGTAAGCAAGAGAGAAACCCATACAAGAATTTAGAATCACGCAATTTAACAATGAAACAGAGCAGGGGCGGGCATAAGAAATATAACCTGGTATGTCGTCACAACCAGCTCCATAGTTTTTGGTTCAAATTTCCCACTTACATTACAGGTACCCAAGGAATAAATCCAAGTAAGCTTTCTGTGCTTAGTTTTTGTTTGATAAAATTCCTTAAAAACTTCTACACACCTAACCTAAATAATTGAAGAGAAAAGTGTTAATTTTTTTTTAAATCGTCTAAATCTAAGATAAATTATATCAAACATTCGGCAAATAAGTTCCGGGTTAATATGAAATAAAATAAAATCCAGATATACCATCTCTGCAGGGAGATTGAGGTCAAAAGATTTATAACTAGGCCAAAAACCAGTGGTCAGAACTGTAACTGTCAAGTCAATTCCAGGGTCTATATTAGGATTATTGCTTAAATATTCTTCAAAGCTTGTTTGATTCTCCTTTGCCAGCGTCAAATCGGTAACCTGGTAGAACCCACATAAACAATGGAATTTTCTTTCATCATTCTACAAAATAGTGGAAAATAGAATATCAGTTCCAGTACGAAGAATAGAAAAGTCTGACCATTCCTTCCATCTTTGAGGTAAATTGACCACCACATTGTTGCTTCAATTTTGTTAAAATACTCCTCTCATGGTCATCATTAGCACTCTTATCAAAAAGAAGCCTTCGAGCAAGCTTTTTCCTGCAAGCAACAAGGCAAGATTTATGATATTCTTATGAAAGTGTCTACCATTAGGAAAAGGGGGTTAACTTTGATGCTCAGCAAATAGCCACAAAACATCACTACAATGATGAATTGCAGTATCGTTAATCGTGCCATAAAGATTCAAAAATGTTTTCCGCAGCTTAAAACACAAATTAAACTGTAAGGTATGACAAGAAACCAAAACCCAAAAGGACAAAGCCAATGAGGATGGGTTTGGTATTTCTGGACTTAACTATTTATAGAACAGGAAAGACATTTTCCCTCCAACTTTTGTTCCAAAAACTCTAAAACAGCCTGCATTGCGTTGAAATAAATCCTAATAAAATCCTAACACCAATGGTTATCACAAATATTTTCATTTTTCTATGTTGCTTACCTATAAAATTCGGCAAACAAATCCTTATCACTAATATAGGCAAGTAGCTTGACAACCTGCAAATGGATCAAAAGAAATCTCAATTTCATAACAAGCATCAAACTTATAGAAGCATATGGTAAATCTAAACAGATGCATGGCCGACCTTCTCAAGAGTATCTTCAATTGCTTCATCACTCAATTTTTCACTTCCTCCTTTCTTGAGAATATTATCACAAAAAGTGGCAAGCAGTTCGGCACTTGAGCTTCCAGCAACACCCTTGTTGCAAAAAATCTCAAAAGCCTCCTTAAGAGCCTATAGGATAAAATCTTTCAGATGACAAATTAATGCAGCATAGCAATTTTGAAGTCATTCTAAGATCATTACCTTGTGGAATAGAGTATGATTTTGGAAACAGTCGCTCACATATGCCAGGTACTTGTCATGCAGCTCAATCACTTTTCGAACAAAAATCTGAAGAAACCACTCCCAGTTTCCATAAATGGATCAATATCAATTGCAGTTAAACTATAAAATTAGAAAATTCTGACATTACCTGCTCTTGTAAACCAACAATATCTCTTTTCTCTGCCTGCAGACATTTTAAAGGTAATGAAGTGTTAGAATCAACTTAAATTGCTTTAAAAGTAACCATTTACAGCTGAACAATAAGTAACCTATTTGCAAAATGAGGAGACTAAAATTGAAAGAAATGTTAGTCCGAAAAGCAAGACGTGCGTGCAACCTACTATAAACTTAAACCGAGTGATGGTTGACTAGCTTGATATTAGATTTGTAAAATACAAACAAAAAAAGGCCAGAGGAGAACAGGGTAATCTACTGCTATTGCTCAAAAAGTCAAAACATGTCTTTGTCCAATAACTTCTAGGAATGTATAAGATGAGATCTAAGGTTTATTCTTGACGAGGACCAGTTTTGTGAAGTTGTGCATTTTCTCTCTATTTTCCCATCACGAATCCTTAAAATTGTATAAAAGGCTTTAAATGATAGCAAAATACCATACAAACTCACAAAGTATACCTCAATGTTTATATAATTATTAGTAGTATGATCATGATTACTCCCTCCATCCACAATAATCGTCACAGATGACCATTTCACGAAGATTAAGAAAATAAGATAATAAAAGAAAGAAGATGATTATTTCACGAAGATTAAAAAAATAAGATATTAAAAGAAAGAAAATGGTGATTTTAGTAAATTATCCTTATTAATTAACTATTGGTGTGTCTTCATTGTCATAAATGTGAAGTGGAAAATAATAACTTGGGAGTGATACCCATAATACTAATTAGAGGGTACGATTAAAAAAAGAAATCAATTAAAACCACATTGAAAATTGAAACCGACAAGCTTTTGTGGACAAATTTTTTATTCGAATGTGACAAAAAACAGGGTGGATTCTACTTGATGCCGCCAAAATAGAATTATGTGTATATTCTAATCATTGAGGGCAAGCATAATTGCAAAATTGTGAGATTTTATGATTCAAATCGGGATTTTAACTACCATGGCCGCTACAACCGCTAGCTCGCGGGCCAAAAGCGCCATGCCGAACCCTACCACCGATATGTTATTCTACTATAGCATGCTAATGACAAATAAGCCATACAATATTTCCAAACACAAACTTTCCAAGCTATAAATATTAATCAGCATTTCTTTAGTTAGAAATGTAGTATGTCCTCTAATAATAGAAGTGGTTCACATGAAGATGCCATATTTCAAGATAAGTCAATAGGTGATATTCATGTGGCTCCAACTGTTTATGGAGATATTATTACTCATAATCTTATAGATATTTCCTAGTAATGAACATTAATCTGTACTTCTTTAGTTTGAAACTAGTAAAGATCTCATGCAAGATTGCACGGAAATGGGAAAAATGGCAGGGCCACAATACATGTCATTATGAGAAGACTTATTCTTAGAATAGATAGATAAAATGATCAAGATGAGCCATTTGTAACTCCCTTACACTCTCTCTCTCTGAAAACAGAATGTTATATAAATACTCCTTTCATCTCATATTAAGTGTCGATTTAGAATATTGTTTGTCTCAGATGATTTTTCATTTTAGAATACCAATGAAGCAGAAACTACTTTTCTACTATACTAACAACTACATTAATGACGATACTTTATTAAATAAAACTCATTTTATCATAGAAATTACTACATTCAATCATTTTCTTAAGTGCCCGTAACCTTAAAAGATACTTAATATGAGACATCTGACAGAGTATATTCAGGAAACCCTTCTTCAATGCCATCATATCTGAATAGAAAAAAAATATACACCTCGGTTGAAAATTATCATTCCATCTTATTTGTTTTGCAACAAAAGACATCACTGTCAAGTAAATTTGAACAGGCAGGCTTCAGTGCCCATTATTGCAGTATTAGTTTCCCTCAACTATTGCAATCGAAAAGATAACCCCTCAACTAGAAATAAAGATAACTACAGAACTGAAACATACCTTCCTGTTACTTGCTGCATCTTCAGCCAACTTCACCAATGCTGTACCTTCTGCAGTAACATGCTGCATACACATAGACAGACCATCAGGAATGAAAGGAGAAAAATATTATGCCCCTATTTTATTTTAATTGACACACAAGGGAGGAACGTCATTAATACAGGTTTGATGTAACAACCTGCTTAAATATACAGGAAACAGGCTCCAAGCCTCGGGGTATTTTAGAAAAGAGTCTGAACATCCTCGACAAGTCTTCAACCTAAGCATTTAAAGGAAACCGTGAAAATAAGTTTACGCCTTAAGATATGTTCAAAAAACTTGTGTGCATATTATGTTTAAATAATACCTTGTCATCTGTAAGTAATGAATGACATCCAGAATGCTCTTTTTCAAGAAGTTGGTTTGCATACACAGATAGAAGCTCATGTTGAACTTTCTAAAAAGTAATATTTCAAAAAGAAAAGAGGCAGAAAAAGTCAGACACTGAAAATGGAATCATAAAGAATCACAACAGTTATTAATAAATCAAAAATTCTTCAAGTAAGAAAATGGTATACTATTTGACACAGTTTTACACCAAATAGATGGAATAACAGCAAGTAAAGAATATACCTCTAATAACTTTGACTCGCTGCTAGAGTGTAGGTAATGAGCAACCCTATCTTTCTCCCGTTTCAAGCACTCCTCAGCCTGTAATGAAAGCAGCGATATTAAACAGAAGCCATGTGATATTTTAGATGAAGGAACCAAGTTATAATCATCCCCACAAAGGAATAATACCTTGAGCATATAATCAGGACAAGAATCTTCTAGGATCCAGTTTGAAGCCTTTCGAGAATAATATGCAGAAGTGTCTTTGAGCATGGCAGCTTCAAAATCATTGTCATATTGATCCATTTGCCCCATTCCAATTTCAACAAATATATCTAATACATTTTTTAATAGAGCTCGATCAATCTGCTCTCCTTCCCGTTCTTGATCAATCTTTAAACAAAAAAGATAGGTTATTACTATATATTTTGTGAATGCTGAAAATGAAAATCTTCTATAGTAAGAAGGAAAGAAGAACATACAAGAGAAATCACGGCATCTCTCACTTTCCCATTTATTTCCTTGTAAACCTGAGAATGATAAAAATCACATATTAATGATTTACCTTGTCAGAAAGCAAGATTAATATGAAATGATAATATATAAAAGAATAACGAATATTAACTGACACAGTACCAACTATGATTAGGTTGTAAATTTACAATTTTATAAAACTCTGAAGGGACAGAGTAGAATTACCAAATCACGGAAGCAAGTCAATCCAACTTCATTAAGCGGCGGAAGTGACCTTCGAGCTATAAAATATCGATCCAAATAGTGAAAGAAACGAGAAAGCCATCTAACCATGATTTTATGGTTAGCCCACCTC
Organism: Lathyrus oleraceus; assembly: GCF_024323335.1. NCBI lineage: Eukaryota > Viridiplantae > Streptophyta > Magnoliopsida > Fabales > Fabaceae > Lathyrus > Lathyrus oleraceus. The sequence goes on along the minus strand of NC_066579.1, from coordinate 382,597,111 downwards.
CTCACAAGTTCACGCAACATAAATTCATCATGCTTCTCTCTCAAAGAAGGCAATACCTAAACCCAAAAAAGTAATTTTCAATCATGAAAGGAAAGTTGAAACAAAAAACTAATAACAGATCAAACTATCAAATAAAGGATAAAATGGATTTCTAAAGTTTTACAGTTAAAATGTACTAGAAATTAAATGAACCATGCGAATGTACTAGAAATTAAATGAACCACGCGACATCTCAATGTTTTCAATAGCGAATGGCGAATTATTAAAATTCCGCTATGCAATACTGCAGCTATAAATACTATTTGACAAAATTTTGTACCAAATAGCCTATCACAGAACAATAATGGTTTGTCCTAATTCTGCTACAGTATAGCACCGTTGCAGTTTCTATTTAACAACACCCACCACCACCCAAAAATACCTTTCATTATAGGTCGATTACGTAATAATGTAAATACTAGGTCGTTGCCCGGAAGCAATGCGCTATATGGCTCGAGTACAGTGTCAGAAGAGCAAGGGCTGTAGCATCGCCGCCTGGATGTAGTGAAAAATAAGCAAGGGTTCCCACATTTTTGTGAACACCGTGGGTAAAGAATTTATTTCGTAAGAGTAGGGTGTGTTTTGAAACATCGAATATAGGCACACTTGCCGAAAAATCTATGGAAATAGTGTGTTTGCATGTTCATACAATTATTTGCAAATAATAAGAAAATATTCAAATTCATTTCAAGTTGGAATCACACTTTCTAAGTTGAAGTCCTTGGAATGTGAGTCATATCAACCCGGAATTTTTTTGCACATGATCCTTTCCTGGTCTGGCTGTCAAATGTGTATTTCTAGAGTTTAAAAGGAGTATTGAAGTTATTCTCCTGTCACACATCTTTTCGGGCTTCTGCAAATGCTACATTCTTTGAGAATACAGCACTTAGCTACATATGACTCTCCCCTGTCTCAAGGACTACTCATTTCGTAATTTAGGATAATCCGTCTCTATCCATGAACACCGTGTTGAATTGTATTCCTTACAAGCGACATGCCTACAAGCACTAAAATTGCTCCTACTATTTTTTTTCCGATTGAACTGCCGCACCAATCCATTCTCCGTAAAAGTGGATATTCTAAGCTAAATCATGTCCCAATAACAACTTTCTAAGTTACCATTGACTTTCACTCCCTCATTGCTCATTTGCTTCTGCTTCATCATCTATGTGCTATTCCTAAAAAGGTATGAGTATTATCCCCTTCAGAATGGCAACAAGTAATGATTGACGAGATAACCTCTATGGAATATAATAATTAAATAGATTTTTGTTTCTACCTACTCTTGGAAAATTTATAGTTGATATTAAGAGTGTTTACGGTCAAAGTTGGTCAAACTCGCAAAAAACAAGTGGACCAGTTGAGATACTAGTTGGTGGCAAAAAAAGGTAGACTCATATCTCAATAGTTTTGATTTCAAAATTACTTTTTTCCTATTATTAAGATGGTATATGGTCATTTGTTCTTGTCTATGGATGCTATGAGGCACTGGTCTGGCCCACGGGGAGTTGTGAGGCTGCAGCGGTGCTGCATCTTTCCGTTCCAAAAGATTCGCTCTATATCTGCTTACTCAAAAATCAAAATTATACCTATCTAGTCCACGAGGAGATTGAATGTTCCAAAATATTATTCAGTGGAGGATTCCTTAAGAGAACTATGAAACACTAATTAAGCTACCTTTTCATTTCACGTTTACTATGTATAAAAACCATATAACCTTCTAAGAACTACATAATTGATGATAGCACTTTCCTAAAAGAAAGAAAAGACGTGTCACCGCCGATATCATTTTTTAGAACTCCATGAGCATAAGGAACAATCAGAAATAAATTGAATTCTGTTCCTATTCAACCTAAGTCAAGAGCCCTAAAATTAAAAGTTTGACATGATAGCATTTATACTCACTAGTACACAGCAATAAATTTGTAATTATTATTACCTGGTAGTAAAGTAACAAACAAGTAATGACTTCATAACACATAAATAAAAAATAAAATGCATTCAAACAGGCTATCATATATCAAATCAACGCAATAGCATTACTCACTGTTGATATGATGTACTCTTCAAATGATTCCTTATACTTGTCATACAATGGTTGGGAATAGTCATGAGGAGGCTTCTGAGTGCACATATTGTATATGGTTCTGCAACGAAATTTAAGGATAAATAATTTCCACAAAAAATAAATTCTCCATCAACTTAAACAAAACCGAAACATGTCAGATAAGAAGAATACGTGTATAGCATCATATAGTCATCAGAGGTGAACTGAGGTTCAGGTAGCCCTTCTAGAATATTCTTCAGCTTCTTTATTCCCTTCAGCATAAAATCCCATCCTTGATCTAAGTCGATAGTCTTGCGTTCACTCATGGGTACGCTCCAACTTAGACACCAAAATCTGCAACCAAATATTTACAAATTTCAACCAAACAAATAGAAAATCAAAACATCAACTCTCACTGGATAAAATCACGGGAAAACATAATTAAACCCTTCTCCCCCAAACTAAACCTAAAGTTTTCCCAAACATAAATAAATTGCATAGCAAAACCATTCTCAGATTTGACCAAATCCAGTTTGACGAAACCCTGAGCATAACAAAACAATCTCCGGCATCACAATCATGGAATTAGATGCTTCTAAAGCAATCCCTAAACTATAAAACGATGCCGCCGTAAAATTTTGGTTGTGCAGGGAAGAAGAGAAAATTGAAGGAAGAAAAGAAACGTACCGTTAAGAGGTGGAAAAGCGTGAGCTTGATGGATAACTGGAAACCCTAATAACGATTCGGTGATGGAAGAGGCAAAAGGAAAATCAAGAAGGATGAAGATGATGATGAAAGAGCTCCTAAAACAAAGAATAGAAAATAAGAAAAAGGAATGAAAATAAATGAAGAGAAAATAAGAAAATCGTGCACCGAAAGCTGCTAATGTATTTGGTTGTTTTTTTTTTTTACATAAAGTTTTATTATGAGAAATTAATTGACGTTTTTTAACCTTTTAGGAAGAAATTAAAAATAAATAAATAAATAATTAATTATTAGTGGCTTCTAGTAAGAAGGTTCATTTAAGGACTTTTGTGAATCTAGAAGCAAATACGGTCAGATTTAATAATGTTTCGAATTTATTGAAATTAAAAATGAGTATATAATATACATTACCACACATAATCCTGCCTCTGTGTCTTTATTTCCTACTCACTAAATATTTGCAAAACTATTTTATTGAAAATTAAAAAGATCGTAATAAAACCGTGATTGCAAACCACTTGATTTTTGTTTTTAAAAAAAGGAAATTATAGACAGATTGTTTTAATTTTTAAAAAAAATATATTATTAAATTATTAAAAATGATTTAAAAATATTAATGATATTTTTATTTCCAACAAAATATTAAAATTATTTTTATAAATTGAAAGATTTGTTTTAATATTTTATAATAAAAATATATATTATTTAAGATTAAAATTTAATCAAAATTATATTTTTTTATATTACAAAACTATTTATAAAAAATTATTTGAAATTATTTAAAATTTAAGTAACTTTTTAAAGTTTTAATATTTAAAAAGACTTATAATATCTAAAATAATATTTTGAGAATAATTATTAAAAAATAATTTTTTATTTTAAGTTATTTTTTTACTTCAACATAAAAACTTTTTTAAACAAAAATATTAATTCTATAAAAATCATTTAAAAAATATTTAATTCCAATTTTGGTCTTCATATTTTCTTTCTTTTTATCCCTTATTTTAAAATTTAATATTTTGGTATTTTTTAAGTTTTTTTTATTTTAATCTCTCATCTCATTTAAATGTTATTTTATATGCCATGACAATTGAATTGATGAGATGGAATACATTACGTGAGACAAGTGATATTTCTTCTATTTATAATTATTTTTTATTTTAATTATTATTATTATTATTATTATTATTATATTTATTTAAAATATATTTATTTATTTTAAATTAAATTATTATGAGTTAAAAAATAAAATAAAGAAAACCTATAAAATATATTTATTTTAAATTTAATTATTTTTTATTTTAATATTAATTGATTATCATTCCTCTTCTCCCCTTCAATACACATCTTTATCCAAATCTAGAAAATTCAATCACCACATCCAAAAAAAAATAACCTAACTAAAAAAATAAACTCTTTTAAAATTTAAGATTGCTCTATTTATTGACTGGATTTTTTACAATTGACCGTTTAAAATCTTCTTGTTCTCGTCGTCCTTCTCCTTGAAGAAGCTCATGGAAAGTAAACGACGTCGGTGTCGGACTTTGTTGGAAGTTGCAATTACTTTGAAGCTCTTATCAAAAAGATGAGAAATGGTTGTATTTTTAAATTGGTAAAAAATTAATAATCGGTATTGTGAATTAATTTCCTTTTTCTCCTTCTGATACATTTTTGTTATTTCTTCTCAATATATTTCATTACCTAAATCTCAACTCAATTTCATTCAACACCAATTATACTCGTAAAAATTGATGAACAAATTACAACAACAAACCTTACGATGACAGTTTCAACTCGATCTAACTCAAATAGTAATGGAAATTACCAACAACCACCACCACATCAAGGTTTTAAGGAGAAATTGAAATCCATAACACTCTGTTAGGAACAACACAAGCTCTCGAAAATTGTTCTTACAAGTCTCAACAAGAAGAGAATGTTAATTTTAATGTTTACTGGAGTAGACATTCTAGGTACAGATTGGAGGTATGAAAATGGATATGGAGTGGATGTAAGAAGACTAATGGATTTTTGAGAAGAACAAACACAATCGAAAAGAAGAAGATGAACGTTGAAACTCGAACGCAATCTGAATGCTCATGTTGAACCTTGAAGAGGATAATGGAATGTCGAATGTCAATTTCTAGGATTAATGTGTTGGCGACGAAACAATGGAACACTTAAAGGAAATGAAACATAGAGTTCATGTTTTTGGGAAAGAAATAATGAAAGCTGAGAAGTCTTTGTACATGTATGTTGTAACACCATAAATCCTGAAACTTATATAAAAATAAATACACAATAATTTATGGTGTCACCAACGACAAACGTTCAAAAACACATCAAAATATTTTTTTAACTACGCGGCGTAAAAATATTTTATAGCAACTTCATAAATAAAGTACTGAACTCCAAAACAACAAAATCAACACCAACATAAGCATAACAACTCTCATCCCTGATGTTACACGATCAGAGCACTAAAAAACAACTAATGTATAATAAAGCGATAATAAAGAAAATAAAGAGTAGCTCCAACAAAGTCACCTTCCATACACAGTAGTAATGCTTACACCTAATTATCTGCAAGATGTCCATGGGAGATAACATGAAGCAAAAGAGTGAGAAACAACATTTAATATGAACAGTGTAAAGAATGTGAAGGTAGAGAAATATACAATACATGTTCAATACATAAATCAACATCTTCAAGGTTTCACACTCATTCATAACAACATGTACAATCATCAGATGTACGCATTATTCACAACAACTCATTAACTATGTCAAGTATTCTCAACCAATCAACAACACCATGAATAATCAATTACATATGCAAACATGTATGCAATATACTCCACAACTGACTCATTATGCATGTGGTACCATTCATGTATCCATCTCGCTCCTACATCCCTACCATATGACCAGAGCATACCAAAATCGTTATTATCACTGTAAGTAACACTTCACTAATTTCCATCTGGAACCAGCTACTCGCTCTTGAATCCATACCACTGAATGAAAGCACATCAAAACTGGATTGAAGCTCGTACACCATGATGCATGACTCTCAATAATATGCATAATCACCAAAATAATCACCAAATTAATCACCAAAATTATCACCAAAATAATCACCATGCATTTATCACCATTATGCACAACATCGTTCTCAATATGTAACAATTAATCAATGTTATGACAATTAACAAACAACACCATACAACAACACCTCATCCAATGTGTATTCACCTAACATCCAATCATGTTAAATCATTATAACATTAACTCATCATTAGATAAACACAATGATTCACTAATTAATTATACATGTCATCACGTACATTCCTACATTGAACACACGAGTACAAATCAATTGTCTCACTAAATACTATATGAGGTAGTTCTGCGCATTAGCTTTCCACACCTCAAACGACACCTCATTTAGACCTACGAAACTAAAGTTATGGTCAAAATCGTTGGACAATGCAACATAGATCAAAACATAATTTTTTCAATATTTGGCATATAACAATCGATTGTCACAGGATGATAATTGATTTTCATCTAGAATATTTTTATTCTAACTTTTCCAAAAATCAAGTTTTGAAGAAATACAGTCGATTAACTGAATATGACAATCGATTATCATGTTAATTTTTTTTTCAAAAATTGAATGTGTGCAATCGATTGTCATAGGGTGACAATCGATTATCATTGATAAAATTTTTAGAAAAACTCAGTTTTAACGTATGATCTTCACCGCCTTCATCCCTTATTATTCATAAACCATCCTATCTAAATTTTTTATATTCAATTAACATATGACATGGAATTAATAATACACCATGTTATCACAATAATCAAACATCTTACACCTATATCCATCATGATTCATGGCAATTTATACAATTACATCAACAATTTCACTAACAATAATATTCATGATCAAAGCATTTAAACATCAATGGCAAAAATTTATATATGCATAAACATGATGATTCAAGCATGTTTTCAGTCACAAAGTCACATATACAAACAAAATCAATCATCAATTTTTAGATTTCTAACACAACAATAATTCATCAAAAACATAATCATACAACCCTAATAAGAGCAATGACTTCTCTTCTCTACCCTATCATGCAATATACTCATAGTGAAAGTCGTTTCTCCTCACTTACCTTAGATCTTTCAGCAACAAGTCTCTAATTAGAAATTGTTCTTCCCTTCTTAAGTCTTAGACTTGTTCTTCTCACTTTTCCTCCAACTCTAAATTGCACATACTGTAAAACTCTCTCAATTCTCACACTCGTCTATTTATAAATAAACATAATTCTTCCATTTAAACATTTCCCTTACTACCCCCAACGTATCATCTAAATCCCCTCATTACCCCTTATTTCTCTACTAACTCCTATTTTCGTTTTAATTTTAATTTTAATTTTAATTTTAATTAATTTCTAATATAAGGCCACAATTTTCTATTTTTATTTATTTTTAGTATTAATTAAAAATACTAATATTCTAATTTCTAATTATTGCTAACTATTCTACCAAACACCAATATTCTCACCACATTCTACCAATACCATTACATCTCGTCAACACATATAATCACATAAATTTATATTAACTAAACACCTAATCACCAAATAAATACATAAATAATTCAATCAAATTAATAAGCGAATTTGAGGTGTTACATATGTCAATTTTTTAACCTTTCCTTTTAAAAATAAATGAATAAGTTTTTAAAAAAAGCATTAACCCAAATAAATATGAAATAAAAAATTGATTAAGAATAAAAAATAATTATGAATGATGCGGAAATTGTTTTTTGTCACTTAAGTCATGTCACATCATCAATTCAACTAACATGCCATGCAAAATGACACTTAAATGGGATGGGGGACTAAAATAAATAAATAAATAAATATTAAAAAGAGTCCAAAATTCTGGATTTTAAAATAGAGGAATCAAAACTAAAAAAACAGGGGATCAAAGTTGCAATTAAGCCTAAAAAAGTTGAAATAAAAAATCCTTATAATAATCTCACATGACTTATATCAAAACAAAATCAACCTCCCCTCTATTTTCAAGCTTCACATACCTCCTTTCCCGTTACAATCCGTAAAGTTTCTTCTAAAAACAAAATAAATAAACTTCTAGTTCCTTTCAGTAACATTCCTTTATCTTCTTCGTTTTTCTCCTTCAATTATCACTGACGTTGATTTTTTCTCTTTCGTCAACACTCATCGTTATTTTTGTTGGTTCTTGCACCATCATTCTTCTTATTTTCGGTTGCTTGTGTAGGTGTTATGGTTCTTTTGACATGCATCATCGTGTTTACGTTCTTAGTGTATGTGTCACCATTCTTGTTTATGTTGTATGTGTCATCGGTATTACCGTACGCGTTATCGTTCTTGTTGTATGTGTCTTCGTTCTGGTTGTATGCAATGTCTTATTGTCGTATTGTTATATGCACTGTCATTCTTATGATACTCATTGTTGTGTCGTTGTTTTATTGTGCATATCGTCATTATTATGGTACTTATCGTTGTTATCATTATTCTCATCATCGGAAGTGTCATAATCAAGTGTGTGTTTTTATAAATTGTTCAAAAAAAAATTTGATTAAAAATGGTTAGAAACATATATTTACTCAATTTTTAATGTGATTTTATTATTATAAAAATGGAGCTCATAAATGGAAAACAATGGCTATGTTACATGTAATATACCATATACTCTTAAGTACTCTAAATATTGTCAGTTAGGATAAATAAAGTAATCACTGGACTCTTAAGAGATCAATTCTTATTAAAAGAGATTGACATTTATTAATTAGTATTAGAATAAATATTTTGGTAACTTGATTAAATAGTAAATCGGTACTATAAGACAAATCGCATTTGAGATATTTTCTCTCATTTATATATATATATATATATATATATATATATATATGTGTGTGTGTGTGTGTGTGTGTGTGTGTGTGTGCGTGCGTGTGTGTGTGTGTATGTGTGTGTATGTGTGTGTGATAGAAAGAAAAAAAAATGGATAAGCACAAGAAGAGAAAACCAGAAAGAAGAGAAAGAGAGAAAGAAAGAAAAAAGAGGAAAGAGAAAAGAGAAAGAAGGGAAGAAGAATAAGAAGAAAGCTCATGGGAAATCATCATCGTCACCACCCAATCATCTCAAATTCTTCATCATCTTAATCTCTAGAAGTGGGTTTTTAGTTAGTTTAACATTTGGGGAAGAATTTGCATGAAATGGGAAAATTAGGGTTTATGTGTTTTGCTTTGATTATGGAAATTGTTGTTAATACATGTTTTACTTTTTGTTATATATTTGTTTGTGATGACTCATGTTACTTGGTGTTGTTTTGGTGCAACTAGGTGTTATATGTGTCATACCCCAATTTTGTTCGGGTAAGAAAAATCTTTCACCGGCATTCACCACCAGATGTTATAAGGCATAAACTATATCTTAGGGTTTCTCAGCCCTAAGCTACTCCAAACTCCCCATCATTTCTAAAGACACATTCAATACTCACATGATTATTCTAAATAAAACCCTCAGTGACATCAAATTTTCAACAAATCTTTCAGTAGCATTTCATCTGTTAAGATCCTTATACATGACTCAAGAAAACATTTGTTGCATTTGTCTCTTATTGTTGTTACTAAAGCATGGGATGGTATGCGTATTTTGGGACTTATTGGTTAACAAGGCTCATTTTGGTTTATCCATAAGATCTTTTGGTTTTAAAAAAAGGCCCATTCTCATCAACATGTCCATAATTAATATTGCAAGTCCAAAGTGTGGTTCAAATCTCTTTTACACATACTAATCCAAGTCCACTTTCTTATTAGCAAGTATTAAAAGCCCTTTTATTTCTAAATGATCATTTGATTAGCCCAAGTTTGCAAGCCCATTTCTACATCCCAAATATTTGTGCCAAGTCTCAGTCCTTCATAAATATCTAAATTCAAGTTGCATTTTTTGAAACATGTATTTGTTTGTTTTAAGCTAAGGTTAATTGGTGTCAAGTCTCAATCCTTCATAAATATCTAAATTCAAGTTGCATTTTTTGAAACATGTATTTGTTTGTTTTAAGCTAAGGTTAATTATTGGAAGAGACTATTGTGATGGACAATGTTTTAAGGCTCTCATATTTTACAAGACCTATGCGACGTGACCTTTTGTTGGCTTCATAATTGGAGTTGAGCTTGTAATGCTTATGGTGCGCGTTTCATGTTGCTCCTTTAATGATTATTTAAGACAATAATAAACATAACTAAAGGGCAACCATTTGTGAACGTCCATTTTTATTTCATTGTGGCCCAAACAAGTTTTCAGCAAGACGTTACTCTAAAGTTTGGACATTATAATTAATTACTCAAATAAGGTCTTAAGCTAAAACCATACAATATGTTACAGACAGTCCAAAAAATAACACACATTATCCAAAAGGCACAAAACGTTAAAATTGAATAAACTAGATTATGCTGCTATTGGAAACAGAGTCCTCAAAGAAGTGAACTGCCCAAGACCGTCGTTTAGGCCAAAGCACCCTAAAATCCAACCTTCCCATAGAGCTGGCGCATACTTCTTTCCTCAGTTAGGGTCATTTCACTTGTGTGACCTGCAAAGAAATCAACTTGAGTCAAAAGTCTCATCAATAAGTACTTAAAAAACTAAAAAATAACGAATAATTTGATCAATACAAAGCTTTGCATAGAGAACCAACATGAACACCCAAAAAGGTATTTCACTACAAGCTCAACAACAATGAATCCACAAGATAATAATCCAACGAAATCTGGGATGAAAAAGTAAACCTGACAAGTTATCTCAAGACTTAATAAACTCATCATGAAAAAAAGAACATATATACCCAGAGAACATGACATTAAAAGAGGGGACGACGGTAAATCAAAAGGAGGATAAATCAAAAATATTTTTTTCCATTGAACAAAAAGATTAACAACGTGAAAGAGAGGTCAAGAGCAGAGGAAGACGAAGAGGGTGAATTGTGAGAAGGAACTTATCTGGAAACGCCGCGGAGAAGACATCGTCGGCAACCCACTTCCGGTCGAGTAAATTTCCTCTTCCTCATTCACTTTAAATACTTGCACCATTTTTTTCATCTTGATGAGCCGATCAAAAGCCCCATGTCAATTGCTTAAAAATTCCGCCGTTGAGGCTTCATTTGTAGACTTAGGGTTTCGACTTTGATTGTTGATGCTTATTTGTTTTTTGTGGTTGTTGGCTCGAGGAGAAGGTTTATGGAGTTTGGTTTATGAAAATCTCTATTTAGGTTTTTAGGGTTTCCGGTCCAAGGCCTTATGTTAACCTTTTGTGGTTTTCGTGACTGGATCTGTGATCACGATGTTAGAATAGGTGGGGTTAGTGTTTGGAGTGTAGGGTTTTGACGTGTTTTGGTCGGAGAAGAAGGTGGCACCGCCGTGAGTGGCCGACAACCACCGTCTTCTCCGATGAATATGGGACAGTGAAGGGTGGCTTCACTTGCAGAGCTTAGGAGCTCTGAAGTGAAGAGAGAGAAAGTGAATGGCCAAATGAAATATTTTATTCCGTTTTCATTTTTAAATGAATGTTTTGGGTGGGCGCATGTGCGCTAGGTGGCTTCTTCTTGGAAGGCCACGCCTGGGTTAACCTTGGTCAACCAGGAAATCCTGTGTGGACTCCCCCACAATCCCTTATCATGCATCGCTATCAGATCTCACCATTTCATTTGACCAAGTCAGATCTATGAATCTGACGGTCAATAGCGTCCGTTGGAGGTCAACAAAGTTGACCAGGCTCCGCACCTCCTCCCTGTGATTTTGGGCCTCCGAATTGGGCTCAAAGACACTTTTGGCTAATTAAACCCCCCTCGTTATTCTGTAATGCGTCCAGATTTGGGTTTCCCTCACTTTAAGCCCATTTTCTTTTTATTTTTTGCTTGTTCATTTATTTGCTTTATTTCATTTTTTATATATACATATAAAATATATATTAGAGTATTATTGCTATAAAAAGTAATATTTTTATTTTACTTACTTAACTTTTATTTTAATGCTTTACTTGTTAATTGAAAATTAATCATTATTTCAATTTGTAGAATTTGTTTGAGATATCATCTTGAATGTGCTTGATTAAACTCACTTGTGTAATTCCTAAGTTCGTTTGAACCATGATTTAAGTTATATTTTCATATTGACCTTCATCCCATAATCGCTCTAATTGTTATATTAAATCATTTAAAAATTTCATACTTCTCGATTCAATGTCGAGCCCATTTTCAACACCTTTTGTAAGTCGATCGCTTTTAAAGCATCGCCATCAACCTCACATGGCTTACTCTTGGGCTTTCTTACAATGAGACCTATTCGATTTTAATTAATCGATTATGTCATACGGTGAACTGACTTTGTGTGTTTTTGCTTCGGAAAGCAAATGTCGCGGTTAGCAAGAGTCGCCACCGACTTTTCTTTTATCCCATAAGGAAAGGTGGAAAAGAACAGGAAAGACCTTAATTAGATTTTGGGTTCGGGAGGTACATTATACAAAGGGAAGGTGTTAGCACCCTTTGTATCCATGGTTATCCATGGGCTCTTAAATGCTTGATCACTTATATTTTTCTTGTCTGAAAAAGTGTTTATGAATTGCTTAAAAAATGTTTTGAAAAGAGAGTTTAACTTTGTAATGATTCTTGTGCGAATGTATACAAAGTATTTATCTCGTTTAATTTTGAAAGCGATTTAGAAAAATATAACTTGGCAATGATTCTGGTACGAATGTATACCAAGTGGTGATTTTCTAATAGATGTTTTGAAAAGTGTGGGGTGTGAAAAGTATTTTTAAATTGTGATTCAACATTTAAGAGTTATACCTACCCAAGGTCTTTATGGGCATTTCCTATCCTTATGAGGGTAAAATTGTCCTTACTATTGAGCAATAAGTAGTTTTATCCTGTGGATGTAAAAGGGTCATCGTAGGGTCCTCGATTGGTCATTGAAGGCAACATTCATAAGGATACCTTAGCATTCGGAGGGACGATCATCATTTAACCGTAGGCTACACCGAAGGGTCATCGAGGGACAAAATCATATATTCGAAGGCAACATCCGAGGGACTATGATTTATCGGGACATGATGATTTATTCGAAGGGTCTTTGCTAAGTGTATCCCCACATTCGCGGGACATGACCGTAATACCGTAATACCGTAATACCATAGGGTAACAAAGAGAGGTCCAAGCTCACATATTCAAAGGCCATATTTTACCATCAATTAGGTAATTAGGATGAATCTCCACATTAAAATTAATACATTAAAATCAATTAAGTAATTTAGGGTGGATCTTCACAATAAAATTAATACATTAAAATCAATTAAGTACTTTAGGGTGAATCTCCACAAGGGTATCCCACAAATAAAGTGGAATACCTATCAAGCTACCTTTTCCGGGGGTATGTGAACCTTTACAAAACTCAGCAAACATGTCAGAATACCAAATCAGGGTGCAATCGAGAATTACACCACAAAAGAAATCACAACAGTCATAGGGTCAGGTAAACAATGCATGGCTATGATAAAGCATGTCAGATGAGCAAAAATCAGAATAGAAAAGTCGGCGACTGTCACGTTCGCTCCTGCCTCGCCTAGCGAAGGCTTAGCGAATACTCGCTACATGCTCGCTTAGCGATGTGCTAGCGAGCGACTGCGGATCCTGGTTTTGACAACAGTACAATCTCAGCCAATTTTATGCCTTATGGCATCCATTATAGAGATTATATGGTTAAACATTCCAGATATTCATACATACTTAAACTCACACGCAAAACTTAAGATATTTTTATAAATTCAATCATAATGTCATATGCAAATTAAGAACCTAAAGCGGTAATAGCAATGCAAACCTGTTGGCAATTGAATTGCAACCTTGAATCGGCAAATCGAATTGAATTGGGCGGAGGTAACCTTGATGCGGCTGAGTTTCCTTCAGGGTTTCTTTTAGGGTTGCTCTGAATTCTCAGGGTTAGCCTCCAGGGTTTGCCGTCTGTGAGTGTTTGCCTTTCTCCTCCGTTTCCGTTCTGTTTTTTCTCCTCTCCTTTTCTGACTGAAGTTGTGGTATTTATAATGCTCTTTTTATGACCTAATGGGCTCAGAATGAAGCCCAGAGTTTTCTGGTATTCGCAAGCTTCGCTAGGCGAGTGGCGTAGCGAAGGGTTCGCTAGGCGAAGGAATTGCTCGCCTAGCAAGCAAACCAGCTTAGGCCATTTTCTGAATTTTGTCATCTGTGTGCTGGGTCCTTGTCCTTTTAAGATCAATGTCTTGAAAAATAAGTTGGAGTGCCTTAGAAATGCCTTGTAATATTAGCGGGCAAATTTTGGGGTATGACAGATTAGATGAACTATTCACTAAATAAATTCAACCCATTCGTAAACATAAATTTTAAACCTCGATCCAACATCGAATATTCTTTATTAAAATTAAAATTAAAATACTTAATCACAATTAAATACTATTTCATTTAGAAATGAAAAAAGAGTTGGTTTTGAGTTTTCAACTCCTCACCTCGATTCTTTGAATACGAATTCTTTTACTCGGCTAGTTGAATAATCGTCATTTCTAATCCACTTAAGCACAAACAAATCAAATCCTTTTATAACAAGAAACCAAAAGGGGGATAACTTTGAGTCTTCAATTTTTTCTCCACGACTATTTGAATACAAATTCTCTTACTTGGTTAGTCAAATAATTGTCGTTCCTCTACAAACTTCCAAACCCCGATTAAATCAAATTATTTTCACATTAAACAAAAATAAAAAAGAAGATGACTTTGAGTCTTCAACTTTTCTCCTCAATTGGTTGAATACGAGTTCTCTTACTTGGTCAGTCGAACAATTGTCATTCTTCTACAAACATACAACTTAATCAAATCATTTTCATAACAAACTATACGAAAAAGGAGAAGGTTTTGAGCTTTCAACTCCTCTTCTCAAATGCTTGAATATGAGTTGTTTTACTCAGTCATTCAAGTACTTGTCGTTCATTCTAAAATATGCCAACCATATACAACCTTATTTTCATAAATATTCAGATGAAGCAGAAAGCGGTCTAGAGTCTTCTATTCCTTTTCCCGATTATTAGGATATGAGTTGTCTTACTCGATTATCCGAGTATTCGTCATCCATTCAAAACACCTTAATTATTATCAAACCCTTTCTATAATTAAAGATGAAAAAGAAAGTGGACTAGAGTCTTTTATTCCCTTTCCCGACTATTAGGATACGAGTTATCTTACTCGACTATCCAAGTAATCGTTAACCAACCAAAAACATCTCAACCAATCAAAACATCCAACATATTAATCCATCTTGTCACCCCCGTGTGACCAAAACTCTTTTAAAAAAGAACACCATTTAATCCTTTCTAATGCGCATAATAAACTAGTGCTTAAGCCTCCGTCGAGAGTAGACAAGCCAACGTTTAGCCTTTAGAACGCAATCTACGCAGTTGTTCATAAAAGACACCAACCAACCGTAGTTCCCTGAACTACGAATGCTCTGACTTCCTTATTGCACCATAAGGATACGTAGGCAGGAGATTGTTGTATCTTCACGAGCACACTAATAAAAAACCCCCCCTTTCCCTTTTTGAGGTTCCCATCCATTTCTATTTTCAATATATTTATAACCCGAAGATAATAAACAACATAAATTAACACTCAAAACGCAAATTAGAAGTAAAAGGTTCCCGTTGAGTACAACAGGCGTGAGGGGTGCTAATATCTTCCCCTTGCGTAATCAACTCCCGAACCCGGATATGGTTGTGACGACCATTATTCCATTTCCTAAAGGTTTTATCGATATTTTCCTATTCCTTCATTAGGATAAATAAAGTTCGGTGGCGACTCTGTTCGAACATAAATTTTTCCGCGACCATCGCGAGGAATCGTATTTTTCGAGATGCGAAGATGGCGAATCTGCTGGGGAATTAGCTCCAAGCAAAAGAGAGTGAAGCCTAATTTAGCTCAGTTGGTGTATTGTGTGTTAATTTTGTTTATTTGTTTGTTATTTATTTTGTTATTATTATGATGTCATAATTATTGTATGGTGTTTTATTGGCTATGTATTATTGGGTTTCTCTGGTTAGTGATACTTTGTGAGATAGGCTTTCCACCCGAGTCTGAGAAAAACCATAAGATTAAGTTGGTGGTTGCATAGTGGACGCCCACAAGGAGTCTTCCTTGTTGGGAAGATACGAAGACCCCGCCTAGAGGAGATTCTCTTGAGATATTATTGCCCGACGAGTTTTCGTTATGATGATAGTATTCTCAAGTTGGATCAATGACTATAGGGACCTTTTAACCCATTATATCCGGTGGTTATGTAGTATTTACCTGAAAAGTCCCAGACTTATTGGGTTAATACGAAAGCCCCAATCAGATAAGATCCCTTGGGCGTACTGCTACCTTACAGTAGTATTCCTAACCTCGATCTATGACTCTGAGAACCTCATTAGAACCTTGGACTCGAGAGTTGTGTAGTATGGACCCACTAGGAGTCTTCCTCTTTGGGACCATACGAAGGCCTCACCCAGACGAGACTCTGTTTGGGGATGTTATTGGCGGATGAGTTTTCTTCATGACAATAACCTTCCTAAATAGTGATTGATGACTTTGGAAACCTCTTAACTTTAGCATCCTCCCAAAAGGGTTTTGTTTAGTAACCAAGGATACCCACTCTCACGGCATGTATGTTGACCTACCTGTGGCATGCATAACATCATTCATAACATGACATTCATATTATTTTATTTCCAAGGAATCTGAGTGTCATAAGTTGCAGGAATTCAAGAAGCATGGAATCAAGCAAAAGAAACATTTACTCTTTCAAGTTTAAAGACCCCGATCTAAGGAGCTTACGTGACTTGGTCTCTCAGATGCACCCAGTGTACAAAATCAACTTTGGGAAGAATCATGGCAACCTGCTCAGCATCCTCAACCAACGAGTGGACCGTACAACTTTAGTCACTCTGGCTCAATTCTATGACCTACCTTTAAGATATTTCACATTCCAAGACTTCCAGTTAGCACCAACGTTGGAAGAATTTGAGTATCTTGTTAGGATTCCTATGAAGAACAAGCCACTATTTGAAGGGATAGATGAATCTTTGCCCCTTGAGATCATTGCTAGCACGCTTCACATGGATGAAAAGGAAGTAGAGGCTAACTTGGAGACCAAAGGTAATACCAAAGGATTTTCGCTAAGCTTTCTCTTGGAAAGAGCTCATACCCTACTAAAATCATAAAGTTGGGACGTGTGTTACTCTGCTATTGCGTTGGCCATCCATGGCATCGTCCTGTTCCCAAATATGGATGGTTTCATAGACATGGCTGCTATTTGCGTTTTCCTTACTGGAAACCCAGTGCCCACCTTGTTAGATGATGTTTACTATTACACGAGCCATAGGTACACCAAGAAGAAAGGAATGATTGCTTGTTGTGCTCCTTTATTATATCAGTGGTTTCTAGAACATCTTCCAAAGACAGGTGCTTGGGTTGAACAGACAGATGTTAGTTGGCCTCAGAGATTGGGATCGCTCTGATCCGAAGATCTTTCTTGGTATTCCAAAGAATACATCAACATGGACATCATATTTGGATATGGAGATTTCCCTAATCTACCACTTATTGGAACTCAAGGATGCGTGAATTCTAACCCGGTTCTATCACTAAGACAGCTTGGCTACCCAATGGAAGGCCCTCCAGAGGCAATGTCTTTGGAAGCTTTTTTGTTGCTTGACTTTGGGGTCGAGAATCCTAGCTTGTTCCAACGAATCAGAGAGGCTTGGAAGAATGTCAATCGAAAAGGGAAGGCTGATTTGGGGAGAGAAAATGTGATTACAAAAGAACCATATTTTCATTGGGTAAAGGAAAGGGTGGAGATGATCAAAATGGCATTCGTCATTCGGACACCTGTACCTTTTCCTGAACCTAAGCTCACCCATGTCCCTATTGAAGAAGTGGAGGAACTCAAGACCACCATGGCAAAGCTAGAAAAAGAGAATGAAGAGTTGAAGATAAAACTCCAACAAATCATCAATGAGAAAAACACCATGAAGTGGGAGCTTGAGAGAAAGGATGCACATCTTCAGGCACATGTAGAAAAGTTCAACAAAGAGGAGCATAAGAGGAAAAAGATCAAAGTGGGACTAGAATAAGTTGACCGTTGTCTAGATACTCTTAAGGGTCAATTACGACGAGCTCAGAAAGAATGTCAAGACAATGAGCGTTGGTGGCATCTAGCCACGAAGGAAAACAAGACAATAAGAGATACACTTGGGGCTCAAATAAAAGAACTCACCATTTCTGTTCGTCATGCAAAGGCTGAAGCAGACCAAGAACGCCGACTCAAGAATATAGCCACCGAAGCTTCTAGGGTTTCATCCATGATATGGGAGGAGAAGTGTCGAGAAGTAAGAGACGCAAAAGAGTCTGCCAGTTATTGGAAGAACCAGCTAGAGTCATTACACCAAGACAACTCCATATGGTTGAAGGAGCGAGAGTATGTGATTGAAGATTATGAATCCTTTAAGAAGACCATAAACTTCTTGCAAGGAGATAGGGATAAGTTTCGTACAAAGCTCGATGGGCTAGTGGGGTTCTGTAATTAGGCGGCTAAAGAATTACCATGGAAGTTAAGAGACGCAATGGAAGAGTTGAAGGAAGATAGCACTCCTTCAGCCATAATCAGTTTCATTTTGCTTTGTAAAGGGTTGCTAAAGCGATTCAAGGAAGAACTAGAAGATCTCCAAGCCAGAAAGCCTGCAGTTTAACTTTCCTATGTCTTATATTTTGTTCCTTTGATAATGTATTTTGAACTATGACCTTTTTGGACCCTTATGTTATGTACTTGAATGAATGACGTTTAAAAATTACTTCATTATTGCTATTCTAAGTATTTCATGTTTCTCTGAATTGCTAAACAACTAATTGAACTCAAATGATTCCTTGAAAATAAAATATGCATAACATCCGCATCTTCATTATGCATCATGCTTCATAACAATTCAAAAAAAACTTACACAACCTTTTTACCCTTTATCCAGCCACACTAATCAACACCGATACGAGACGCGAAGCAACTACAAGATGACGTTAGAGCAAGTGGAGGCTAACCAAGTTACCATGAGGACAAACATCAATACGATCCAAGAGAAAATGGATCAACTGTTGGAGACAATGCTCGCAATTGCCCAAAGAGAGAGGGTTATGGATGAAGAAGCCAGGGCAAAAAGGAATGATAGCACGCCAGGTTTGGACCCCCAAGACGAGAGTTTCGTCCCCACCAAGAAGATATTGGTTCATATACCAGTAGGAGGCAAAGGAGATGGGGATCATGCAGAGCCTTCTGATGCGTCTACTCATCATGGATCCGAAATTGGAGATGACTCGTACGATGCTTTCTATGTGCCTGATCAACCGAAGCCTAAGATACTTCCAGATCCTGCTGTAGATAGGCTTCGTACCCTGGAAAAGAAGATCAAAGCTATAGAGGGGGATAATATCTTCAGCGCCTCCGCCATGAACATGCGTTTGGTATCAAATTTGGTCATCCCAACTAAATTTAAAACTCTTGATTTCGAGAAATACAGAGGACAAACTTGCCTAAGAAGTCACCTAGTAATGTACTTCAGGAAAATGGTTGCTCATACCGAAAACAACAAACTGCTTATACATTATTTCCAAGACAATCTAAGTGGAGCGTCTCTAAGATGGTACATGAGTTTAGAGCAGGGACGGATTCAAAACTGGGAAGATTTGGCTGACGCATTTCTCTGTCAGTACAAATATAACTTAGATATGGCACTCGACCAAATGCAGTTACAATGGATGGCCATGAAAGAAAGTGTGTCATTTAAAGAATACGCCCAACGATGGAGAGAGTTGGCTGCTTAGGTAGAGCCACCATTGTATGAAAAGGAAATGACTGGAATATTTGTGGACACCTTGAAGGAACCATTCTTTGATAGATTAGTGAGTAGTGCAGCGTCTGACTTCGCACATCTAGTCACAATCGGAGATCGCATAGAAAAAGGGTTAAGGGATGGAAAGATTCCAGGAGCTGTGGCAGCCCCTAGCGCACCGAAAAAGTATTCCGGAGGCTTCCAGAAGAAAAGAGAAGGTGAAACAAACGCTATATCTAGAGGCTATAAGGGGAAGCAACATGCTTCATATGGCTAAGTCGCCGTCGTGGTACCCATACCCTATCAACAACCAATGCAACAACAACAAGTGTATCAACCACAACATCAACAACATCGTCAACAGCAAAACGCCGCGCCACCAAGACAATTCAAGCCAAGGCCTCCAAGAAGGCAACTCGATCCTCTACCAGTACCTTATAGCAAAATATTACCATATCTACAAAAGGAGGGCCTTCTAACATTAAGGGAGCTAAAACCGGCTATTTTTCCATATCCACCCGGATATGATGCTAACGCCCATTGTGAGTTTCACATGGGAGCACCCGGTCATACCTTGGAGAATTATGTTGCATTTCAAAATCGTGTACAAGACTTGATCGAAGCAAAGGTTGTCTCTTTCACTCCAAGACGCCCAAACGTGAACACCAATCCCATGTCAACACATAAGGATGCTTCCGTCGGTGCCATTGAGGAGAGTGATCAAGGTAAATTGATCCGTAAGGTTGAAGAGATTCAAACCCCTATCGCCAGGATAAGAGCACAATTGCTGAAGAGTGGTCTAATCCCGGAGGAGCTAGTTGCTGAAGAGAACAATAAAAAGTTAAGGAATTTTATACAACAAATGCTGGATCAAGGCGAGTTACAAATAAATCGTCGTGTCAAGAGCAAGCGCCAGGAAGAGATAGCCGTGGTGGACATCCCTTATGATGAGGTTAATGTAGAAATACCTATAAGCCCATTGGTGATAAAGTTTCCAACACCGTTCGCGTATGAATATGAGAAGGCGGTCCCGTGGATATATCAACCCAGAGCTTTTAAGCAAGGGCAGGAAGACCAACCTTTGATGATCAGTGAACCAAACGTCACCTCGATTATGGGGCCGGCAGGAATGACACGTAGTAGCCGAGTGTTCGCACCAAGAACTGCTGATCCTTCTGCAAAGGCTAAAGGGAAGGAAGCTGCTGTTCAGATCCCCGTCCCTAATCAAGAGATTCAAGACATGCACTTGTCTCCTAAAGCTACAGTCACACGTGAAGAGGCCGAGGAATTTCTGAGGATAATCAAGAAGAGTGATTATAAAGTGGTGGATCAGCTGAATCAAACACCTTCAAAAATCTCCATGTTATATTTATTGCTCAACTCAAAAGCACATAGGAACTCGTTGTTGAAAGTATTGAGCGTCGCACATATCACAAAAGACATAACGATAGAACAGTTTGACGATGTGATAACTTGTCTGACCACTGGAAATTTTTTGGGTTTTAACGATGATAAACTGCCAGTCGAGGGAAAGAACCATAACAAGGCCCTACATATCTCCCTGAAATGCATAGACACTATACTATCAAGGGGGTTAGTAGACACAGGTTCCTCGCTGAATGTCATGCTGAAGACCACTTTGACAAAGCTGCCAATGGAAGGGATAAGTATGAAGCCTAGCATCCTAATTGTAAAGGCATTTGATGGCTTAAGGCGAGCAGTGATAGGATAGGTTGACTTACCAACCAAGATAGGTCCAACTATTTTTAATATCACGTTCCAGATTATGGACATACATCCCGGTTATAGTTGCCTACTTGGGAGACCCTGGATTCACTCAGCAGGCGCCGTCACCTCCACTCTACATCAAAAGCTAATATTCATTACAAATAACAAGATGATTATGATTGGAGGAGAGGAGGATATCTTGGTTAGCCACTTGACATATTTTCGGTACATCGAGGTGGATTGCGAGATAACTGAGACACCATTCCAATCCTTGGAAGTGGTAAATATGATGGCCATCCAATAGACATTGGAGACCTCGAAATCAGGATCGTCCATGGCCTCGTGGCAAGGAGCTAAGGCTGTTATGGAAAGTGAAAATGCTCAAGACTGGGGCAAAGTGGTGGAAGTGAAAGAGAAACGAGACAAGTTTGGCCTGTGGTATGACCCTCATCAAATAAAGTCGGCAACCAACATGACAAAGAGCAGATTCCTTCTGTAGAAGAAACGTTCACCAACGCTGGCCATATTTTTGGCAAACAGGTGATGATGATCAGTGATGAAGATCGCGAAGAGGGGGTGTCTAGCTGGATGCGACAAGCCACACCTAATAAAGAGCTGATAAACTGGAAGGCTATGGAAGTTCCCCAAAATTTTCAAAAGTAATTTTATTATTTTAGACAAAGCTTTGTGCTCTACCCAAGGCACAGTGGCGTGTTATAGGGCCTCCTTTATCTTTTTCAAGAATTTTTATATCATTAATGAAATGGCAATTTGCATCCAAATTTTTGTTCCTTTCCTTTCGTTTTTTTATTATTACAAAAATGGCTTCAATTTTTGTGCACACACTTTCTAAATAAACTGCATAAATCATAAACATGCAGAAACACCACCGAGACCATTGATAACGACACTGCTAAGGTCCAATATGATTTTGATTGTCCAATCTACCAAGCTGAAGACAAAATGGGGGAAGATTGCGAACTCCCTAAAGAGTTGGCCAGATTACTCAGACAAGAAGAGAAGGTCATTCAACCACACCAGGAGGACGTTGAAGTTATCAATTTGGGAACAGAAGAAGACAAGAGAGAAGTAAGGGTAGGCGCCACGCTGCAAGATGCAGTGAAGACAAGATTGATAGAGCTCCTTCACGAATATGACAACATGTTTACATGGTCATACCAAGACATGCCTGGATTAGACACTGATATCGTGACCCACAAGCTTCCCCTTAAAGAAGAATGCTCTGCTGTCAAACAAAAGCTAAGAAGAACTCGACCAGATGTGGCTCTCAAGATCAGATAAGAGGTGAGAAAGCAGTTTGACGCCGGTTTCCTAGAAGTCGCTAACACTACAACAAGCAAGACCTTAAACAGCGCTTTTTTTAGCCTTAGACAGCGATTTAAAGCGCTGTCTAAACCTCCGCTGCTAAAGGTTTAGACAGCGCTTTTTTAAATCTTAAAAGCGCTGTCTAAGCCCCCCCCTTAGACAGCGCTTTGGCCAAAAGCGCTTTATAAGACCCTCTTATTTTAAATTTTTTAGGTATACCTTAGACAGCGCTTTTGAAAAGCGCTGTCTAAGCCCCACCCCCTTAGACAGCACTTTGGCCAAAAGCGCTTTCTAAGACCCTCCTATTTTAATTTTTTTAGGTATACCTTAGACAGCGCTTTTCAAAAAGCGTTGTCTAAGCCCCCCCCCCCCCCTTAGACAACGCTTTTTACAAAAGCGCTGTCTAAGGTATACAAAATTTTTTGAAGCTTTTGTTTTAAACCACATTTTTTCCAGGTTTATAAACCAGAATTTCTACCTGTTTTCAACCAGATTTTGACAGACAATTATCACATTTTATATATGCCATTTTGGCCTTTTTTCTACCAATTTTTGGCTAACAAATATATATATATACCAATTCAAACCAATTTTGCCTTAAATGTATCAAAATATATACAAATTTATGTACACATTTACAAGTCATTACATATACTACAAATGTACACATTAATTACACAAATTTATGAACAAACATTGAGCTCTATCATGAATTGACACCACTCCTCTTTGATTTCGTCCACTTGATCCTTTGTATAAAATGCATACTTGAATTCCTCAAAGTACTACATAATAATATAACATATTTTGAATTAATTCCAACTATTTAATTATATGAGATATGTGTAAATATAAAAATAACTCATAAGTTAGAAATACATACATCGGTGGGAATCTTCAGCCGATATCAAACTTTCATATTTTTTAGGAAGCTCCGCATCCACAAAATTACCATCCGCATCCTTAAGGAACTTGGATGATAAAAATGTCTGAAACCCTCTTAGAAGCTTTCCGGCCAATTTCATACAAAAACCTCTTCTTTCTTCTTCGATGTTAAAACATCGCTAAGAAAAACATACAGATTGATAGTTAGTATCGGTAATTGAAAAAACATAATTGATACCGTATAATTAAGGGCCAAATGATTGTACCTTTATCTCACTCCAAACAATGATCTTCTATGCTACCATTGATTCTGAAGATGATTTCCTTTGCTCTAAAAGAGTTGTAAGTGAGGCATCAATTTGAGTAAATACATCCTCCTGAGAGGCATTTCCATTAATCTGTCAATAACAAAAGCACATAAGAAGCCGTTTATCGCACACTAAAATATATGAAACAGAACCTGCTGAACTATATATACTTCATGTGTCTTTGCATTTATGTTAGGAGGAACTTATTGAACTCGAATAAACTGCCAGATAGCAGCGATTAAAAGAATTATAGAAACACAACCACCAAGTTTAAGTCAGTTAAGCAACAAATAACTGTCACCCCGTACAAATGTTCCAATGCATGTATCCATAAAATGTTCTATCTTATTGTTAGTTCAAATATATAAAAGTCAATTAATTTCATCTTGGTTTACAGAGAAAATATTATTGGCTTCCACTTGATTAGTTTAAAATGAGGAATTAGACAAGATAAAATATATTCCGTGTTCTATTTAGCGGTGTAACGAGTCTTGGTGACAAGCTGTGTTAGTCATCTATATAACTAATGCCACTTTCTTTCTTAGTGTCATAATATGATTGGAATTCATACAAATTCCTTCTTCAGTATAGGTTATATAGTAAAGATAACAGCAAATAGTAAGGAAAGACGAGAAATTGAAAAGAAAATTTTGGTTGAGTTCGAACGTTTTAAAAATATGAAATGCATATTCCTATTATGCTATATGTAATACTTTATGAACATTGACAGTGTTTCAGCATATTTATCCTCCAATCATTTTATCTCCTCATGCCAATCTTCTGGGTTTTCTGGATGCTCTAATTGCCTTAATTTCAAATCATTCTCTGTTGTTTTCTGTTTTATGATTTTTAGATCATGCTTTGTTGTTTTCTGTTGTATGCCTTTAGATCAAAACTGAGGTAGGAAGAAGGGTCAAGTAATATTCAAAGTATGTGGTGAGAGAAGCAGCAATTTGCAGTAAACGAGCTAATAGGAACATACCTTCTCTTCAGTATCGTCAAAACGTTGAGTAAGCCTATCTGCAATTTCTTTTGTTTCTGGAGGAGAATACTTCAAATGGTATATTTTCCCAGTAACAGGATCTAATCTCCTTCCAACTACTCTCTCCACAAGAATATCTTCAGAGACCTGAAAATTTTAATGTGAATTATAATTATAATAAAAGATACATTGACTCTTTTTTTCTTTCAGCATTAAGACTAATGACGTCTGGTATTTATAGAAGTTGAGTGTCTCCTGCAAGGTCACAACAACATTGTTGTTCAAATAATTGATCAATTTTTAGATATATGGTAAAAGCTGGGTGGGGTCAGTCTTAACTCCAGATGCAAGGTGTTGTTGACAGGTTCCAAACCAAATCTTGTTCTTATGGATAATCTGCTGAATATTACTACTTGATATCAATTTCTTTCTTCTTTTAAAATAACATTCAATTTAATTATTTAACTAATCATTGACTGATAAATTAAAGTGAAGCTGAGGCAGAAAATTTTGAAATATTAACGGTAGAAATATAATTAACAACAAATCTTTACCTCTAGAAGAATAAAAATATCAGGTTCAAACCCTAATTCCTTAAGTGCAGTAGCCTGCGATAAGCTCCTGGGATATCCATCCAAAAGCCAACCATACCATGACAACTATTTCATCAGGGACCAATTGTCCCTTCTCCATATATTCTTTTGCACGCTTTCCGTTTTCACTTCCGGTTTCAATTTCCGCCCTAAGTAAATCTCCAGCAGCAACATGCACCAAATCGTACTGCATATATGAGATGCACTTGAATCAATTTTTTTATTCAATGCACATTATTAGAAATGACAGTATTAGAGAGAGGGTTGGGGTAGCACCTATATTACAAAAGATGGTAGAAAATAGGTTTAAGTAGTTTGGATTCATGTAGAGAGAAGACCTATAGATTATGTTGTAAGGAGAGTAGATCACATGGAAAAGAGTCAAATAACTAGAGATAGAGGAAGACCTAGAAAAACTATAAGAGAAACTATTAAGAAATATCTTGAGATTAACAAATTGGATAGAATCATGGTCTTGGAAAGAACATTATGGTGAAATTTGATTCATGTAACCGGCCCTATTTAGTGGGATAAGGCTTGGTTGTTGGTTATTGTGGTAATCTCTTTCATGGCCTCCATTTTTCACAACCAAACAGTGAGAATAGGTCAAACCTGGACCAACCCTACCCCAGGGATGGATCAAAATGCTTATCTCAAACATTGTTGTACTTAACTATTTACACTCATCATACAATTCAATATACTACATAGGGTTTCAAATTAACGTTTGCAACTGCAACACATTTGACCTAATTCTCCACAATATAAAGGATCACAGTTCAAAAATATTGATTCATCAATGTAGCACTCTAGAGCTAACCTTGGGATATTGACCAAACAAAGTACAAGTTCAAACTCATATACTGCAAGTCAGTTACACACAAGTGAATAGCAATTTCAAAAGAAAATTAAATAAAAAATAAGAGATTAATAATTAATAACATATAGTTGAAAAGTTAGGTCAAATTGAAAAGAGAGACTCCTAATCAACAATAATAGTTGAAAAATTAGGTCAGATTGAATTGAATAAGCTTACTTTCTTGGTAATAAGTTGGCATTGAGTTCCTTTACCAGAAGCAGGAGCACCGGAAATCATAACACGTAGCGGCTCCTCCGTCTGCGCCACCGCCTTCACAGTCTGA